>NC_088338.1:30490000-30795000 GCF_036884655.1 Musa acuminata AAA Group | reverse complement strand
GGAATTGGTTCCTACTTATAACGATGGAAGGCCACGTGGGTCAATTTAATTGCCTCACGTTTACCGACTTAATATTATCGAGAGATGTTTCTATGATTTGGTCTCCTAATATGATATGTCACACATATACATATTTAATATATATCTACATCGCATGCAAATATATATACATATCTAGTATGTGTATAAGCAATCACACCAGATGATCATGGACCACAACCTAATATGATTAGGCCCGAGCCAGTAGGCCTAATCACTCACATCAAGATCTATGTGTGCAACGGTGCATCTCTATGCCCTGTGATCGTCCATCTCGTCCTCGTCGGTTTCGTCGACATCTTGATGCATCTTCATGCATCACGATCGTCCGTCTCGTGGGTCCCGCTATCGCATCCACGCTCCCGCTGTGCCTCCTCATGTGATTACAACTTAATCATAGGCACGCAGGGCTGACAATAAACGAGAAATATAATGGAGGCTCGCAGACCTCAATAATAATAATCACAAGTACACATATCACACGGTCCATGATCATCCGTCCACACATCATACATCACATGTATAAATAATCGTCCACACATCATACTAGATAATAATATAAATAATAATCAACTAAACCTTTTAATTAATTAATATTTTCTGAAATCAGGGACATGTAGGGAATTTCTCAATTCCTAAGGGTATTTTCGTAATTTTGATAAAAGATAGAAACTGGAATTTCTCAAATTCACAGGGGCAAAATTGTCTTTTTGCCCAAAACCCTAATTCCCTCTTACTGCTGCCGCCGCCGCCACCCTGCTGGCGGCGGGGCGAGGGCGCTGCCCTGCGGCGCCTCACCCCGCGGGAGAAGCGGCCGCAGGCGCCTCTGCCCGCGGGCTGCCAGCCCCGCCGGACGCAAGCCTGCTGCAAGCAGGCTGCCGGCCGGCTACTACAGACGCAGCCCCTGTGATGTCCGCCTTCGGTTGCGCTGCACGCACGCAGATCGAGGGCAGCAACTGTTACTACCCTTCCTTGTTTTTGCGTTAACGATTTTGACGTTAAAATTCTTCCTAAATACAACACACGCAGTTCAAAACCAATCATTCGCACGAACAACCTGGCTCTGATACCACTATTGGAAAATCTTAGGGGCGACATCATATGCGCAGCGGAAGAACAAGAAAACAAAATCCCCGATTCCCAAAGAGATGTTCGTCGTCGTGCGAAGATTGGTGCGCAAAATTCGCAAAACTTGAAACTGTGTATAGAGTAGATTGTGTTACCTAGGGAGATCGTATATCCCTGTTTCCTTACAGATCCTTCGGAGAGGGTGAAGGAGGTCAAGCGTCCTCCTCTCTAGTGGTGATCCACACAGCAGGGTTGCGACGATGCTCCTCAAAACTCCAGGCCTGCTCTGAGGTGGAGAGGGAGAGGAGAATAGGAAAAGCAAGCAAAGACTCTAGCCTATGAGGCTCTGAGTCCCTCCTATTTATAGAGGTCCCCTATCAAACCCTAATGGCTCCTCCCCTAGTGGGTATTGGATCTGCATCCAATAAGACAAGGGCTCCATCGGATATCTCATATCCGAACCTCTACTCATCGCAATGCCTACCATATGTGTGTGACCCTCTAGGCCCAATATCGAGCTGGCCGTGAGTCATACCCGTCAGAACTCCTTCTAACTCAGTGAATTATTATCTTTGTAATAATTCACTTGACTCATCGACTACGGACGTACTAGGCCACTACGTCGTAGTCCCCAGACGATACAGGGGAATCTAATCCATTGGACCTGTCTGTCCTCAGTTACCGTGTTCCTATAGTCCCTCATCCATCTAATATCCCAGAGATCGTATATCGAGCATGGTGCTGTCAGACCCATACGGTTTCTACTCGAGTCTCGCTCTAATCGGATTCTCCTGGAGAACTCTTTCTCCCTCAACCCGAATGACCCTGGCCAGGGATTTGTCTGAGCAAGAACACATGGGATATTCCTCTCATGACGCCGAGAGTGGATGATCCTCTATCGACATTCAATAGCCATCGTAAGGTCGACTACCACTCCCAATGACCAGTTGTACTAGATCTGGGACAACCAAACCTATAAGTATGGTATCAAAGAGTGGAGCACTCATACAGGACATCCTTGGTGTCTCAAGTCTAAGGACCAGATACACCACTAGGACTACGGAATCGCTGTCTGACAATAAGACATCATCAACCATCCAACATTCCGTAAGCGGATCAATCAGTGAACTCATTCTCCAATGAGCACATGTACTGTATCCCTAGTGTCCCTACACGAGCAGCTATGAGACTAGCTGCATCCATCATATGGACGGGTATACAGCACACTAGTCTGTCCAGTTATCACGATGTCCCTCTCGAGTAACCTATGACCGGGATTATTTAGGATATGTGTTTAAAGGTGAATCGATCTCATTATCGTGATCTCATCAGATCTGATTCCCATTGCACAAATCCAAGGACATCACAATATATGTATGCATTTATGCAATAGTTATAAAGTGATATACGCCAAAATATAATAAGCAAAAAGATTCTGTATCAAGTCACACGTGCCATCACTCACGTGATTGGCTTGCTGGGCACCTATGACTAGCAGTTTTTACCCTTCACATTGGAGAGATTTTTCACGTATATCTTGATGTTCTATTTGATTGTGATTTTATTTAATTTCGCTGTGTGTTATGACTTACTAGTATTTATTCATATACAAAAATTTATTTTTCTTTATATCCCATCGTACCTCACTTGGGTTTGTCAAATACTCATGCATAAGTTAATGTTTGTCCTACATACCATATCGACATCGATAACCTTAAATGCATAATTTCTTTGATGTGCTTTTGTCGATAGAATTGTGAGACTACGTTTCATTTGGCACTTAGTAGGAGGGCGATCGACTCTGTAAAGGGTAAGATCTACATAAATATAGTGCTTCACAGCTACGAGGTCTAATTGCTAATTCCTTATAATTTTTGTTGAATCGTAATTGTCGCCTCTACCGCAACCACCTAGAGAAACCTTACTGTATTTGGTTTAAGGTTCTGGTCTTTACTCAAGATAATACCATGTTTAAGTTGCTTTCTACCTCACCATGTCAACATAGGTGGTAAGATCTTCGATGTCATGGGTCTCTTAACTATTCATGTTTTCTTGCAAGTCTTGGATACATCTTTAGGAACGAGAGAGGGCAAATTTTGACTGCTGGAGCTGCACCATGCAAAGCCAAAGAGGCAAAGCAAGTGGATTGTGTGTGTAGCTATAATAGGAGTGAGAAGAAGAATCTACGGGCTTTGGGGATGCTGAAAAGGTGGTTAATTACATCATTGACAACACAAATATACCGTGGCAACTAAATAAGTCACTTGTACGTACATAACTTGCTGCCAAGGTTAACGTCATTAGTTCTCATTGGCAAAGAAGATGTAAACATGCTTCTATCTAGGGAGCTGACGCTTTGAATGTCTTTTGCTCATAGGTTTTATTTTTTGGACCTATACTGATGATTCAATGAATTAGTAATTTCTTCCTCGAAATAAAAAAAAAGAAACTGATACCACTAACACTGATTGAGAGACCAATAAAGAAGAATGAATTATCTTGGAAGCCGCATATACCAATTACTTGCCCTTTATGATGATACAGAGGCAGTTCTATATCTGATATTAATGTTTGTTGTTAATCAATCACTCAAAAGCATGTTTTAAACATCCGTCCGTCCCAATCGATATTTACCAATTTGAATATATAGAACCAACTTTTGCTTCTTTTAAGTTTTGAGAGGAACTATCTTTTTGGTCCTCTCGAGATTCTCCTGACACACTTCTCTCCTCACATTCTCTTTCTATGTGCTCATGCCGTTGTTTCTCGTCGCCGCCGCTTATGCGTTAGCACCGCTGCCGCTTATCGGTTAGCATCGTTTTTTTCTTCCCCTCTTATTTTTGTCTCCTCCTTCATAAAAAGCGAAAACGATGACCGTCTTTAGGCAGTCGTCAATTGTACATTAAATTACCAGGAATGCGTTGAAGATCCATATCGGATCTAGTTATAGGAACCATAATCCATAGTCATACCTGCTGGGTTCCAATTCGGGTCGGTTGATTGGCATCTGACAACACCCATCGTTTATGGAAGACGAACCGTCAAAACTCGGAGACCACGTAAAGCTTTAGTCGGTTCCCCACCCCAAAGACGCGGCACGCCGCTTGAATCCCCACCTCTCTCCCTCCCGTTACGTGTCCTCCTCTCCTCTACGACCCCCTTCCGTTTCCTCTCCTCCTCCCTCTATAGATAGCAGAAGAAAGCATGCTTCATGACTAGAATACCTCCTCCTCTGCCTTCACGCAATGGCTGATTCCGTGAGCTCTTCACTTTCTCGCCTCTTCCTCGTGGGCTTACCTCTCTTCTTCCTGTTCTACTTCTGCTTCGCCGCCGTGCCCTCCCTGGCGGCGTACGGTGGCGGAGGGCGGATGGTGGGGGGCCGGACGGAGGTGCGGGACGTGGAGTCCAACAAGGAGGTCCAGGACCTCGGCCGCTACTCCGTCGAGGAGTACAACCGCCACCAGGGCCCGGCCCACCCCCTTACCTTCGCGCGGGTGGTGGGGGCGCAGCGCCAGGTGGTGTCCGGCATCAAGTACTACCTTCGTGTCCTCGCTACGGAAGGCGACGGCGGATCAGCGGGGCAGCAGCGCACCTACGACGCCGTGGTCGTCGTCAAGGCGTGGCTCGGTTCCAGGGAGCTCATCTCGTTCGTCCCCATCACGCACTGACTCATGCAATGATCTCGGAATCAAACAACGAAGAAGAAGAAACAATAACAATAGTAAACAACAGGACTGGAAACTTATTCCATCTGTGTTTTCTTTTGAGATATGTTCTTTATGGTTGTGGAAATTTGTAGTTTTTTTCTTTTGTGTGTGTGTGTGTGTGATTTAATGGTTGCAATTACAATTATTTTAATGTTTATGTGTGGAGTTACATGTTGCAATCATTCTCTATTGTGATTGTTTAAACGTCACTAATGCAAATGACACGGTATCTTAAGTTAACGCTATGCATATGATATATAGTTTGAAATTTATATCACTTTATTTTTTGTCATTCATATTTTGATAATTTTGTTACCATATTTATTGTTTATTGTTATGTAATATTTTATCATACTGTATGAACTCTTTTTGCGGAGTGATTTACTTGCAGGCCTTGAATGAGTTACTTCAATTTGCAGGCAATCAAATGGCCCCAAGATTTATCAATTTAAAAAGTTAATTAAGCATTCTTTAATCAATTTAAGAATTTTTTTTTTTTTCAATCATAACTTTATTTGACATGGTCATGTGTTGAATAAATTTTACACATATCGTAGTCATCCAATCACTTAAAATATTAGATGTGCTCATTCTTTCTGAGGTTGGATAGTTTTTCTTGCAATCATGCAGAATGTCGGTCTTCTCTTCTTTTGGAATAGAAGAGCCCCTTGTTGGGCTGGTAGCCCAAAGTGGGTTCAGCCCATGGTGGGCTTTATCAGCCCATAACTCATACCCCTTTGATCTAACCCTAGATTAATATAAGGGGGGTGTGAGGGCTACGTTTTAGATGCAGAAAAGAGGCAGAAAAAGGCAGCAACGTTGACATCCTCGTAGCAATAAAGAGAAGAACAAGGCAGAAAAACAAGAGAAAGAAAGGGAAGAAGACAAGGACAACGTAGAGATACTGTTCTCAATCATCTAGCAGTGTTCTCATCTCATGTTAGATCAAATCTACAGTAGACTCTTGCTGTGATTACTTGGGGAGGTTTTAGATATTGTGGGCAGTGACGTGATCCTTGTATCCCAGTTATTCTCTTATGGTTGTTGCTAGGGTTTTGGGCAAGAGATTGAGATTTGTATATTCATTATTCTCATAGTGGATTATCTCTAGTTTGCCTCGTGGTTTTTACCCTTCACATTGAAGGGGTTTTCCACGTATATCTTGGTGTTCTGTTTGATTGTGTTTCCATTTTATTCCGCTACGTATTATGGTCTTCTAGTATTTGTTCATATATAAAGGTTATTTCTCTTTATATCCCCATCAACTGGTATCAGAGCAGGGTTTTGGTGATTTAATTTTTGTATTTGAACATGGAGGCCAGTAATATTTCTCGCATGATTAGTTTGAATGGAAATCATTGGATGATATGGAAACCAAGAATGGA
Organism: Musa acuminata AAA Group; assembly: GCF_036884655.1. NCBI lineage: Eukaryota > Viridiplantae > Streptophyta > Magnoliopsida > Zingiberales > Musaceae > Musa > Musa acuminata. The sequence goes on along the minus strand of NC_088338.1, from coordinate 30,788,801 downwards.
AGATCTCTTGTATTGCAAAGATTTGTATGGACCTTTGCAAGGGGATAGTGCAAAACCTACAACTATGACAGATGATGAGTGGAAGAGGTTAGATCGAAAAACAATTGGGTTTATTAGACAATGGCTTGATGATAGTGTCTTTCACCATGTTTCTACTAAAATTTATATATATTCTCTTTGGAAAAAATTAGAAAGTCTCTATGAAAGAAAAACAGCTGGCAACAAAGCTTTTTTTATCAGAAAACTTGTGAACCTAAAATATAGAGAGGGTGCTTCTATTGCTGAGTATTTGATTGAAATGCAGAGTATTACTAACCAGTTATCCTCTATGAAAATGTCTCTTGATGATGAGTTGCAGGCATTGTTACTTCTCAGTTCATTACCAGAAAGTTGGGAGACACTGGTGGTTTCCCTTAGTAATTCTGCGCCAGATGGTATTGTCACTATGAGTCAAGTAACAAGCAGTTTGTTGAATGAGGAGTTGAAAAGAAAGAGTTCGGCAACATCTCAGAATGATTCACAGGCACTTATCTCAGAGAACAGAGGAAGGTCAAAGTCTAGAAGCAGTTCACGTATGGGTAGGAGCAAGTCAAGATCAAGAAAAGATATTGTTTGCTATAACTGTGGTGAGAAAGGACATTACAAGAACTAATGTAAGCAACTTAAGAAGAACAAGAAAAAGGGAAAAGAAGTGGAGTCTACAGAGTCAAAGGATAATACTACAGCTACAGTGCAGGGTGGTGATTATTTGATTTTGTCTCCTTTTGATGATATTTTTTCTTGTGTGTGTCAGGATCTTGAGTGGGTGATTGACACAGGTGCTTCTTATCATGCTACACCTCGAAGAGAGTTTTTTGCTACATACAGGTCTGGAAACTTTGGTGTTGTCAAGATGGGCAACTATGGCACAGCAGACATCATTGGCATGGGTGATATCCATTTAAAGACCAACCTTGGCTGCAAGTTGGTACTTAAGGATGTGAGGCATGTGGTTGACTTGAGGCTGAATTTAATTTTAGTTGGAAGACCAGATGATGAAGAGTATGAAAGCAGATTTCACAGAGGGCAATGGAAGCTCAGTAAGGATTCTCTTGTTATAGCTAGTGGAAAGAAATGTCATACTTTGTACAGGTTGCAGGCTAAAGCTTATGGTGAGTAGTTAAATGCTATAGAGAAAGACTTCAATATGGAGTTGTGGCATAGGCGATTGGGACACATGAGCGAGAAGGGACTGCAAGCTCTTTCCAAGAGAGAGGTATTACTAGATCTCAGAGGTATACATCTGAACCCTTGTATTGATTGTTTGGCTGGTAAACAACATAGAGTTTCATTTGCTAGTGTTGCTTTGTCTAGAAAAATGCATGCCTTAGACCGTGTTTATACAGATGTATGTGGTCCTTTAAGGACAAAAACTCTTGGTGGATCTGTTGATGTTCTTAGTATAAGTGGTGCACTTTATTTTGTCACTTTTATAGATGATTTTTCCAGGAAAGTTTGGGCTTATGCTTTGAAGACCAAAGATCAGGTTATTAATGTCTTCAAAGAGTTTCATGCCAGGGTTGAAAGGGAGACAGAAAGGAAATTGAAATGCATAAGATCAGATAATGGTGGTGAGTATACGAGATTGTTTAATGACTATTGCAGGTCACATGGGATCCAACATGAGATGACAGTTCCTGGTACACCTCAGCATAATGCAATTGCAGAGAGGATGAACCGCACCATCATGGAAAAGATCAGATGTATGCTTTCACAGGCCAAGCTACCCAAAAGGTTTTGGGATGAGGCTTTGAGGACTGCAGTTGATGTGATCAACTTATCACCATGTACAGCCCTAGATGGTGATGTTGCAGAGCATGTATGGTCAGGGATAGATGTTTCCTATAGGCATTTGAGAGTATTTGGTTGTCGTGCATTTGCAAATGTTCCAGATAATGAGAGGTCCAAGCTGGATGGTAAGTCTAAAGAATGTATTTTTCTTGGTTACTCACATGATCAGTTTGGTTACAGGCTTTGGGATCCAGAAAAGCAGAAGGTGTTCAAGAGTAGAGATGTGGTCTTCTTTGAGGATCAAACCTTTGAAGATTTGAAGAAGAAGGCACCAGCCAAGACTTCTGCAGAAGGATTAGCATATTGTGACCCAGTTATTCCTCCAGTATATCAGGGTGATGTGGGAGATGTGCAGGAAAATAGTGTAGAGCCTGATGTTGATTTACCTGCAGGACATGTTAAGCAAGAAGAAGTAGGAGAGCAAGTTCCCGTAGAACCTCAGTTGAGAAGATCTTCTAGACAACGTCAACCTTCCAGAAGATACTCTACAGATGAGTATGTGATGCTTACTGATGCAGGTGAACTAGAGAGTTACCAGGAAGCAGTTGAGAGTGAGCAGAAAGAGAAGTGGTTAGTTGCTATGCAGGAAGAGATGGATGCTCTTCAGAAGAACCACACTTATGATTTGGTGCTGCTACCAAATGGAATGAAGGCCTTGAAGAACAAGTGGGTTTTTAGGTTGAAGACTCAAGAATATTGTTCTCAACCAAAGTACAAAGCTAGATTGGTTGTGAAAGACTTTGGTCAAAAGAAAGGTATTGACTTTGAAGAGATATTTTCTCCTGTTGTTAAAATGTCTTCTATTCGTGTTGCTCTTGGTATTGCTGCTAGCCAGGACTTGGAGGTTGAGCAGTTAGATGTGAAGACAGCTTTCCTTCATGGTGATTTGGAGGAGGAAATTTATATGGAGCAACCAGAAGGCTTCAAAGTCAAAGGTAAAGATAATTTTGTCTGCAAGTTGAAGAAGAGCTTGTATGGGCTAAAGCAGGCTCCAAGACAGTGGTAAAGAAAGTTTGATTCATTTATGACAGAAAATGGATACAAAAGAACGGCTTCAGATCATTGTGTGTACATCAAATGGTTTGGTGAGGATTTTATTATTCTCTTACTTTATGTTGATGACATGCTTATTCTTGGGAAAGATATGTCTAAAATTGACAGGTTGAAAAAGGAACTGAGTGAGTCTTTTGCAATGAAGGACATGGGACCAGCAAAGCAAATACTAGGCATGCAAATTTCTCGTGACAGGAAAATCAAGAAGATTTGGTTGTCACAGAAGAAATACATCAAGAAGGTATTGGAAAGATTCAGTATGAGCAATGCAAAACCAGTTGGTTCTCCTCTTGCAGGTCACTTCAAGTTGTGCTCAGAACAGAGTCCGTCAAGTGATGAGGAGAAGGAGAAAATGCAAAAGGTTCCTTATGCTTCAGCAGTTGGAAGTTTAATGTATGCAATGGTATGTACGAGACCAGACATCACATATGCAGTGAGTGTTATTAGCAGATTTCTTGCAAATCCAGGTAAAGAGCACTGGGCAGTAGTGAAGTGGATTTTTAGATATCTTAGAGGGAGCTCTAAGGTTTGTTTAAGCTTTGGAGGTGGACCACCTATGTTGACAGGTTACATAGATGCAGATATGGCAAGAGATATAGATACGAGGAAGTCCACTTCAGGTTATGTACTTACTTTTGCAGGGGGAGCTGTGTCATGGCAATCAAGGTTGCAAAGGTGTATTGCTCTCTCTACCACAGAAGCAGAATATATTGCTACTACAGAGGTATGCAAAGAAATATTATGAATGAAAGAATTCTTACAAGAATTGGGGCTGAAACAGGAAAATTATGTGGTGCATTGTGACAGCCAGAGTGTCATCCATTTGTGTAAGAACCTAATGTTTCATTCCAAGTCAAAGCATATAGATGTCAGATACCACTGGATTCGAAATGTATTTGAAGAAAAGCAGTTGCAGCTTCAGAAAATTCATAAGATGACAACGGAGTAGACATGTTGACGAATACCTTACCAAAAGAAAGACAGGAGATATGCCGACAGTTGGTCGGCATTGCTTCACATTGAGGAGTCATGGGACAACCTCCCTTATGGGCTGAAGGGGGAGGTTGTTGGGCTGGCAGCCCAAAGTGGGTTCAGCCCATGGTGGGCTTTATCAGCCCACAACCCACACCCCTTTGACCTAACCCTAGATCAATATAAGGGGGGCGTGGGGGCTGCGTTTTAGATGCAGAAAAGAGACAGAAAAATGCAGCAACGTGGGCAGCAACGTTGACATCCTCGTAGCAACAAAGAGAGAAGAACAAGGTAGAAAAACAAGAGAAAGAAAGGGAAGAAGACAAGGACAACGCAGAGATACTGTTCTCAATCATCTAGCAGTGTTCTCATCTCAGGTTAGATCAAATCTACAGTAGACTCTTGCTGTGATTACTTGGGGAGGTTTTAGATATTGTGGGCAGTGACGTGATCCTTGTATCCCAATTATTCTCTTGTGGTTGTTGCTAGGGTTTTGGGCAAGAGATTGAGATTTGTATATTCATTATTCTCATAGTGGATTATCTCTAGTTTGCCCCGTGATTTTTACCCTTCACATTGAAGGGGTTTTCCACAAATATCTTGGTGTTCTGTTTGATTGTGTTTCCATTTTATTTCACTGCGTATTATGGTCTTCTAGTATTTGTTCATATACAAAGATTATTCCTTTTTATATCCCCATCACCCCTAAAGGTCTGCTGTAAATTAAAGAGGAAGTAATCATGCTGTAAATTATGTGAAATAGTTGTTCATTAAAAGACCATCAAACAAGTGAGCTAAAATTCTTCAAGTGATCAAAGATAAGATCGAATTTATACACATATTATTGAACAATTTACATATGTTCGCCCACCACCCAGGTCGGAGTCACACGAGTTCAGAGTTTAGCATGGCCACGCACTCTGGGAAATGGAATTGCATCCTTAACATCAGCAAGTCCGGTGGCAGTCATGACCATCTTCTCAATATCAAGGCTGAAACCTGAGTGCTTGACGGAGCCATGCTTGCGAAGATCGATGTACCACTCATATTGTTCATGTGGGAGACCTAGCTCCTGGATCCTGCAAAGAATTCAACAATGGCATCACCGACATTGATCAAGCAAGACGTTTAATGCCAAGTCCAAGATTATGGCCCGTGACAGTCAAGACGCCTTTTCTCTAGGTGTTTCTGAAGGGTTACCTCTTGACGATCACATCCATGCGTTCCTCCTTTTGGCTTCCTCTGACCATAACTCCAACCTTGACATAATATAAGAAGCACAATGCAGAGTCAAAAAGTTACAACATTTTCTTCTAGGCAATATATATGCATGCACTTTTTTGCTAACACTTACTTTAGGTGCAATGATATCGAAAGCAGAGACTGTTCTTCCGTCATCACTGACACGCACATAAAATGGTTTCACTTCTTTTGGATATTCATACACAATGACTGGCCTTCTGTAAAACTCATCTGCCAAATAACTGTTGACAGATACGTACAACCATGTTGTCAAGAAATTATAAGCAGAATGTTGCCAGATTGAATGAAATTAATGCATCATCTTAGAAGCATACCTTTCTTGTTCTTCTGATAGAGTATTACCCCAACCAACTTTTGATAGGAAAGATTTATCCTTTACCTGTCCATAAGGTTATGCTACTATTATTTCAGCAGTACCATTCATGCGAGTGCCGCAAAAAATTGTTCCAAGTTACCTGGTTTAGAATGTTCAATGCTTCGGAATAAGTAATTCGAGCAAACGAGCCTGAAACTATTGATTTAAGTCTTTTGATGCAGTTCTTCTCTATTTGTTTCGATACACACTTTAAATCGTTGCCTGCAGTCTCCATTAGGGAGTAACAGAGGGACTGCACAAGGTCCTCTGCACAGTTCATGACATCCTGCAAGCATCATTAAACGACATTCATCAAGTATTCATCTAAATAAGTGCGTATTTGTATGTTTGTTGTGTATATCAAAATTAGCCACAATTCTTGATGTACTATCGATAATTAACTACAAGAATCAAACTACAGCTGTAGAAGCTAGTTAAGACGTTATCTCAGAGATATCTTAATAGTTCCTTAGAGCTATCCTATCACTGCAAGCCTAAGTAATTCTGTGAAAGCCAGAGCGACGAAAGGTACCTGTAATTCGGTGAAAGCCAGTTCAGCTTCGATCATCCACATCTCTGCTAACTTCTCTGCAGACTTCGATTCATCCGTTTGAAACACAGGTCCAATTGTGTAAACGCTGGAAAGGCCACAAGCATAGCTTTCAAGGTGAAGCCCAGCAGAAGCTGACAAGTACACCGGACGTGAGAAGAAATCGTTGGAGAAATCCAGTTCTCCAGCACTCGGTGCGGTCGACTGTTGTTGCTTCTCCAGCATGAGAACGAGCTCCTTGGACCTTTGAAGATCTTGCTCTGCTGCAGAGAGAGCTTCTTTGTTACTATCGCTTCTTCGTAGCTCGTCTATTCTCTTGCTTTTCTCGCTTATCGCAGCCCTGAACGCTTCGAGGTCGACACCTTCGTGTTCATGCACTGCAGCTGACTTATCTTTGCCACCTGAGTTGCTGAGAAGGGTCGTCACCTGGAACATCTTGCCATGATTCCCTGCATTCATAGATGTGATGATGGGCGTTTGGACATGTATGAATCCTTTCTTGTGAAAGAATCCATGACCGGTGTAGATTAGGTTGCTGCAAATGCGAGTGACTGATCCAATCTGCACGATGAACAATTTCGTTGGATGTATTAGATATTCATGTGTAAAAAAAGATTAGTAAAGAAGATTAAAAAAATAGTTTAGTGAATATAGAGAGTGTTGGATGATATATATTTTAATCTAACTCATAATTTAATTGCTTAAGTTTTTAGATTGAATTAATGTCTGACTTAATATGTAAAGACTAATTTATCTCACTCATCATTAATAGATTGAAAGAATGTGTGAAAGAAAAAGGGAGAGAGAAAGAGAAATGATGAATGAAAAAAATGAGAATGGTTGAAAGAGAGAGAGAGATTTGAGAAAAAAATGAAGAGAGAGAAAAAGAAATTATGAATGAAAAAAAAATGATTGGAAAAAAAAGAAAGAGAGAGAAATAGGTAAGGAATGTTAGAAGAGACATTAAAAAGGAAGGAGTGATAAAAAAAGGACTAAAAGAATAATTTTATATTAATAGATATAAAAAATCAGATGATATATTTTTGTTTAGTCCATAATTTGAATTAGTAGATTTTTAATAATATACAAATAATATGAATAATTACTTTGAACAACACCAAGCGTATAGATTGAGTTACCGCGATTGAACGAGGCCGAAGGTGGGGATGATCTCTGAGAGACACGAGTGAGATTCTTGGCTTTGTCAGTGGATAACTTTTTACGTCGACGACTCCAACATGCAGAATATTCTCTACTATGAGCTCCACGACATGCTTTTTTGGTGCCAATATCTTCTGCAACATGCCTTGGACCAAGATAGAAGTCCCGACGGTGATGACTTGACCAGGAAGAGACATGGAAGAGTCCATTACAACCTTCAGCCAGCCAACAAATCAAGTCAATCGTAGGAATTCATCGAAAGAGAAGGAAGTACCCCTGCAGAGCGCGAACCTGAAGATTAGAACTGCATGATCCATCGTTGATACGCAAGTAAACGGTGAAGGGACCGTCCTTCGCCGGTGATGCTGCAGGCTTCTCGGGTTGGGCTCCGATCACGCCGACCAGAATCCTGGCTATTGGTCTGAGGAAAGGAACACGTTTCACGAGGACATCGTAGCACGAGAAGCCCGGGACCGCCGCCCTCGGCGGCGGCAGCTGGCTGGGGGCGTCGCTCTCCGCCCTCTCCTTCCGGGAGTTGACCCATCCACCGACCACAACTCGCTGGCCCACGAGTCCCAGCCCTTTGTCATCGCGGTTGAGGATCGATTTCAGGGCCGTCGTCTTTGAGTACTTGGACGGTTCGACTGCCGGCGGCGGCGGCGCCTCCGGCTGGTTGCTGCCGTCGGAGACGGTGGTTTCTCTGGATGCCATGGTGATGCACTTCCGCGTAGCGGAAGGGGGTGACGAGGGAGAAGGGAATGGAGGGGCAGTTGGTGGGAGACGGAGAATATGCGTGTGTATATATATATATATATATATACGGGAGAAAGGAAAGAGGCGATGGAGGGAGGTTTGGAGAAGGAAGGGATGAGGAGGGCATGGATGGCGGGAGTGCACGAATTCTTTGCTTTGGGTTGGTTTGGCGGGAAGGAGAAGGATTCTTTCTTCGAAAGAGAGACAGGGTTAGAAGCAAATCTAGTTCGTGTCTAAACGTTTAGTTAAAAAACAGGATGAAGATAATAATAATAAAATTGAATTAAAAAAATGAACACGATAACATTTTTAAGGCGGGTGACATCATCATGCTAAGCAACGTTCTTCCTCCAAGGGGCATCATTTGGTTCTGCTCCATTTATACACACACAACCTCTCTGTGTTGTAGATGGAAAAAAAAAGAAAAAAAAACATATGCACAGAAATTGAATGGTATAATTAACAAAAAAAAGATAAGAATATTATTATTGTTCACAAATTAGCTAACCTAAACTAAATATTCCTTCGTTTTTCCTTTTCTTAATATCCTTTATATCCCATTGGGTTTTTTTAACTAAAAGCTCCTCTCTCTTTTTTTTTTTTTTGCAACATTTACGATCATTTAAGGTCAATAAACAAAATTAAAATTATTATTATTATATATATATATATTATATGAACATAAACTTTTGTAATCAAAGCTGTATAATAATTAATTTTTTCTTAATATAAATTATTATTATATTTATCTTTTTACTACATAGAGTTAGGGACCGCAAGAGCCATCAACAAACTTCAAATCTTTGATCTAGAAGTTATCTAGGTAATTATCTAGATAATTACTAGAGAATTGATTCATTGTAGTTATCTAGGTAGTAGTTTTAGGCATGTTTGAAGAAGTGGCCCATGATCTAGAAGTTATAGGGTAGTTTCTATAACTAAATCAATCATGGGTGATATTGTGGAGTGAGATAATTACTACTAGGTTCTATAAATATGACCATAGTTCATGAAACAAGATAGAGAGTGTGTGCACTTGAGAATATCTTATAAGTATTCTTGTCTTACCTCTTATTAAATACTGTATCGATTTTTTTGATCGAAAGGATTCCTTTTAATTGCATCATAGTATTATGTTTTTATTTTTTTCTTGCTCCTCTATCCCTAACATTTATGGTATCAGAGCCTCAATCTGAACTGGGTATTATGACTTTCAGTGGCAATTCTATGTCGTAATCCCTTATTCCCATCTTCTTGGGCAAATGCTATGAATTTTGGAGTATCAAGATGAAGACTCTGTTCAAGTCTTAAAATCTTTATGACTTAATAGAGAATGAATATATAGATCCAGATGAAGAAATCAGACTGAGGGAGAATAGAAAGGACTCAAAGGCATTATTCTTCATTCAACAAGTTATACATGAAACAATCTTCTCGAGAATTGCAGTAGCGACAATCACAAAACAAGCTTGGTTGATACTTCAAAATAAATTTCAAAGCTCATCAAGAGTGATTACGGTAAAACTTCAAACCCTTCGTCGTGAGTTTGAAATTTTGTTTATGAAAAGCAATGAATCGATACAAGATTTTCTTTCTCGAGTGACTGAAATTATTAGTTAAATGAAATCTTATGGTGAACATCTTCATGATCATATAATTATTGTAAAAGTTTTGAGAAGTTTAACTCCAAAATTTGATAATGTTTTTGCCATAATTGAGGAGTCAAAAGATTTATCTACTTTTTCATTTGATGAACTAATGAGTTCCTTGTAAGCACATGAAGCAAGGTTGAACAAGTCACTTGAGAAAAGTGAAGAAAAAGTATTTCAGGTTAAGAGGGAGTCTTCTACTTCAAAAGAAGACAAAAAATTAGTAGGAAGAGGACATGTCGGAGGAGGATTTCATGGAAGAGGAAATGAAAGAGGAAAAGGAAGAGGACACTTTGATGGGCATGATGAACAAAGGCAACCAAATTATGATAAAAAAAATTACAAGAGTGGAATTCAATGTCACTATTGCAAAAAGTTTGATCACATGAAGGCATATTACTGAAAAAGAGAAAAGCAAGCAAGCTATATGGAGGAAAATGAAGGAAATAATAAGTTGTTTATGACCCATTCACAAGTTAATGATATCTCAAATGATATTTGGTTTCTAGATAGTGGATGTTCTAATCATATGTCAGACATAAGATCAATATTTAGAGATGTTGATGAAACTCATAAGTTAAAAGTTAGACTTGGAGATAACAAGCAAATCTAAGTGGAAGGGAAATGAACAATTGAGGTGAAGACAAATCAAGGGAAGGTAAAATACCTTAATAATGTTTTCTTTGTTCTTACTTTATCACATAACTTATTGAGTATTAGACAATTGATAAATGATGAATATTCAGTTATATTTGATGATGGTTCATGCACTATTAAAGATAAAAAATCTAGTTTGATTACGGTAAATGTTTGCATGACACAAAACAAGATGTTTCCACTTAATGTTTCAAATATTAAAAAGTATGCTCTTGTTGCAACTAAAAAAAATGAGTCTAATTTATGGCATTTAAGATATGGACACCTTAACATTAAGGGTTTAAAGTTGTTAAATAAAAAAGGAATGGTTTTCGGATTACCTAAAATTAATACACTTAATGTATGTGAAGGATGCATTTATGGCAAATAAAGTAAAAATTATTTCCTATTAAAAAAGCATGGAGAGTATTTAATTGTCTTGAATTAATTCATGCTGATTTATGTGGACCTATGAATATAAAATCATTTAGTGAAAGTCAATATTTTCTATTGTTTACTGATGAGTATAGTCACATGAGTTGGGTATATTTTCTGAAATTGAAATCTGAAACATTTGATAATTTTTAAAAATTCAAGTCACTTGTAGAAAGGCAAAGTGGTGGATACATAAAGACACTTCGGACAAATAAAGATGGTGAATTTTTATCTAATTAGTTTAGTTCTTTTTATGAAGAAAATGATATTCACAGAGAATTGACAGCACCATACAAACCGGAGCAAAATGGTGTAGCTGAATGTAAGAATTGAACTGTCGATGAAATGACAAGAAGTTTGCTTAAAGAAAAACACCTTCCAAATCAGTTTTAGGCAGAAGCAATTGCAATAGTAGTTTATTTTTTGAATATTTCACCAATAAAGGTTGTTATAAATCAAACTCCTTTTGAGACTTGGTATGGTATAAAACCAAATATAAGCCATCTAAGAATTTTTGGCTATATTGCTTATGCTTGGGTGAATTCACAAAATTATCACAAGCTTGATGAAAAATTTAAAAAATACATCTTAACTGGTTATTCTTTACAATCCAAAGCATATCGATTATATAATCTTATTAGTGATAAATTTATTATTAAAGGTGAAAAACAAATTCAGATTCCAACGGAACTAGACATTCTATAGAATCAAATGACAGATTCTACTCTAATAAGTTCATCGTCAACCTCACCTAGTAGCAGCTCAAATTCTGATTCCTTAGATGAAACCCCTGCAAGAAATTTCAGATCACTAATAGAAATTTATGACTCAACATTTGCTTTGTTTATTTCAAATCTTATAACTTTTGAGGAAGCAGTTGAAAAAGAGGAATGACGATAAGCAATAAAGGAGGAAATTAAGTCAATTGAGAAGAATGAAACTTGGGAGCAATCTACCAAAAGAAAAGAAACCTATTGGGTTAAAATGGGTGTTCAAAACTAAGTTTAATATAGATGGAAGTATCCAAAACCATAAGACTCAGCTTGTAGCAAAAGGATATTCACATAAACAAGGTATTGATTTTGATGATATTTTTTCTTCAATTGCTAGATTTGAAACTGTGAGAATTTTCTTGGCTTTAACTGCTCATATGAGTTGGCTTCTTTATAAATTTGATGTGAAATATGTGTTTTTAAATGGTGATTTATACGAAGAGATTTTTGTTACTCAACCTAAAGGTTTTTTTTATTAAAGGATCTGAATAAAAGGTATATAAGCTAAAGAAAGCTCTTTATGGGCTTAAACAAGCTCCAAGGGTATGATATAGTAAAATTGATTACTATTTTCTTTAAAATGGATTTAAGAGGAGCAATAATGTGTTGAATCTCAGATTTTGATGATGAAGTCAATTGTCATTTGTTGTCTAATCTATGTGTTTGAGATAAGTGTGCAGGATTAACTACGATGAAAGTTAGACAAGCAGCAGGAGTTGCGCCGGAGTCAAGTTCATGATCACGTTGGGAGTTCGAGAGTTCGACGGAAGTTCGGACGGTCGTCGGAGGTTCTGCGAGAACAGATCCGAGAAGTCCCGAAGCTTGCCAAGCGAAGCTCGTCGGAACTTGCCAAGTGGATCGTCGCAAAGTCCAAGAGTTTGCCGGAAGTCCGCAGGAGCATCACCGAGGGTTCATCGGATGATCGACGGAAGTTCGCCGGAAACTCGCCGGAAGAAGCGATTGACGCACCGAAGCAAAGCTGCAGAAATTGTCTTAGATCTAATCGTAGTTAGCACGTTGATTAAGTTAGAAAATGGGAGGTGATCCCATTAGCTTAATCTTGGGGCAATTGGGCCCCTAAAAGACTGAAATTGGGCCGAATGGAGCTAACCATTCGGACCCTGATTGCACCAGGAGGTGCAACCACCTAGGCCAGGAGGTGGCACCGCCTGGGCTAAGCCTCCCAGCGAGACTGGGCGGTGCAACCTCTCCAGCCGGGAGGTGGCACCGCCTGAGCTCAGTCTTCGAGCAAGACTGGGCGGTGCAACCTCCCTGACAGGGAGGTGGCACCGCCTGAGCTCAGTCTTCGAGCAAGACTGGGCGGTGCAACCTCCCTGACAGGGAGGTGGCACCGCCTGAGCTCAGTCTTCGAGGAAGACTGGGCGGTGCAACCTCCCTGACAGAGAGGTGGCACCGCCTGAGCTCGGTCTTCGAGCTCTGCCAGGCGGTGCAACCTCTCCAGTCAGGAGGTGCAACCGCCTGATCCCGGAATTCCGGGATTTGATCGTTTTGAGCTCCAAATTTGAACTGGGTTGGGGCCTATAAATACCCCACCCATTCAGTACTGAAAAGATACAGACCTATACCGAAATCTTGATCTTTTCTGTGATTCTAAGAGCTCAAAAGTGTTGTAAAGCCTTTAAGTCTCCTCCTTCTGTTCTTCAAGTTTTGAGTTGTAAAGTGAGGAGAGAAAGGTCTATAAAGGTTGTCTCCTGAGCCTGCCAAAAGGAGAGAAACTGTAAAAGGGCAGTTGGCCTTCGCCTAATTGAAGGAAGGCCTCTAGTTGACATCGGTGACCTCGTCGGTGGAGGAAGCCAAAAGTGGAGTAGGTCAAGAATGACCGAACCACTCTAAATCTCTGGTTTGCGTTTATTTTGAGCACTTTATCATTACTGCAAACCTCCTTCATAACTACTGCATTCTGCGCTTTTACGAACAAGTTCTAAGTGCTGTTCTTTCCGAATCTGCATTCAGACGTAAATCGGTGTTTTCGTACATTACAGTTTACGTTTACGTTTTGATTCTGCAAAACTGTCTTCTACGCCTTCACGAACAAGTTTTTAAGTGCTGATCTGTCCGAATCTGCTTTCAGACGTAAACCAGCGTTTTCGTACGATATTTACATTGCAGTTTACGTTTACGCCTTGATTATGCAAAACTGTCTTCTGCGCTTTTACGAAAGAGTTTCTAAAGTTCAGATCCCTTTGAAACTGCGTCTAGACGTAAAAATTACGTTTAGACGTAAACTGTGTAAAGACCTTTTAGACGTAAACTGAGTTTAGACGTAAATCTGCGTTTAGACGTAAAACTGCGTTTAGACGTAAATCTGCGTTTAGATGTAAAATTGCGTTCAGACGTAAATCTGAGTTTAGACGTAAATCTGCGTTTAGACGTAAAACTGCGTTTAGACGTAAATCTGCGTTTAGACGTAAAACTGCGTTTAGACATAAATCTGCGTTTAGACGTAAATCTGCGTTTAGACGTAAAACTGCGTTTAGACGTAAATCTGAGTTTAGACGTAAATATGCGTTTTGCGCTTAGACGCAAAACTGCGCTTAAACGCAAACTGTGTTTAGACGTGAACTGCGCTTAGACGCAAACTGCACTTAGATACCAACTGAGAATTAGCTTTTGCATCATAATAGTTTTTATTGAACGAACGCAGCTTTTGGTTTTAATCGTTGTAAGATTTCCGCTGCACTAATTCACCCCCCCCCTCTTAGTGCTCTCGATCCTAACAATTGGTATCAGAGCAAGGTTAACTCTCTAACGGATTAAAACCCAAAGAGAAATGGAATACTCCGGAAACCAAGAGGGGCATTCTATTACGCGTCCACCCATGTTCAGTGGGACAGACTACACCTACTGGAAGACCCGAATGAGGATCTTTCTTATTTCTATGGATTTTGAACTGTGGAATCTTATCGAAAACGGATTTTCGAAGTCTTCTCTTCCAATGATCGATTGGAATGATTTGGAGAAGAAGGCTGTCGCTCTTAATGCAAAGGCTATGAATGCCTTATTTTGTGCACTTGATAAAAACGAGTTTAACCGTGTTTCAACTTGTGAAACTGCATTTGATATTTGGCACACACTCGAAGTGACCCATGAGGGCACAAGTAGAGTAAAAGAGTCAAAAATCAATTTGTTGTTACATTCTTTTGAACTTTTCCGCATGAAACCGAGTGAAACCATTGGCGACATGTTTACCCGTTTCACGGATGTCGTCAACGGTCTAAAAGGACTCGGAAAGAGCTTTTCGGATTCTGAGCTTGTTAACAAAATACTAAGATCCCTTCCTAAGAGTTGGGATCCTAAAGTCACTGCTATTCAAGAGGCAAAAGATTTGCGAAATTTCCCTCTTGAAGAACTAATCGGGTCATTAATGATCTACGAAATGACTTGTAAAGCTCATGAAGAGCAAGAAGACATCCTTCCAAAGAACAGGAAGGATATGGCACTCAAAACTTCTGAATGTCACATGAGAGAAAACTCAAGTGATGAGGACTGTGATGATGACTTAGCACTTCTAACAAGAAAATTTAAAAAGTTCTTTAAAAGAAACAAGTTTAAGAATGATGCAAAAAATAAACTTGAACCCAAGAAGGACCAAGTAATCTGCTATGAATGCAAAAAGCCGGGACACTACAAGAGTGATTGTCCCCAAGTCAAGAAGAGAACATCAAAGAAAAAAGCGCTTCAAGCAACATGGGATGACTCAAGCGCATCCGAAGAAGAAGAGTCCAACACCGAGCAAGTTGCTCATTACGCCTTAATGGCCATCGAAGATGAGGTAACAAATTCAATAGATACAGATTTATCTTTCGATGAATTATTAAATGCTTTCCATGAATTGTTTGATGAGTATAAGACTATCAGTAGTAAATACAAATTGCTAAAGAAGGAGCATGATAGTCTTATTTGTAATTTCGATAAGTTAAATGCTGAACATCATGATAGTTTAAGCCCATGCATAAAATGCCATAATCTAGAAACTCTCCAAAAAGAAAACTTGCTACTTAAGGACACCTTGAAGAAATTCGAGGTTGGTAGCAAGTCATTGAACATGATCCTTACAAACAAGGGTCACGTTCCCAAAAGGAGTGGAATTGGATTTGTGAGAAGTCCTCACCAAAATCCAACCACCTTCATAAAAGGCTCCATCTTACATGTTCAACACCAAACCAAGTGCAACTTCTGTTGCAAATCTGGACACAAGACACATTGTTGTCCATTCAAGAAAATAAGTCCAAACAAATTGATTTGGGTTCCTAAAGGAACCATGACAAATTCTATGCAACATGATAAAAAATGTAGATCTATTTATGAGGCACCCAAAAGCAAATGGGTACCTAAACATCATCCTTTCTTGTAGAAAACTAAACCATCGCAAGCTAGGAGCAAGAGATGGTACCTTGATAGTGGATGCTCAAGGCATATGACCGGAGATCCATCTCAATTCTCTAAGCTCGCTAGCATAGACGAAGGCTATGTCACCTTCGGAGACAACAACAAGGGTAAAATCATTGGCAAAGGAACCATAGGTAACAAATCCAACCTCTTTATTGAAGATGTTCTGTTAGTTGATGGTTTAAAACATAACCTCTTGAGTATCAGTCAATTATGTGATAAAGGATATACTGTCAAATTCGAATCTAATGCTTGCATCATTGAAAAACCACATAAAAATATGTCTATGATTGCATTAAAACATAATAACGTATACACTATTGACATCAATGACTTATGTGATGAAATGTGTTTTGCGGTTATGAATGAGGATGCTTGGCTATGGCATAGAAGATTAGGTCATGCTAGCATGAAACTAATCACTCAAGTATCATCTAGAGAACTTGTAAGAGGAATTCCTCATATCAAGTTCATCAAAGATAATGTATGCGATGCTTGCCAATTAGGTAAACAGATTAAGGGTAGTTTCAAAGCTAAGAATCAAATAAGCATCTCTAGGCCCTTACAATTGATCCATATGGACTTGTTCGGACCAATCTCTACATCGAGTCTAGGAGGTAGCAAATACGCATTTGTCATTGTTGATGACTATAGCAGATATACATGGACCTACTTCTTAAAACAGAAAAATGAATGCTTTAGATATTTTACCAAGTTTTGTAAACTTGTTCAAAATGAGAAGGGATCTATGATTTCGTCAATTAGAAGTGATCATGGTGGAGAATTTCAAAACCATGATTTCCAAGAATTCTGTGAACTCAATGGATACAACCATAATTTCTCTACTCCAAGAAATCCTCAACAAAATGGGGTAGTAGAAAGAAAAAATCGAAATCTACAAGAAATGGCAAGAACCATGTTGAATGAACATAGCCTACCCAAATATTTTTGGGCCGAAGCTGTAAACACTGCATGCTATATTTTGAATAGAGTTCTAGTAAGACCCTTACTCACCAAAACTCCTTATGAGTTATGGAATAACAAAAAACCAAATGTCTCATATTTTAAAGTCTTTGGGTGTAAGTGTTTTATCTTGAATGAAAAGGATAACTTAGGAAAATTCGATGCTAAATCTGATGAAGGAATCTTTCTTGGTTATTCTTCGGTCTCTAAAGCTTTTCATATTTTCAATAAAAGAACTTTAATTATTGAAGAATCCATCCATGTTGTTTTCAATGAGATTTCCGAAATTAAGAAAAATGATCTTGATGATGATGTTAACTTTGATTCTTTGAATTTAAACGAAACCCCGTCTCCAACTAGCAACTTGGATGCATCTACTTCCTTACCCAAGGATTAGAAGTATGTAGATGCTCATCCTAAGGAGCTAATCTTAGGAGACACGTCAAAGGGGGTTCAAACACGATCTTCTCTTAAAACTTTTTGTGCAAACGTCGCCTTTCTCTCCCAAATTGAACCCAAATGCGTTGACGAAGCCATGAAAGATGATTCATGGATTATCACAATGCAAGATGAATTGAATCAATTTGAGAGAAATGAGGTGTCGACGCTTGTTCCTAGGCCAAATGACCATTTAGTTATTGGTACTAAATGGGTCTTTAGAAACAAGCAAGATGAAAATGGTATCGTGGTTAGAAACAAGGCTAGATTAGTGGCCAAAGGTTTCAACCAAGAAGAAGGTATCGATTACGAAGAAACCTTCGCACCTGTGGCTCGATTGGAAGCCATAAGGATGCTCCTTGCCTATGCTAGTTGTAATAATTTTAAGTTATTTCAAATGGATGTTAAAAGCGCTTTTCTAAATGGCTTTATTTCCGAAGAAGTCTATGTTGAACAACCTCCTGGATTTGAAAATAATAGTCTCCCTAATCATGTGTTTAGATTAACTAAAGCTCTCTATGGTTTAAAACAAGCTCCAAGGGCTTGGTATGAGAGACTTAGTTCTTTTCTCATTGAAAATAATTTCATAAAAGGCAAGGTTGATACTACATTATTCATCAAGAATTTTGAAAATAATTTTCTCATTGTTCAAATTTATGTTGATGATATTATCTTTGGTTCTACGAATGAATCTCTCTGTGAATCTTTTGCTAAAACTATGAGTCTTGAATTCGAAATGAGTTTAATGGGAGAGTTAACATTCTTCTTAGGTTTACAAATCAAACAACTAAGCAATGACATCTTTATTAGTCAAACCAAATATGCCATGAATTTACTCAAGAAGTTTAATATGGAGAACTCAAAAGCCATTAACACTCCTATGAGCACCTCCACTAAATTAGAAATTGATGAAAGTGGAGAAAGCTTTGATCAAAAAACTTATAGGGGTATGATAGGAAGTTTACTTTACCTCACTGCAACAAGACCAGACATCATGTTCAGTGTAGGACTTTGTGCTAGATTTCAATCAAACCCTAAGACATCTCATCTCAAAGCAGTTAAAAGAATACTCAGATACCTTAATGGTACCACAAATCTAGGATTATGGTACCAAAAATCAGAGAATCTTGAGTTAATTGCTTATGCTGATGCGGACTTTGCTGGTTGTAGATTAGATAGAAAAAGCACATCAGGAACATGTCAATTTTTAGGACATGCTCTTGTTTCCTGGTCATCTAAGAAACAAAGCTCGGTTGCTCTATCAACAACCGAAGCTGAATATATTGCAGCAAGTGCATGCTGTGCACAAGTTGTATGGATGAAAAACACTTTAGAAGATTACAAAATTAATCTTAAAGATATTCCCATTAAATGTGATAACACGAGTGCAATATGCTTAACCAAGAATCCTATACAACACTCAAGAACAAAACATATTGATATCAGACATCACTTTATACGAGATCATGTTGCAAATCATGATATAATCATAGAGTTCATTGATACTAAACATCAACTAGCTGATATCTTTACAAAACCTCTAAGTGAAGAACAATTTGATTTCATTCGAAGAGAATTAGGAATGTTGATGTGTCCGAATAGATAAATTTGTTAAAATTATTTTTTCGGACTATGTTGAATGATCAAACCACTTGATTGCCATGTTTCTATGATTATATGTGAAAATCTGCAACAAAATCTTGTCCGAATGCATCTTATTTTTTGAATGCTATACACCAGATTTTCTCGTACACTTTCATGAAAAATAAGTTTCTGAAATAGATTTGATGAAGTGATTCATGTGTATGTATTCCATCCTGCAAAATCTTTACATAGACAATGGATTATAACAAAAAGGGGAAGAAGTATTTAAAGCAATCTATGTAAAATTCCTCTATAAGCTTGCTATTATTATTTTCCTGGTATCATAATTACTATGCTTTTTGTTTATGACAAAGGGGGAGATATATGAATAGATATATGAATTGATAAACACTGCCATGATTAGAAATACTATGAGTGATACTATAAACACACTGCTATGATTATGCCATCCTTGCATTACCAAGAGATATATGAACATGTGCTAAAGTTTGCATTATGCCTTAAGTTGATATCTTATCATGTGAAGAAAATGCAAAACTTGCTAGGATATTTCAAATGTGTGCATCATGTAATAGTGCTTCACAGCTTTATATGATAATGTTCAAACTACATGATGAATAGTTACAAACACAATCATACAAACTTGATGATGTATGTCAAGCCTTGACATCATCCTTGAAGAGATACATCATGATGAGTATCATGATGGGAGTATTGATGAGTTTAACTGATCTAACTTATCAATATGTCACTTGAATTCTCAGGTCTTGAATTCAAGGGTGACTTATCTCAACTATGGCATATAGACAGGGGGAGTTAAGGATAACTCCATTATCAATTGATTGTCATCATCAAAAAGGGGGAGATTGTTGAATCTCGGATTTTGATGATGAAGTCAATTGTCATTTGTTGTCTAATCTATGTGTTTGAGATAAGTGTGCAGGATTAACTACGATGAAAGTTAGACAAGCAGCAGGAGTTGCGCCGGAGTCAAGTTCATGATCACGTTGGGAGTTCGAGAGTTCGACGGAAGTTCGGACGGTCGTCGGAGGTTCTGCGAGAACAGATCCGAGAAGTCCAGAAGCTTGCCAAGCGAAGCTCGTCGGAACTTGCCAAGTGGATCGTCGCAAAGTCCAGGAGTTTGCCGGAAGTCCGCAGGAGCATCACCGAGGGTTCATCGGATGATCGACGGAAGTTCACCGGAAACTCGCCGGAAGAAGCGATTGACGCACCGAAGCAAAGCTGCAGAAATTGTCTTAGATCTAATCGTAGTTAGCACGTTGATTAAGTTGGAAAATGGGAGGTGATCCCATTAGCTTAATCTTGGGGCAATTGGGCCCCTGAAAGACTGAAATTGGGCCGAATAGAGCTAACCATTCGGACCCTGATTGCACCAGGAGGTGCAACCGCCTAGGCCAGGAGGTGGCACCGCCTGGGCTAAGCCTCCCAGCGAGACTGGGCGGTGCAACCTCTCCAGCCGGGAGGTGGCACCGCCTGAGCTCAGTCTTCGAGCAAGACTGGGCGGTGCAACCTCCCTGACAGGGAGGTGGCACCGCCTGAGCTCAGTCTTCAAGCAAGACTGGGCGGTGCAACCTCCCTGACAGGGAGGTGGCACCGCCTGAGCTCAATCTTCGAGCAAGACTGGGCGGTGCAACCTCCCTGACAGAGAGGTGGCACCGCCTGAGCTCGGTCTTCGAGCTCTGCCAGGCGGTGCAACCTCTCCAGTCAGGAGGTGCAACCGCCTGATCCCGGAATTCCGGGATTTGATCGTTTTGATCTCCAAATTTGAACTGGGTTGGGGCCTATAAATACCCCACCCATTCAGCACTGAAAAGATACAGACCTATACCGAAATCTTGATCTTTTCTGTGATTCTAAGAGCTCAAAAGTGTTGTAAAGCCTTTAAGTCTCCTCCTTCTGTTCTTCAAGTTTTGAGTTGTAAAGTGAGGAGAGAAAGGTCTGTAAAGGTTGTCTCCTGAGCCTGCCAAAAGGAGAGAAACTGTAAAAGGGCAGTTGGACTTCGCCTAATTGAAGGAAGGCCTCTAGTTGACGTCGGTGACCTCGTCGGTGGAGGAAGCCAAAAGTGGAGTAGGTCAAGAATGACCGAACCACTCTAAATCTCTGGTTTGCGTTTATTTTGAGCACTTTATCATTACTGCAAACCTCCTTCATAACTACTGCATTCTGCGCTTTTACGAACAAGTTCTAAGTGCTGTTCTTTCCGAATCTGCATTCAGACGTAAATCGGTGTTTTCGTACATTACAGTTTACGTTTACGTTTTGATTCTGCAAAACTGTCTTCTACGCCTTCACGAACAAGTTTTTAAGTGCTGATCTGTCCGAATCTGCTTTCAGACGTAAACCAGCGTTTTCGTATGATATTTACATTGCAGTTTACGTTTACGCCTTGATTCTGCAAAACTGTCTTCTGCGCTTTTACGAATGAGTTTCTAAAGTTCAGATCCCTTTGAAACTGCGTCTAGACGTAAAAATTACGTTTAGACGTAAACTGTGTAAAGAGGTTTTAGAGGTAAACTGAGTTTAGACGTAAATCTGCGTTTAGACGTAAAACTGCGTTTAGACGTAAATCTGCGTTTAGACGTAAAACTGCGTTCAGACGTAAATATGAGTTTAGACGTAAATCTGCGTTTAGACGTAAAACTACGTTTAGACGTAAATCTGCGTTTAGACGTAAAACTGCGTTTAGACGTAAATCTGCGTTTAGACGTAAATCTGCGTTTAGACGTAAAACTGCGTTTAGACGTAAATCTGAGTTTAGACGTAAATATGCATTTTGCGCTTAGACGCAAAACTGCGCTTAAACGCAAACTGTGTTTAGACGCGAACTGCGCTTAGACGCAATCTGCGCTTAGACGCAAACTGCACTTAGATACCAACTGAGAATTAGCTTTTGCATCATAATAGTTTTTATTGAACGAACGCAGCTTTTGGTTTTAATCGCTGTAAGATTTCCGCTGCACTAATTCACCCCCCCCCTCTTAGTGCTCTCGATCCTAACATAATGAACCTACTCTTTATCTAAAGAAGGAAGGTGAACATAATTTTCTAATGGTTTACTTCTATGTTGATGATATTATATATATATGAGTTCATCTAACTTTTTTGTGGCAGAATTTAAAAAGTGTACAATGAATAAGTTTGAAATGTCAGATTTATGTTTATTACGTTATTTTCTTGGGTTGAAAGTGAAGCAAGAATCGGATGAAAATTTTATTTCACAAAGAAAGTATGCAATAGATCTACTCAAAAAATCTAATATGATTATATGTCTAACAACACCCATGAATGTAAATGAGAAATTAAAACTTGAAGATGGTATATGTCTAACAAATGCAAGATATTACAGAAGTTTGGTTAGAGGTTTGATTTATCTAACTCATACTCGACCAGATATTACATTCTCTATTGGTATAGTATCCAGGTTTATACATAGCCCAAGCAAACATTATATCGGAGTTGTTAAAAGAATTTAACGTTATATTGCTGGAACTACAAATTATGGTATTTGGTATTCTTATAATTTTAAATATAAATTATTTGGTTTCACTAATAGTGATTGGGCAAGAGCTTTAGATGATAGAAAGAGTACTTCAAGTAATATTTTTAGCCTCGGATCAGGAATTATATCTTGTAGTTCAAAAAGACAAGCAACAACTGCGTTATCGACATCGAAAGCAGAATATATAGCCACAACATCAGCAGCTTGTCAAGCAATATGGCTTAGAAGACTTCTTGAAGATATTTATCAAGAATAAAAAGATGCAACAAAAATATTTTATGACAACAAAGCCACAATTGTAATAATGAAGAATCCAGCATTTCATCAAAAAATGATGCACATAGAGATACGCTATCATTTCATCCGAGATCTTGTAGCAAGTGGAGCTATTGCAATGAAGTATTATAGAACAGATGAACAGGTTGCATATATCCTCACTAAGTTGTTTCCAATTCAAAAGCATGTTTATTTCATGTCGCAAATCGATGTATGTAACTATGAATCAAGGGGAAGTGTTGAGAATTGATTCATGATATTTATCTAGGTAGTTACCATATTCTGAGTAGTTTTAGACATGTTTCATGAAGTGGCTCATGATCTAGAAGTTATAGGTGACAAGTAGTTCCTATAACTAACTCAATCATGAATGATATAATAAAGTTATGTAGTTACCACTGGGTCCTATAAATAGGACCATAATTAATAAAATAAGATAGAGAATGTGTGTACAATTACAAATATCTTATAAGTATTTTTATCTTATCTCTTATTAAATACTATATCACTTTTCTTGATCGAAATTTTTTTTTTAATTATATCATAATATTATGTTTTGAGCGTTTTCTTACTACTCCATCCCCAACATCCTTCACCACTCTTTTTTTTATTTCCCGGGTGCAGTGGCTTTCATAGATTTGTCTCCGTAATGTCTCTATTCAGATCATTTCTCGGGACGCAGCATGATCTCTGCAGTCTGCTGGCTTTCTATGACCCAGCACACAGCCTGTCATGGAATCTTTATATGGGTGTTTTACATTGCCCAAGTTCATGCATATCAGCAGAAATATCATCAGTTTCACATGTAGTTTACCATGTCTTTATCGGCAAATAGTGTAGGTTTAAGCTTTGCCAATTTATCTTAAGGGCAAAGTCTGAAATTA
Source organism: Musa acuminata AAA Group (assembly GCF_036884655.1). NCBI lineage: Eukaryota > Viridiplantae > Streptophyta > Magnoliopsida > Zingiberales > Musaceae > Musa > Musa acuminata. The sequence continues at coordinate 30,765,275 of NC_088338.1, read as the reverse complement.
AACAGTAGCCTAAACATTAGAAAGCAACGTTTAAGGTTCCATAAACTCAGCCATTTTGCTCCGAGAGATGTCTCAACTTCACATTTGATGCTCAGAAAAAGATGTTTGCTGTTGTAACATTCGACAAGTCTGAATAACTATTGCAGGAATAATTAATTCGGTACAGTTTCAGCATACAGTTCCAAATGATTTATTTGTTATTTAGCTAGAAGCGAAAAGATAGTCAATATTTTCATATAAAATCTGCATAAATGAAAAATAATAATCATGGTTTATACATTGCACACACAATTCTTATGATTCTTTTTGTTCTCTCTGCAGACCAAGAATGGAGTCAGATGGATAATACTACAGCTGACTCGACCACGGAGTACATTTCTGTAGCAAAGGCAGCAAAAGAGAGAATTTGGATGAAGAAATTCATCATAGATCTAGAAGTCATGCCAAGCAGCGAGGAGCCGATTCCCTTATATTACGACAACAACGTGATGATTACTCAAGCGAAGGAAGGTGTTATGAGGAGGTTCCACTTAATCAAAGAGATCGTGATCCGAGGAGATATAGCAGTGGAAAGAGTTCTATACGAACATAACATTGCAGATCCGCTAATAAAACTGTTGTCTCATATTATCTTTAAGTGTCACAGGGGTCTGATGGGGATCAGACACATAGGTGATTGGCTTTAGGTCAAGTGGGAGATTGCTAGTCATATGTGCCGTACAAGCTAATCACGTGTAACTTAACACATAGTCTTTTTGCTTATTATATTTTGGCATTTATCACTTTATATTGCTTGTTGCATATATATATATATATATATGTATATGTATATATGTATATGTATATATGTATATGTATATATATATATACATATATATATACATATACATATATACATATACATATATACATATACATATACATATATACATATACATATATATATATATATATATACATATACATATATATATATATATACATATACATATATATATACATATATATATATACATATACATATACATATATATATACATATACATATATATATATACATATACATATATATATATATACATATATATATATATATATATATATATATATATATATATATATATATATATATATATATATATATTGTGATGTTCTTGGATATATATAATGTGAATTAGTTCGTGATGAGATCACGATAATGAGACCAATTTGCCTTTAAACATATATCCTAAATAATCCCGGTCATAAGTTACTAGAGAGGGACATCGAGATAACCGGACAGATTGGTGTGTTGTACACCCATCCATATGATGGGTGCAAATAGTCTAATAGCTGCTCTTGTGGAGACACTAGGGATATAATATAGGTGCTCATTGCAGAATAATTTCATTGAATGATCTGCTTACGGAATGCTAAATGGTTGATGATACCTTATTGTCAAATAGCGATTCTGTAGTCCCAGTGGTGTATCTGGTCCTTAGACTAAAGATATCAAGGATGTCCTATATGAGTGCTCCACTCTTTGATACTAGACTTATAGGTTTGGATGTCCCAGATCGAGCACAACCGGTCATCGGGAGTGGTAATCAACCTTATGAGAGCTATTGAGTGTTGATCGAGGATCATCCACTCTCAATATCATGAGAGGAATGTCCTATGTATTCTTGCTCAAACAAATCCCTAGCTAGGGTCATTCGGATTAAGAGAAAAAGAGTTCTTTAGGAGAATCTAATAAGAGCGAGACTCGAGTAGAGATCGTATGTGTCTAACAGCAGCATGCCCGGTATACGATCTCTAAGATATTAGATGGATGAGGGACTATAGGTACACGATAACTGAGGACAGATATGTCCATTGGATTGGATTCCCCTATATCGTCTAGGGACTACAACGTAGTGGCCTAGTACGTCCGCAGTTGATGAGTCGAGTGAATTATTATGGAGATAATAATTTACTGAGCCAGAAGAATTCCGATAGGTATGACTCACGACCAGCTCGATATTGGAATTAGAGGGTCACACATATATGGTGGGTATTGCGATGAGTAGAGGTTCAGATATGAGATATTCGCTGGAGCCCCTATATTATTGGATATCCAATAAACCCCAGAATTATTAGATTCTATGGATGAGATCTAATAAGAGCCCATGAGAGATTATTGGATAGATATCCACTAATCTAAGAGGCTTAGGTAGTTGGAAGGAGATCCAATACCCAATAGGGATGGATCCATTAGGGTTAAGTTGATAGGGGACATCTATAAATAGAATGGATCCATTTGAGTCACTGCTAGAGAGGAGGGTACTTGACCTCCTTCACCCTCTCCTAGAGATCTGTAGGGATTTAGGGATATGCGATCTCCCTAGGTAACATAATCTATCTCACATGTGGTTTTCTATTTCGCGGATTTTTGCACACCAATCTTTACACGACAATGAACATATCTTTAAGAATTAGGGATTTTATTTTTTGTTCTTCTTCTGCGCATGTGATGTCGCCCCTAAGATTTCCCAACATTCTTGCTCAGATAAATCCCTGGCCAGGGTCATTCGAATTGAGAGAAAGAGTTCTCCAAGAGAATCCGATTAGATCAAGACTGGCGTAGAAACCGTATGGGTCTAACAATACCATGCCAAGTATATGGTATCTAGGATATTAAATGGATGAGGGACTAAAGGTATACGGTAACCGAGTATAGGTAGGTCCAATGGATTGGATTCCCCTATATCGTCTAGGAACTGTGGCGTAGTGGCCTTGTATGTCTCAGTCAATGAGTCGAGTGAATTATTATGGAGATAATAATTCATTAAGTCAGAAGGAGTTCTGACAGGTATGATTCACAGCCAACTCGATATTAGGCTTGGAGGGTCACACACATATGGTAGGCATTGAGATGAGTAAAGGTTCGGATATGAGATATCCACTAGAGCCCCTATCTTATTGGATATCCAATAAGTCCCTGAATTATTGGATCCTATGGATGAAATCCAATAAGAGCAAATGAGAGATTATTGGATGGTACTTTTTACTCAAAGTTATACATTAATCCAATAATTCATGAAAAGCTTTTAAAAGCTTATCGAAAGATAAATTTGCATCTAATGAACTACTTTCCTCATCTCCGATAGCCATTAGTGCATAGTTGGGGATCTTCTTGTTGCTTTGTTTTTCGCCTTTGGAATCGCTCAAGTCATCCAATGTTGCTTTGAGCGCTTTCTTCTTCTTTGGTTGCTTCTTCTTTACTTGGGGACATTCGTTTTAGAAATGTCTCGGCTTCTTGCACTCATAGCATATAACTTATTCTTTCTTGGGTTCAATTTTATTTTTAGTATCATTTTTAGATTTATTTCTTTTTATGAAGTTTTTAAACTTTCTTGTCAAAAGTGTCAAATCATCATCATATTCCTCATCACTTGAATTTTCTTTTAGGTGGTCTTCATGAGTTCTTAGTGCCATATGCTTCTTGTTCTTTGGAATGTTATTCTCAAGTTCTTTATAAGTATTGTAAGTCATCTCATAGGTCATTAATGACCCGATAAGTTCTTTGATAGGAAAATTATTTAAGTCCTTGGCCTCTTGAATGGTCGTTACTTTAGGGTCCCAACTCTTTGGAAGAGATCTCAATATTTTATTAAAAAGTTTAAAATTAGAAAAACTTTTACTAAGTCCTTTTAAACCATTGACGATATCCATAAATCGGGTGTACATGTCTCCAATGGTCTCACTTGGTTTCATCCGAAACAACTCATAAGTATGGACTAAAATATTAATTTTAGACTCTTTTACTCTACTAGTGCCTTCGTGAGTGATTTCGAGTGTGTGCCAAATATCAAAAGTCGTTTCACAAATAGATACTCGATTGAACTTGTTTTTATTTAAAGCGTAAAATAAGCCATTCATAGCCTTGACATTTAAAGCGAAAGTCTTCTTCTCTAACTCATTCCAATTGTTCATTAGAAGAAAATACTTTTGAAATCCATTTTTCACAATGTTCCATAACTCAAAATCCATAGAAATTAAAAAAATCCTCATTCTAGAGTCTTCCAACAGGTGTAATCTATCCCATTGAACATGGGTGGATGTGTAATTGAGTGACCCTCTTGGTTGCTAGCAAATGCTATCTCTTTTGGGTTTCAAACCAAATCAAGAGTGACCTTACTTTGATACCAATTCTTAGGATCATGAGCGGCACTAAGAGGGGGGGTGAATTAGTGCAGCGAAAAAAAATCATCAATTTTGTAAGATATTCGTTCGTTGAAAACCAATCTCAGAAAGTGCTTAACTTTAGAGTAAATAAACTAGCAATTAACTTGGAAAGTAATTGTAGTAATAAAAAGCAGAATGGAAATGAGCACACTGAAAATTATAGTAGTTTGGTTGTTGTGACCTACATCCACTTTCGATTCCCCCTTCGTCGAGGTCACCGACATCCACTAATGGTCTTCCTTCACTAGGCGAAGACCAATCACCTCTTTACAGTGCATTCTCCTTTTCATGGGTTTAAGAGATAACACTTACAAGCCTCACACCTCTCTTAAATGATCACAAAACTTAGAAAGGGAGGAGGAGGGCTTGTAGCACTTTTATAATACTTTTAACACCCCAAGATTTCAAGATCTTGTCCATACTTCCATGCCCTTTCATGCAGAAAAGGGTGAGATATTTATAGGCCCTAATGGCTTCAAAATTGGAGCCAAAATATGTCTTATCCCAGATTTCCGGGGTACTAGCAATACCATCGCCAATATTGGGCAATACCAATGCCTGACACTCTAACACTAGGCGGTACCACCACCTAGTCTGACGGTATCACCACTTGACAGAGTTCTCAGAGACTGAACTCTGGTAGTACCACCGCTTGGCAGGTAATAACTGCCGACGGTACCACCACCTAGTTTGGGCGATACCATCGCCATACAAGGTCCACAACCTAGTTGGGCCTTGAATCCAGCCCAAATCAGTCCAATTACAGGTCTAATTGGCCCCCCTAACAGAGTTAGTGGGATTACCTCCCAAATCTAACCCTAATTACACGCTAACTATGATTCTTAAGGCATATACTAAGCAAATCAAGTCCGATTAGTCTAGGTTTCTTCCGGTAAGCTTCTAGCGAACTTCCGACGATCTCTCGGTAATGTTCTAGCGGACTCCTGACAAGCTCTTGGACTTCATGATAATCATTTTGGTGAGTTTCGACAAACTTCTTTGGCAAGCTCCTGGACTTCTTGGTCAATCCCGACAGAACTTCTGATGAACATCCAAACTTCCGACAAACTCTCGAACTCCCTACGAAATCTCGATCATGACTCCAGCATTTCGTTTTACTTTATGCATTGATTGCTATCGTAGTTAATCTTGCACACTTTTCTCAACATATAGATTTTATCAAATAATTTATCAATTGATTTCATCATCAAAATCTAAGATTCAATAGTTGGATGGAGATCTAATACCCAATAGGGTAGGATCCATTAGGGTTAAGTTGACAAGGGACCTCGATAAATAGGAGGGAACCAATGGTTCATAAGCTAGAGCCTCTTTAGGTTGCCATCTCCTATTCTTCTCCCCTTCTCCTCCTTAGATAGCTGGCTTGGAGTTTTGAGGAGCATCGTCGCAGCCCTATTGTGTGGATCACCGCTAAAGAGGAGGGCGCTTGACTTCCTTCTGTTGAATCTCGAATTTGATGATGAAACCAATTGATAGAGTTTATGATCTAATATGCATTTATGAGTAACGCTGGACTAGCTTTGATCATAAAAAGACAATTAAAGCAAGAAGAATCAATATTGGGCTGGAGTGAAACATGTTAGAAGATTGGATGTCGAGCCGAAGGATCGATCGACGTATTGGCAGAAGGCTTTGTGCCATGAGTCCGGACATCGGGCCTAGAAAAGCGGACATTACGCTAAAAAGATCGGAGTTGTGGAGGTCAACATGTCGATTGGGTAAAAAGTTATAAAAGAGGATGATGTGCCGAAGGATTAGACGATGTGCCGATGAACCAATGACATGCCGAAAAACATTTGATTAACGCTTTGTAATAATTGTCTAGATCGAAATAGTGTTAAGATGTAATTGGGTTGGAATTAAGCCAAATCAATTAGGGGGGCCATTGGGCCTAAGTAAAGGCTGAGTTGGGCCGAATGGAAGGCCCACTCGGCCATTTGGAACCATGCCAAGCGGTGGCACCACCCAGGGAGGGCAGTGGAACCGCTTGAGGCTCAGCCTCCAAGGAGGTTTGGGCGGTGGTAACATCGGCCATAAAGTCTATCAGGCGGTGGTATCGCCTTGTCAGGCGATGGTACCACCAGAGCCCAATCTCCAAGACTATGTCAGGCATTGGTACCACTAGACTAGGTGATGGTATCGCCTAGTGTTAGAGTGTCAAGCAGTAGTACTGCCCAATACTAGCGGTGGTACCGTTAGTACCCCAAAAATTAGGGATGAGACTCTTTTAGGCTTCAAGTTTGAATCCATTTAGAGCTTATAAAAGTCGCACTCATCCTTGCTTAGAATACACAAGAACTGAAAACAAAAATAAGGGAAAATTCTATTATAATCTTGTGAGAGTTCTCCTCCTATAGTCTAAGTGTTAATTTCTTTTTAAGAGAGGAATAAGTGGGGGTGTAAAGATTCTCTCCTGAGCATATCAAAAGGGTAGTTGGTCTTCACCCATTGAAGTTAGACCGTTAGTGGATGCCAATGGCCTCAACAGAAAAGGAATCGGGAGTGGATGTAGGTCACGATGACCAAACCACTATAAAACTCAGTTTACATTTACTTTAACCTCTTTAATTTCATTGAAAACTCCTTTATTTACTTATTCACTATGCTTCTGTATACTTTCAAGTTAACATCTTTCCGATATGGTTTTTCATAATATGAAGTTTCAAAATCGATGTGATTTTAACAAAAACACAACTATCTTTGTGATATTTTCTTCTAGTGCCCATCTTTGTTGCAGTAGAAGCACTGGTCTTTGTCTTTTGCTGGGTCTTTCTTAGCAACCTTTGCTTTACTCGGTCTGCCCTTGCCCTTCTTAAGGGACTTTTCTACTTTCTTTTTCTTTCTGGTCTCACTAGTATAGAGAACTGACTTCTCTTTCTCGATAGTGCTCTTTGCCTCCCTCAACATATTGAGAAGCTCAGGGATAGTCACATCAAGTTTATTTATATTAAAATTCATTATGAAATATGAAAAAGAATCTGGTAGAGACTGAAGCACAAGATCCACACAGGTTTTCCTCTAGGACCATTCCTAGACTTATGAGTTTCTCTATCCACTCAATCATCTTTAGGACATGGTTCTGAACTTGTGTCCTCTTAGTCATCCTAGCACAAAAGAGGCTCTTTGATATCTCATATCACTAAGTCCTTCCTTGTTCTTCAAACAGTTTACAGACATGTAGGAGAATGGATCTAGCATCCATCTTTTCATGCTATCTCTATAACTCAGGAGTCATAGAGCCCAACATATAATATTGAGCAAGAGTGGAGTCATCTATGTACTTCACGTAACGAGCAATCTCATTCTCGCTTGCCCCTTCCTCGGGTGTAGGCATCACTGTACCTTGAGAACAATTCTCATGTTGTGGAGCCAATCCATATAGTTTGGACCAGTGAGGCGGTTGACATCAAGTATGTCATATAATGGATTTGAAAGCGACATTTTCTGAAAATAAAGATGAAGCAAAAATAAATAACATATAAAATTTATAAAAAATAAATAAATAAGATATGGACTTATATCTTAATGTGCTCCTACTATTTTACTAGTGAGCCAAGCGACACCCTCAGCACGTGAAACGAAAGTCTCCGACAGACTTCTAGTGGGGATTAGGATCCAATCAGCATCTTAGTATAACCTCGAGGGACTCAACCAATCACACTAAGACCAAAAGGTAGGCAACTCTTGCTGATCATAAATCCTTATGATTCCCGTCCTATTCAGCCTCCGAACCACCATGGTCTTGAGCGACTCAACCAACCATGATGTCTGGTTAACTCAACACCATCGTTATAAGATGAGTCTGATTCAATGATATACCCTCGAGGGACTCGACTAAGCATACCATATCCTCAGGTCACTGGTTACATCTCTATGTCATAAGCAAGATAGCGAATTGTGATATAGGTGAGCCTCGAGGGACTCAACCAACTTAATATGAATCGAGAATCGGTCCCTACCTATAATGATGGAAGGTCACGTGGGTCAATATAATTGCCTCACGTTTACCGACTTAATATTATCGAGAGAGAGATTTCTTTGATTTGGTCTCCTAATATGATATGTCACACACATACATATTTAATATATATATCTATATCACATGAAAATATATATACATATCTAGTAGGTGTATAAGAAATCACACATCACATGAGCAATCACACTAGATGATCATGGACCACATCCTAATGTGATTTGGCTGGAGCTAGTAGGCATAATCATTCACATCAAGATCTATGTATGTTGTGGTGCATCTCTATGCCTTGTGATCATCCATCTCGTCCTCATTAGTTCTGTCGGCATCTTGACGCATCTCCATGCATCGCGATCGTCTGTCTCGTGGGTCCCGCTATCGCTTCCACGCTCCTACTATGCCTCATCATGTGATTAGAACTGAATCATAGGCATGCAGGCCTTACAATAAACAAGTAATAAAATGAAAGCTTGTAGACCCTAATAATAATAATCATAAGTATACATATCACATGGTCCATGATCATTCATCCATATCATACATCATATGTACACATCATCATCATGTAGGACTATTAGATAATAATAATAATTATTATTAATTAAAATTTTTTGAAGTCAAAGATATGTAGGGAATTTTTTAAATTATGAGGGGTATTTTCATAATTTGGATAAAAGGATAGAACTAGAATTTCTTAAATTCATAGGGGCGAAACTATCTTTTTACCCCAAAAAACCTAACCCTCCTTCTCTTGCTTGTTGCAACCGCCGCCACCCTATCGGCAATGGCCCTCTATGGCGGGGAGCGGGGGCATTACTGCTCTAGGTGGGTGCCCTCGCGGGCGGCTCTGCTCGCAAGCGCAGCTTCCGCAGGCACCGATGCCCTGTGGGCGTCTCTGTTGGGGCTCGCGCGCGGGCCCAACAGTGGCGGGCGCCGCCTGCGCCCACGTGCAAGAGGCTACCGCTAACGAGCCCCACCCCTTCGGGCAGCTCACCCATGGGTCCAGTGCCCGCAAGCGCCACCCTTGCGCGTGGGCGCAATGGCCGTGTGTAGGCGGTTGTTGTGTTTGCGACCCTACCTATAACCACTATTGTAGGCAGCCATACTTACACTCAGGCAGTAAGCCACCGATCATCGGCCAGGAGCCTGCATGCTGGCAACGCTACCATCTGCGAGGGTAGCAAGGACAGTAATAGTTTCTGCCCTTTCTCGCTTATGTGTTAACGATTTTGACATCAAAAGCTTCTCCAAAACACAACACATGCAGTTCAAAACCAATCTTTCGCACAAATAACCTAACTCTGATACCACTGTAAGGAAATATAGAGGGCAACACATGCCTAGCAGAAGAACATAAAAACAAAATCCCCAAATTTCCCATCGATGTGTTTGTCATCGTGCGAAGATTGGTGCACAAAATCCATGAAACTTAAAACCACGCATGAGATAGTTGTGTTACCTAGGTAACTCCTTGTTGTAGTAACTCTTTGTTGGAAAACCGATGTGATATTTTCTTCTAGATCAATGGTAACTCCTTGTTGGAAACCTTGATTCATATGAAACTTATTTCATCAGAAAGGAAATATAGAGGGCAACACATGCCTAGTAGAAGAACATAAAAACAAAATCCCCAAATTTCCCATTGATGTGTTTGTCATCGTACGAAGATTGGTGCACAAAATCCATGAAAGTTAAAACCACGCATGAGATAGTTGTGTTACCTAGGTAACTCCTTGTTGCAGTAACTCCTTGTTGGAAAACCGATGTGATATTTTCTTCTAAATCAATGGTAACTCCTTGTTGGAAACCTTGATTCGTATGAAACTTATTTCATTAGAAAATAGATTGATATATCTTTCGATAGTAGCTTTCTTAAGGGTATTGGAGCATAATTGATAATCTGAAGTATTTGTTCAATGTTCCTCTTGAATCGTGTCAAAAATCGAGCTTTGGTCGATTTCACGTATTCTGTTTCATTCGTTTGGAAATAGATTCCATTCAGTCCCCTTCGCTCAATTGAGGCTTATGTTAGTGCTTGAATTCTGGTTTGCTCTTGCCTATAAATTATTTACATTCTTGAAACATTTTTGTGTAACGTTTATGCTATATCGCATTGACACATATCGGCACATGTATATCCCATTGTTCCGCATTTGCTTTCGATATGTGCCCATTCTAGTTTCATTCCTTTGGATATTGAATTCATCTAACCTTCTTATTTGAATTGAGCTACATATGATTGCTTGGAATCCTGGTATACTCTTGCTTTCATTTTATTCCAAATCTGAATACATTTGTGAGAGATTGTTGCTTGCATCGTATTGACTCGTAACGGCACATGTACATTTTGTTATTCCGCGTGTGCTTCCGATATATGCTATTTATTGTTCATACTGCCCTTTTGTACTCTAGTGTTATGGGATAAAGTGAACCTTTGCCATAAATGGTAAAGGGAGTTATGCATAGAGCCTGCGATACTTTACCGACCCCCTCTGACTTCACCTAGACGTGGGTGGATGGAGCTCCCAGACATGGGAGACTTCTGTTTGGTGGTCATTCAAAAATGGATAAATCACATTCTGTCTGTGGTCCCACTACACCTTCTGTATGTTTGATATGATATCTAGAGCTTTGGTTATGTGTTTCTGTACATGCTTTGGATAAGAATGATATGAATGCAAGGTCAAAGACAACGTTTGAGCTTCTATTTGGTATTTGTTATTGATATGCTCCGAAATGTTCCATACACCGTTGATATACTCCGGAACATTTCATACACCACTGATAAGCTCCGAAACATTTAATTTGTTATTTATATGCTCCAAAATGTTTTATTCATTGTTGATATGCTTCGAAATGTTCCATACGGCATTGATATGCTCCGGAACATTTCATACGCCATTGATAAGCTCCGAAATGTTTCATTTGTTATTGATATGCTCCAAAACATTTCATTCGTTGCTGATATGCTCCAATTACTCTATGCCCCATCTATTATGAATCAAATATGTTTGATTGAAATGACAATTGTGATTCTGCACCTAATGATATTACGTCTATGAATTCTTATATTCTGCCTTGCATTTTAAAACTTTATCTCTTTGGAAATTATCCTCTTTTGACATGGATATGTTAGTCACTTGCTGAGCTTTATATGCTCACCCCGTTGTTGTATAAATTTTTCAGGATAGCTTGTCGCTTGCTTAAATGTTAAGATTGGGCTGAGGCAGTGGAAAGCTAAAAGATTTTGGGTAGATCTTTATTAGTATATATGTTTTTGTTGTATAAGCACACGCTGCATCTAATGAAATGTTAACGATGAATCTAAACTTGTGAATTTTGTATAAGTTTAAAGGATCTCTCATGTTTAGGATTCTGGAATGTTAAGTTTAATTCGTGTAATGATATGAACTTATGATAAACATTGGTTTTGTGACTGCGTAGACTTCCCCACTTGTGAATTTATGTTGTGGTTATTATTTTGATGATGAGTTCAGATTTTATGAATTATCGAGCGATGTATTGTATGTTTATAAACTGCACAGGGTTTATGAATTTGAGGATTATAGAGGTAAAATTTTGACTTGAATGTTTTCTTAGTAACCTCAAATGTTAGTTTGGATCCTGGATTGATTTGTTTTCTTAAAATTTAATATCATGGATAATTTTTTAGGGGCGTGACAGTCGAGTCCCTCGAAACCATGGTGATTCTGAGGCCGAATAGGATAGGAATCACAAGGAGTTGTGATCGACAAGAGTTGCCTACCTTTTGGGCTTAGTGTGATTGGTCGAGTCCATCAAGGTTACACTAAGATACTGATTGGATCCTGATCCCCACTAGAAGTCTGCTAGAGACTTACGTTTCACGTGCTAAGGGAGTCGCGTGACTCGCAACTAAAATAGTCGGAGCATATTAAGATAGAAGTCCATATCTTGATTGTTTATTTTTTTTTACAAAATCTACATGTTATTTATTTCTACTACATCTTTATTTTAAGAAAATGTCACTTTTAAATCCCATACATAGTATGCTTGATGTCAACCATCTCATTGGTCCAAATTATACGGATTGGCTCTGCAACATGAGAATTGTTCTCACGGCGGAGAAAATCACATATGTCCTTGATACAGTGATGCCTACGCCCGCGGAAGGGGCAAGCGAGGATAAGATCGCTCGCTACGTGAAGTACATTAATGACACTACTCTTGCTCAGTATTACATGTTGGGCTCTATGAATCCTGAGTTATAGAGGCAGCATGAAAAGTTTGATGCCAGATCCATTCTCCTACATGTCCATAAACTGTTTGAGGAATAAGGAAGGACTCAACGATATGGGAAATCCAAGAGCCTATTCTGTACTAGGATGACTAAGGGGATACCGGTTCATAACCATGTCCTAAAGATGATTAAGTGGATAGAGAAACTCACAGGTCTAGGAATGGTCCTAGAGGCTAACCTATGTGTGGACCTTGTGCTTTAGTCTCTATCAGATTCCTTTTCATAGTTCATAATGAATTTTAATATGAACAAGCTTGAGGTGACTCTCCCTGAGCTCCTCAATATGTTAAGGGAGGCAAAGAGCACTATCAAGAAAGAAAAGCCAGTTCTCGACAATGGTGAGACTAGAAAGCAAAGGAAAGCAGAAAAGTCCCTAAAGAAGGGCAAGGGCAAGGGCAGACCAGGTAAAGCAAAGGTTGCTATGAAAGACCCGACAAAGGATAAAGGCTAGTGCTTCCACTATGGCAAAGATGGGCACTGGAAGAGGAAGTGCAAAGAGTACCTTGTAGAGAGGTCGAAATAGAAGCATGGAGAAGCTTCAAGTACATTCATGATCAGTCTCCATTTGTCAAACTCTTATGATAACACATGGGTATTGGATACCGGTAGTGTTTATCATATTTGTAATTTATTGTAGGTTCTGGCAAGGCCTAGGAGGTAGGAGAGAGGCGAGATGGATCTTAAGATTGACAATGGAGCAAAAGTTGCTGTAGTAGCTATTGGGAGGTCACCCTACATCTACCTGGTGGAGCTATTATTGCATTAGATGCATGTTATTTTATTCCTCCTAGTATCAAAAACATTATCTCCATTTCATGATTGACAGTTAGTCGATATAAATTAGTTTTTGAGAACAATAGTTGTTCAATATTATTAGATGATGAGATCATCATACGAGGAATATTGCATAATGGTTTGTTTATGCTAGACACTACTCCACATATCATGAATGTAAGTGTGTCTAAGAGGAAACGAGATAAGGTGAACAGTTGATAGAACCCTTGCAGATTCTAAACTTGGGGTTGATCTCTTTAGGGGGATCGGCCTCCTTGGAACTCTATAGGGGTTCCTCCCTCCAGGTTGCTGCTCAAAGGCTGCATAAAAGATTCATATATTGCTTAAAAAAAGAGAAGGAATACATGGTTATTTATAGGGCTTCTAAACCCTAACTCCTAATAGGACTCCTACTTAAGACTCTTACTTCTAACCAACTCCTAATAGGACTCCTACTCAAGACTCCTATTCCCTTACAACTCCTAATTCTTCTCTAAGAAAAAATCTCCTACATGAATGTCCTTCTCAATTAGGACTCTCCTAGCTAGAGTCCTAACAGATCCGCTCTCTTCAAATCAGCCTTGTCCTCAAGGCTGAGATTCCATGAACTCAAGGAACCGGGTCTTCAACTCCTCATATGGTTCCCATGTGACGTCTTCAAGTGGTAAATTATTCCAATGCACTAGTACTTCTGTAGAGGGACGTCAACGACGCATCACGATCCTACGATCGAGGATGGCTTGTGGTTGAGCTTGAATAACTCCATCCTCAGTGGTGTTGGGCAGTTTGATCTGGGGTGACTCGTGTTCTCCCAACTTGGGCTTCAGGCATGACACGTGGAAGACAGGGTGAATTTTGGCATCCTCAGGTAATTTAAGTCTATACGCCACTGCTCCAATACGCTCTGTGATCTGATAGGGCCCAAAAAATCGTGGAGATAGCTTCATGGAGGCTCGAGTGTTGATGGAGATTTGCTTGTATGGTTGTAGGCGAAGATAAACCCAATCTCCTACTGAAAATTCTCTTTCGCTTCGTCGTGTGTCGGCTTGCTGCTTCATTCTGGCTTGAGCTATAGAGAGATTATCTTTTAGCAGTTGTAGGAGTTTGTCCCTATCAATCAATTCTTGTTCAATCTGATCTACCTTGGCCAAGCCAATTACATACATTGGAATCACAAGGGCTGGTCGACCATACAATGCTTCATAAGTGGCACATTTTGTAGATGAATGATATGTAGTATTATACCACCATTTGGCCCAAGGAAGCCATTTTGCCCACTCTTTTGGTCGGTCGCTAGCGAAACACCGAAGGTATGTCTCTAAATACCTATTTACCACCTCTGTTTGGCCGTTAGTTTGTGGATGATACGCTGTGCTCATCTTGAGTTTGGTGCCTTGTAACTGGAATAACTTGGTCCAAAATTTACTAGTGAAGATCCTATCACGATCACTTACAATGGACATTGGCATCCCGTGCAGTTTAATAATATTTTCTATGAAAACTTGGGCAATACTAACAGCAGTGTAGGGACTTCTCACAACACAAAAGAGCATATTTCATAAGTCGATCAACCACCACGAGAATTGTGCTTTTACCTTTGGCAGGTGGCAGCCCTTCAATGAAGTCCATGGAGATGTCAGTACACACCGAGTCTAGTATAGGTAGTGGTTGTAGTTTCCCTGGATTTGCTACAGTTTCACCCATGTGCTGTTGACATACATCACATTGTGCCACATATTCAGCAATAATTTTTTTCATCCCTCTCCAATAAAAATTTTGCTTCACTCTTTTGTAGGTTCTTAGGAATCCAGAGTGCCCTGCTGAAAGTATGGAGTGCATTTCATGCAGGATGATTGTAATACAAGGGGAGTCACGTATAAGCACAATACGACCTTTGTAGCGTAGATCCCTCGAATCCCAAGTGTAGTGGGCTATTGCACTTGGATCCTCCTCCAATTTTTTTTTAATGTTGCTGATCTCTGGATCCTTCTTCCATTCTTCCCTAATGTCCACGAGAAGACTAGTGGTAGGACGGGAGATGGCTGAAGCCTTAGCTTGCTCAGGTAGCCGTGAGAGTGCATCTGCAACAACGTTTTCTTTCCCCTTTTTGTAAATAATTTCATAATCAAATCCAAGAAGTTTGGTTGCCCATATTTGTTGCTCAGGGGATGATATCTTTTGCTCCAAAAAATACTTGAGGCTTCTATGGTCGGTTTTAATTTGAAATCGCCGGCCGATCAGGTAGGGTCTCCACCTCATTACTGCGTGTACAATGGCGAGCATCTCCTTATCATATACTGACATGTTTTGATGGGAGGGAGATAATGCCTTGCTAGTGTATGCGAGTGGTCGACCGTCTTGCATGAGAACGGCTCCAATTCCGATTCCAGATGCGTCGGTCTCAATGATGAAGGGTCGGCTAAAATCTGGTAGCACTAGCACCGGCGTCGTTATCATGGCTACCTTAAGTTTGTCGAAGACAGCAGAGGCTTTGTCCGACCATTGGAAAGCATCTTTTTTCAGTAGAGAAGTGAGTGGTGTACTGATCTTCCCATAGTCCTTAACAAATTTTTGGTAGTAGCCTGTTAGTCCAAGGAACCCGCGTAGTAATTTCACGTTTGTAGGTTTCGGCCAGCCTTGCATTGTCTCAATTTTTGTTGGGTCTACCGCCAAAAATACTCTTTTTGCTGGTGGCTTGCCCGCAAGGATTGGAATTCGATGGTCATGTTGTCGAGAAGGAGGAAGACCGCATGGTTCAACCAAAATATCGGCAAATTCAGTAAGCAATTTGGCAAGATTTTGATCTTCAATTTCTATTATCTTCCCCTCTGGTTGCCGCTAGAGGTGCATCAAAAAGCCACCATTTACCTTGTGTAAAACTTTCTCCATTCGTTGGGTCGAAACAATGGTAACGTTGCTTCCGCGCTTCCCGCGTAGGATGATCTGTTTGCCCTTACAGTAGAATTTCATAATTAATTTAGAAAAGTTCCAAGAGACATCACCTAGTGTAGTCAGCCATTCTATGCCAAGCACTGCCTCATAGTCATCAAGTGGTAGGAGGAAGAAATCGGTGATAATTTCTTGGTCTTGCAGTAATAGTTTCACCTGCGAGCATCTTTGGTCGCATTTTAGGATTCTACCGTCGGCCACCTTTACATTAAACTTGCTGCAACCTTCTATATGCAGTGCCATCCGAGCAGCAACCTTACTATTCAAGAAGTTATTAGTGCTGCCCGTGTCGATGAGAATAGTACTCGGCTATTGTTTGAGAAGGCCTCTAACTTTCATCGTTTACGGGCTTGAGTAGCCGGCTAGTGCGTATACCATAATGTCGGTCGGTTGTGGCTCTTCTTCCATATCTTCTATTTCATATTCACGGCTCTCTTCTGGATATTCAATGACCTCTTCTTCTACTGGTTCAATCATAAGAAGTCTCCCTTTTTTACAGCGATGCTCGTGGCTCCACGGCTCGTCGCAATGCCAACATAACCCCTTCACAAATCGCTCCCGAAGTTCTTCTCTTGTTAACCTTTTCAGTGCAGGGACTCGGTTGATAGTAGGGGGGGCCAAGGGCTTTAGAATTGTAGGTCAAGGAGTGATCCTAGTCCTTCGGGCTTCATGGTTCAATCGCTCCTCTTGAAGTCGTGCGAAAGAGATGGCTGCCATAAGCGTGTATGATTGTCGCGCCTTAACTTCTCCCCGGATCTCCGGCTTTAAGCCCTCAATAAAAGTCCCCAATAGTTGTTTTTCAGACCAATCACAAGTTTTATTAGATAATCTTTCAAACCTGGTTTGGTACTCCTGAATGGTGGAGGTTTGTCGGATCTTTGCTAATTGTCCGTCAATGTTCTCGTAATAAGTTGGTCCGAAGCGGATCAGTAGTCATTCTTTGAATTGTCGCCATAAAAGAACTCCATAAGTGTGTTCAAACCAGTCAAACCATTGTATGGCATCCCCTTCAAGATTTATAGCTGTAATTTCCACCATGGATGCATCCGTAGTTTTATGGTACCGAAAATATCACTCCACGCGCGAGATCCAACCAATTGGGTCTCCTTCTTCCCATCTAGGGAAGTCTACTCTCATGCGTGAATAGTTAGGGTCGGTCATAGAGCCTCCCCTCTCTTGGAAGTCATCTCTTTGGGCATGATGTGATTGGTTAGAGCTGTCTCCTTGATGTGATTTCTTTGGGCTTGGTAGTCGGCCCAAACTGAATTCGGTAAGGAGAGTCCGAATCTTATCCTCCATTCGTGCCTCGAAGGCTTCAAATTTAGCATTGATTGCCTCCTCAGAAGCCATAGTATATGACTCCAAATCTGTGATGTTAATATCTCTCTTTTGTTGACGAGTTAAAGGCATGTATAGGTTTGATAGAAATCAGTGAAAGTTTGTTGCAGAATTGTGTTGTCTTGTAAGAGTAGAATTATCGTCTAAGAAACAATGGTTTCTCGACGAAATGTCCACAAAAAATTTGAGAGATTTGAGGAGGGAATTGATAGCAATATCTTAGTTTATATGACAGCAAGGATGTCTAATTTAATCAAGAAAATTTCGACAGTAATAGTAAGAAAATTGGTGTAAGTTGCGATAGCAGAATTCTCGTCGAAAAATTTCAGCAACTTACAATGAAAATTTGCAGCAATATAGGAACGCAATTTTTTTTTTTTGGATTTTCGAATAGGGATAACTAAATTGCAGCAGCAGTAAGGTAGGAAACCAGAACCTCTTGCAATTCATGGGGAGATCAAAGGATGATCTGCGGTGGTGGAGATGACGGTGGAATTTGGCGACGATCTTTTAAGCAATTGTGGGAATTGCTTTGGGCAGTTGTGGAGGGTTGATGGATGGCAGTGGAAGGGCAGCGAGATGCCAAGAATGCTGCTCTGATAATAGGTGTTAGAACCCTTGCAGATTCTAAACTTGGGGTTGATCTCTTTAGGGGATCGACCTCCTTGGAACTCTATAGGGGTTCCTCCCTCCAAGTTGCTGCTCAAAGGCTGCAGAAAAGATTCATCTATTGCTTATCAAAAGAGAAGGAATACATGGCTATTTATAGGGCTTATAAACCCTAACTCCTAATAGGACTCCTACTTAAGACTCTTACTTCTAACCAACTCCTAATTGGACTCCTACTCAAGACTCCTATTCCCTTACAACTCCTAATTCTTCTCTAAGAAAAAACCTCCTACATGAATGTCCCTCTCAATTAGGACTCTCCTAGCTAGAGTCCTAACAGAATGTCCCTCTCAATTTGGACTCTCCTAGCTAGAGTCCTAACAATATATCACTTTATAACTATTGCATATATGCATATATATATATTGTGATGTCCTTGGATTTGTGCAATGGGAATCGGATCATGATGAGATCACGGTAATGAGATCGATTCACCTTTAAACACTGATCCTAAATAATCCCGGTCATAGGTTACTCGAGAGGGACATCGTGATAACCGGACAGACTGGTGTGCTGTATACCCGTCCATATGATGGATGCAGCTGGTCTTATAGCTGCTCGTGTAGGGACACTAGGGATATATTACAAGTGCTCATTGGAGAATGAGTTCACTGATTGATCCGCTTACGGAATGCCGGATGGTTGATAATGCCTTATTGTGAGACAGCGATTCCGTAGTCCTAGTGGTGTATCTGGTCCTTAGACTTGAGACATCAAGGATGTCCTATATGAGTGCTCCACTCTTTGATACCAGACTTATAGGTTTGGCTGTCCCAAATCTAGTACAATTGGTTATTGGGAGTGGTAGTCGACCTTACGAGGGCTATTGAGTGTCGATAGAGGATCATCCACTCTCGACGTCATGAGAGGAATATCCCATGTGTTCTTGCTTAGACAAATCCCTAGCCAGGGTCATTCGGGTTGAAAGAGAAAGGTTTTTCCGGGAGAATCCGATTAGAGCGAGACTCGAGTAGAAACCGTATGGGTCTGACAGCACCATGCTCGATATACGGTCTCTGGGATATTAGATGGATGAGGGACTATAGGTATACAGTAACTGAGGAAAAACAGGTCTAATGAATTGGATTCCCCTTATCATTTGGGGACTACGGCGTAGTGGCCTAGTACGTCCGTAGTCGATGAGTTGAGTGAATTATTATAGAGATAATAATTCACTAAGTTAGAAGGAGTTCTGATAGGTATGACTCACGGCCAGCTCGATATTGGGCCTAGAGGGTCACACACACATATAGTAGGCATTGTGATGAGTAGAGGTTCGGATATGAGATATCCGACAGAGCCATTGTCTTATTTGATATCCAATAAGCCACTGAATTATTGGATCCCATGGACGAGATCCAATAAGAGCCCATGAGAGATTATTGGATAGAGATCCACTAATCTAAAAGGCTTGGGTTATTGGATGCAGATCCAATACCCACTATGGGAGGATCCATTAGGGTTTGACAAGGGGCCTCTATAAATAGGAGGGATTCAAAGCCTCATAGGCTAGAGCCTTTGCTTGCTTCTCTTATTCTCCTCCCCCTCTCTACCTTAGAGCAGGCTTGGAGTTTTGAGGAGCGTCGTCGCAGCCCTGCTGTGTGGATCACCACTAGAGAGGAGGACGCTTGACCTCCTTCACCCTCTCCTAAAGATCTACAAGGAAACAGGGATATACGATCTCCCTAGGTAACACAAACTACTCTATACGTAGTTTTCAGTTTCGCGGATTTTGCGCACCAATCTTCGCACGACGACGAACATCTCTTTGGGAATCAGGGATTTTGTTTTTCTTGTTCTTCCGCTGTGCATGTGATGTCGCCCCCAAGATTTCCCTATAGTGGTATCAGAGCTAGGTTGTTCATGCGATAGATTGGTTTTGAACTGCATGTGTTGTGTTTTGAAGAAACTTTTGACATCAAAATCGTTGACGCAAATGTAAGAAAGGGCAGCAGCAGTTGCTGCCTTCGATCTACGTGCGTGCAGCGCAGTCGCAAGCAGGCAGCACAGGGGTTGCATCTGCAGTAGCCGGTCGGTGGCCTGCTTACAACAGGCTTGCGGCCGACGGGGATGGCAGCCCGTGGGCAGAGGGGCCTGCGGTCGCTCCTCCCGCGGGGTGAGGCGCCGCAGGGTAGCGGCGCTTGCCGCCGCTGCTCCCGCGGGCAAAACCCCCCTGCAGGGGCGGCCGCCCGGGGGGACAGCGCCACCTGCGGGCGTTGCCCCGCGGGCAGAACCGCCCGCGGAGGCGGCGGCGCCCGTAGGGGCAGCCCCGCCTGTGGGCACTGGCCCGCTGGTAGAACCGCCTACGGGGGCGCCCACTCGCGGCGGCAGCGCCGCCAGCGGGCGTGCCGCCTGCAGGCGAGGGCGGCGCCCTCGTCCCGCCGCACGGGCCGCCGCCAACAGGGTGGCGACGGCGGTGGCAGCAGGGGAGTAGGGCATTAGGGCATTCTTGGGTAAAAAGCTAGTTTTACCCTTGTGAATTTCTTAAATTCAAATTCTATCCTTTTATCCAAATTATAAAAATACCCCTATGAATTCAGAAATTTCCTATATGTCCCTGATTTCATAAAATACTAATTAATTAAAAGGTTTAGTTGATTATTTTTTTATCATTATTTAGTAGTCCTACATGATGATGATTAATTATACACGTGATGTTTGATGTATGGACGGATGATCATGGACTATGTGATGTGTGTACTTGTGATTATTATTATTGGAGTCTGCGGGCCTCCATTATATTTCTCGTTTATTGTTGGGCATGCGTGCCTATGATTAAGTTGTAATCACATGAGGAGGCGTAGTGGAAGCATGGATGCGATAGCGGGACCCACGAGATGGACGATTGTGATGCATGAAGATGCATCGAGATGTTGACGGAACCGACAAGGACGAGATAGACGATCACAGGGCATGGAGATGCACCGTTGCACACATAGATCTTGATGTGAGTGATTAGGCCTACTGGCTCGGGCCTAAACACATTAGGTTGTGGTTTATGATCATCTGGTATGATTGCTTATGCACATACTAGATATGTATATATATTTGCATGCGATGTAGATATATATTAAATATGTATATGTATGACATGTCATATTAGGAGAGCAAATCATAGAAACATCTCTCTTGATAATATTAAGTCAGTAAATATGAGGCAATTAGATTGACCCACGTGGCCTTCCATCGTTATAGATAGGGACCGATTCTCGATGTAGGTTGAGTTGGTCAAGTCTCTCGAGGCTCACCTATATCACGATTCGCTATCTTGCCTATGACATAGAGATGTCACCGGTGACCTAAGGACATGGTATGCTTGGTTGAGTCTCTCAAGGGTAAATCATCGAATCAGACTCATCTTGTATCGATAGTGTTGACTTAACCGAACATCATGGTTGGTCGAGTCCCTCGAAACCATGGTGATTCTGAGGCCGAATAGGATAAGAATCACAAGGAGTTGTGATCGACAAGAGTTGCCTACCTTTTGGGCTTAGTGTGATTGGTCGAGTCCATCGAGGTTACACTAAGATACTGATTGGATCCTGATCCCCACTAGAAGTCTGCCGAAGACTTCCGTTTCACATGCTGAGGGAGTCGCGTGACTTGCAACTAAAATAGTGAGAGCATATTAAGATAGAAGTCCATATCTTGATAGTTTATTTCTTACAAAATCTGCATGTTATTCATTTCTACTGCATCTTTATTTTCAGAAAATGTCACTTTCAAATCCCTTACGTGGCATATTTGATGTCAACCGCCTCACTAGTCCAAATTATACGGATTGGCTCCATAACTTGAGAATTGTTCTCATGACGGAGAAAATCGTGTACGTCCTTGATACAATGATGCCTATGTGTCACGGACAAACTTCTAAACAAGGTGTTTGATGTAATGCTTATATCTGTCCGTGTCTGTTGGCATGTTCATGCCTTGTACAGCATGTAAAGGGGCGGCCGAAGGCTTAATAGTCCCATTTTAGTTGGGTTGGTGGCCTCTTTAGGCTTGTAAATAAAGGTTGTGTCATGTGGACACGTGCGAGAGATTCTCGGTCTGTAATGGACCATTTTACCCTTTGTTGTGCCACTTTTCAGAGCTTGTAAAGTCTGTTTGTAATTTGCATTGTCTATGAAGTGTTTTTCAGAGATGTTTGCTTGTGGATCCCGATTGAGGCGTTCTCTCTAGCCCGTTCTCTCTTTTGTTGGTCCTAAGGGACAATGGGAGGCTTCGGGGAGGCTGACCTTTGCGGACGGACTCGCAAGGGTGCCGCATGGCTTAGGCAAAACCAGCTAAGTCCGTGTCATATGGTATCAGAGCGGGACAAGCACTCATAGAAACACTTGACATGCAAACGTGGGGGACCTAACGGGGCTGCGTTGAGGGCAGTCAGCACACGCGCGACCGTTTGAGGGAAAACGGGCATGGAGATGTAGGGAAAAGAGTCGCTCAGAGGAGCGGGCATCTGAGATTGGCATTCAGAGGAATGGCCAACCCTTCGCGCAAGAGGCACCATGAGAACAGGTAAGCATGGAAGAATTTGGAGCGCACAAAGGTTGGGATGGCTGAGTTTGAGCTACGGCTCAACGTTGACAACTATACTTGATGGTGCTCTAGGCAAGCAAGGCGCTTGGCAAGAATGAGACCATCCAAGGTGGAATGAGTTGCTCAACGTCCAAAAGAGTTATGCAAAGCTCACAGAGGTGAGGGGAATTGCTAACTCGAAGAATTTGGTACTCATGCATGGGCTTGTATGCGGACGATGGAATGTTCGTGGCCATCCCAAGGCGGTCGAGACCCGGCGCCATGGAGCATTGAAACTTTCTCTTCGGCATGCGAAGGATACGTCCGGAGGAGGCTGAAGTGTGCAACGAGTTCAGCATGTTGCTAGGCCTTGAGGGGTGTAGCGGTGGCTGTATTGACGTGGAGGCGCAATCTAGCAAGTGCGTTTGCAAGAGGCATAACAATGCACAGTTTGTTCAGCAGATCGGAGTAGTCCAAGGGGATGGTGGCCTCCGAAACGAAGAGAGATATTGCTCCAATGGGACAGTTATCCAGGAGGGATAAGTCTCGGCACTCCAGAGGGAGAATCATGTGAGACGAACTTCACATGTTGAGGAGGAGTACCTCACAAACAACAACTCCACGAAGCTCAATGGACCGAGCAAGCAGCAAGGAGTTGCCGCATGATCTCGCTCGAGAGAATGCATTGGTGGATGCATTGCGAGATCAAGTGGGGGAGCGACCTGAAGCAACTTAAATGAAGGCACACTTGGAGTCGATGTGGAGATCGGACTCAAGGGAGGGCTGACCCGTGGAATGGTGGGAGCGAGGGCCACCATCGACTCAATGCGAAAACGAGGAGCGGAGCAACTTGGGTGTAACTTGGCAAAGTTCCCAAGCCGCATGAAGGGAGCCAGCAGAGAAGTTGGAACATGGAGAAGAGGCACAGTGCTTTTCTTAGACAGAGGTCAAGGACATGAGCTCTTGCAGAGGCAAGAGCAGGATCATGTTGTTCTATGGGTCCTTCATTCTGACGGATTGGACTCATCTGGCATGGTGCCAAAGACGAAGGGAGCTTCTGGGCACATGCACCTTATCTCGGAGGAGCATTTGATGGAGGAACTAAGGCGACTCAATTTGCGGAGGCGAAGTTGGGTTCAGAAGGCCTTAGCACAGGGCAAGAGGACGCAGAGGCGGGTACTCTTGAAGAATATGCCACAGTGTTGCCATTCGAGTTGCTATGAAGGAAGCGGTGTGCAGCGGAGATTGTGCTGGTAGGGGCAGAGGCCCAGGATCCAGACAATGGTGCACAAATTACAGTGAAGTCGGTGGACTTCGGGAGCTACTAGGCGACGGACTGTCCTAGAGCGGTGCTTCATCTAGGTGTGACCCAAGAGTGGGTGGATGAAGGTCGATTGCCAAAGGAGCGAACAAAGTCGAAGGTGGAGGAGACCCTGCGATGTATTGGCAGAGGCCACACATGGAGGGTTCACAATTCAAGTTTATTCCACAAGGATCAGAATGCAATGGAGATGTCACCAGGAGGCGACATGGTGCAGCGGATCGTGGTGGAACAGTTCGATGGCAATGCGATACACACGACCTTGTCCCGTGAGGGATGAGATCATATGGAGGTATGATCGGGAGCTACTGGGAGCTCCACTTTGGTGAACAACACGACAGCAAGAAGGGCTATGGATTCAAGGAGTGAAGGCCATGGTACCGCAGAGGCGGGTCTTCCGGGCGTGCACCGAATTTTGCATCGAATGAAAACCTTGGACATCAGCATATGGGGGCTGGGTTCCACCAAGGGAAAAGTTCGAATGCAAGTACCAGTGAGTTCCATGGGAGGGACTTGATCATGCAGAGGTATGATCGAAGCAGCTGGAGAGTTGGACTGCTCCAGAGCTCATATTCGCTTAAGGGAGCCCGACAAGTCAGAGGACAAGGTCGAGTAAGCGAACGTTGCTACCAAGGAAGCTAAGGAGAACAGAATTGGTGCAAACCCTACAACGCGATGGCAGAGGCCATGCATGGGAGTTGCAGTCTGTCTTTCCGTCGACCAAACATACTGCTTGGAGAACACAGAGGTGTTGAAGCAAGGGGTCGAAAGGGGCGAGGAAGCGACGATGAGTCCAGAGGGACTTAGCTACCCAAAATCAAGCATCAGTTAGAATGGAGGTGGACTCAGAGGAGTGCCACGGAGACATATCTACTGATCGTGAAGAAAAGGGATGCAGATGCGAGGCGACGGATAGTAGGGCCATGGGCATGGCAGCGCCATGGTACTGTAGAGGCGGGACTTCCGTCAAAGTCATTGATCCCTTGCTCTTACGGAGGGAGAGCGCTTGGTCGTGAAAGGGGCCGAGGAGGCGGAGCATGCAGAGGCAATCTCCAAGTACCGAGATAAGGCTGAAGGGCAGAGGCCAAGAAACTTCGTAAGACCAGTGTCAACAAGTTTCTCATCAAGATAGCCGTAAGTGAAGGACTTCGGGTCATGCAAGAGTGCACGACCAAGGAACGAAGCAGGCAGTACGCGGTGCTGTACCTTTGCTACTCAGGGGAGTAGGTGGCAGGGTTGATGGAGAAGACGGTACAATCCCAGAGGCGACCTCATCTATCAGAGAATTACTCCAAGTTGGGGTGAAAACTTCCTGCATTCCAGAAGTTCAATGGCATTGAGAAGGTGAATCACAGTAGCTAACTCAACACAATGAGTGCAAACACTTCAAGTGCTTCAGAAGTGTGAGCAAAGAGCAGGTGAAGGCCAGTAACCAGCTCGATGCGTGAAGTACAACCTCGAGGAGGCGGGCGAAGTCAAGTAACCTTTGCCTTCTCAACTCTTAAGAGAATGGGCGAAACCGAGTACCCCAGTTCTCTTATCTATCCAGCAGAGGAGCTCTGCACAAGTTCAAAGACCCTTCGAAGATAATGGAAGACAATAGTTGTCAAATCTTCACCAACGGTGATCAGTGCTACTGAGAGTAGATTGTCCGCTTCATTTCCCAACGAAATGCCAATCGAAAGCGGAAGTGATGCGAACCTACTTGAATGTGACAACTAACTGAAAGAAGAGTCAATGAGCAGATTTTGTGGAGAAAGGACTCAAAACTTCAGAAGTTTGCGAGGCGATGCTCGTTAAAGCTCCAACAAGCATCCACCCAGTTCAAGCAGCATGTGGAAATTTTGAGAGACTAGCGCAGTAAGGATGGTCTTTTCCTTCATCTGGGAGATCCGCAGGAATCAACAAGGATCAACACAACTCAGCCAACCCCACACCAGAGTCAGAGTCATTGGCGAGTTGAAGCAGCATGGCGGATCAAAGGTTCGACTACTCAAAAACAACAGCGGAGAGCAGTTGGGAGCTAGGAGGCGCATTGCAGCTGGAGCAGAAGATTGAAGACTCAGTAAAGGCAAAGAGTTGCAGTGTTCACAAAGGCTTCGACGAGGACGTCAAAGGGATAAGTGGGGGAGAATGTCACGGACAAACTTCTAAACAAGGTGTTTGATGTAATGCTTATATCTGTCCGTGTCTGTTGGCATGTTCATGCCTTGTACAACATGTAAAGGGGCGGTCGAAGGCTTAATAGTCCCATTTTAGTTGGGTTGGTGGCCTCTTTAGGCTTGTAAATAAAGGTTGTGTCATGTGGACACGTGTGAGAGATTCTCGGTCTGTAATGGACCATTTTACCCTTTGTTGTGCCACTTTTCAAAGCTTGTAAAGTCTGTTTGTAATTTGCATTATCTATGAAGTGTTTTTCAGAGATATTTGCTTGTGGATCCCGATTGAGGCGTTCTCTCTAGCCCGTTCTCTCTTTTGTTGGTCCTAAGGGACAATGGGAGGCTTCGGGGAGGCTGACCTTTGCGGACGGACTCGCAAGGGTGCCGCACGGCTTAGGCAAAACCAGCTAAGTCCGTGTCATTTGTCCGAAGAAGGGGCTAGCGAGGATGAGATCGCTCGCTATGTGAAGTACATTGATGACTCCACTCTTGCTCAATGCTATATGTTGGGCTCTATGACTCTTGAGTTACAGAGACAACATGAAAAGATGGATGCCAGATTCATTCTCCTACATGTCCGTAAATTGTTTGAGGAACAGGGAAGGACTCAGCGATGTGAGATATCCAAGTGCCTCTTCTGCACTAGGATGACTGAGGGGACACTGGTTCAGAACCATGTCCTAAAGATGATTGAGTGAATAGAGAAACTCACAGGTCTAGGAATGGTCCTAGAGGATAACTTGTGTGTGGACATTGTGCTTCAGTCCCTACCAGATTCCTTTTCACAGTTCATAATGAATTTTAATATGAACAAGCTTGAGGTGACTCTCCCAGAACTCCTCAATATGTTGAGGGAGGTAGAGAGTACTATTAAGAAAGAGAAGCCAGTTCTCTTTACTGGTGAGACCAGAAAGAAAAGGAAAGTAGAAAGGTCCCTTAAGAAGTGAATGGGCAAGGGCAGACCAGGTAAAGCAAAGGTTGCTAAGAAAGACCCAGCAAAGGACAAAGGCCAGTGCTTCCACTGTGGTAAAGATGGGCACTAGAAGAGGAACTGCAAAGAGTACCTTGTAGAAAGGGTGAAACAAAAGTTTGATGAAGCTTCAAGTACATATCATAAATGTAAATGTGTCCAAGAGGAAACGAGATGAGATGAACAGTGCATACCTGTGGCATTGTAGGCTAGGTCACATCCATGAAAAAAGGATTCAAAAGTTACTAAATGATAGATATCTAGATCCATTCGACTATGTGTCATATGCAACTTACGAGCCTTTCCTTCGTGGAAAACTGACCAACTCTCCATTTAGTGAAACTGGAGAGAGAGCCACTAAGCTGTTGAAACTCATACATAGTGATGTATGTGGACCCATGTCAACTAATGCGATTGGTGGTTACTCCTACTTCATTACCTTTACTGATGATTTCTCAAGGTATGGATATGTATACTTAATGAAGTACAAGTCCGAGGCCTTTGAAAAATTCAGAGAGTATAAGAATGAGGTGGAGAACTAGACTAGAAAGAGTATCAAAACTCTTCGATCAGATCGAGGAGGTGAGTACTTAAGTACAGAGTTTACTCAGTTCCTCAAGGACCATGGGATATTATCCCAATGGACACCTCCTTATACACCTCAGCTCAATGGTGTCTCTAAAAGGAGAAATCGTACGCTATTAGACATGGTATGGTCCATGATGAGTTTCGCTGACTTACCCATCTCATTCTGGGGATATGCCCTAGAAACCGCAGCTTACCTTCTTACCAGAGTTCTAACTAATTCGGTAGTGTCTACACCATATGAGATATGGAAAGGGAAGAAGCCTGATCTTAAGGTTGTTAAGATTTGGGGCTGCCCTACCCACGTTAAAAGAAACAACCCCGATAAGCTAGAATCAAGGACAAAGCGATGTAAATTTATGGGATACCCTAAGGAAACTTGTGTGTATTATTTCTATCATCTCGAGGACCAAAAGTTCTTTGTAGCTAAGAGAGCAATGTTCCTTGAGAAGGAACACATTCTTGGCGAAGATAGTGGGAGAATGATAGAGTTGAGCGAGGTTGGAGAACCAAGCTCAAGCACCACTCTACAGCTCGAGTCTGTTCAGGTACCTAATACACAAGTTTCAACTTTGTGTAGGTCTGATAGAGTATCTCATCCTCCTGAGAGATATGTGGGACATATTATAGGAGAGGATATTGAGGATATTGATCCTTAGACCTATGAGGATGCTATTATGAGTATAGACTCTAGGAAGTGGCAAGAAGCCATGAATTTTGAGATAGATTCTATGTACTCCAACAAGGTTTGGAACCTAGTTGATGCGCCTATTGTACCCATCAGTTGCAAGTGGATCTTTAAGAAAAAGATCGGAGTAGATGAAAAGATAGAGACCTATAAAGCAAGACTAGTGGCTAACGGGTATCGTCAAAGGCAAGGTGTTGACTACGACGAAACCTTCTCACTTGTAGCAATGCTAAAATCCATCAGAATTCTATTGGCTATTGCAGCACACTATGATTATGAGATCTGGCAGATAGATGTGAAAACCACATTCCTCAATGGGAACCTCGAGGAGGAGGTGAATATGATGCAATATGAGGGATTCGTGTCCAAGAACTGCCAAGATAAAGTGTGTAGGTTGCTTAGATCCATTTATGGACTAAAGCAAGCTTCCCGAAGTTGGAACATAAGATTTGATGAAGCAATCATATCTTATGACTTTGTTAAGAATGAAGATGAGCCTTGTGTGTATAGGAAGGTAAGTGGGAGCGCTATCACCTTTTTGGTGTTATATGTGGATGACATCCTGATCATTGGGAATGATGTAGGAATGCTATCCACAGTAAAGGCTTGGTTATCTAGACACTTCTCCATGAAGGACTTAGAGGAAGCATCATATATCTTGGGGATTAAAATCTATAGAGATAGATCCAAAAGGATGCTTGGCTTGTCTCAGTCCAGGTACATAGAAACCATTGTCAAAAGGTTTGACATAGAAAATTTCAAGAGAGGTCTCATACCGATGAGACATGGGATATCACTTTCTATGAGTATGTCCCCAAAGACTCCAGAAGAAAGGGCGAACATGGATATGATACCTTATGCCTTAACATTAGGGTCTATCATGTATGTCATGATATGTACTAGGCCTGATATAGCGCATGCTCTGAGTGTCACTAGCAGGTATCAGGCGGATCCAGGCTTGGAGCATTGGAAAGCAGTAAAGTGTATCCTTAAGTACTTGAGAAGGACTAAGGATCTTTTACTAGTATATGGAGGTAATAGCCTTAAGGTTGAAGGCTACACGGACTCAAGTTTTCAGTCTGATGTCGATGATAGCAAGTCGAATTCAGGGTATGTGTACACCTTGAATGGAGGAGCAGTGTGCTGGAAGAGTTCCAAGCAAAATACTACTGCTAACTCGACCACAGAGGCGGAGTACATTGATGCATCAAATGCTGCAAAGGAGGGAGTCTGGGTGAAGAAGTTCATCACAGATTTGGGAGTCGTGCCGAGTAGCGAGGAGCCGATCTCCTTATATTGCGATAACAACGGGGTGATTGCTTAAGTGAAGGAACCCATGTCTCATCAGAAATCTAAGCATGTTCTGAGGAGGTTCCACTTTATCAGAGAGATCGTAACCCGAGGAGATGTAGTAGTGGAAAGAGTTCCATCCGAAGATAACATTGCAGATCCACTAACAAAGCTGTTGTCTTAGATTGTCTTTGAGCGTCACAAGGGTCTGATGGGGATCAGACACATAGGTGATTAGCTTTAGGTCAAGTGGGAGATTGCTAGTCATAGGTGCCTAGCAAGCCAATCATGTGAGTGATGGCACGTGTGACATGATACAAAATCTTTTTGCTTGTTATATTTTGGCATATATCACTTTATAACTATTGCATATATGCATATATATATATATATATTGTGATGTCCTTGGATTTGTGCAATGGGAATCAGATCGTGATGAGATCATGATAATGAGATCGATTCACCTTTAAACGCAGATCCTAAATAATCCCAGTCATAGGTTACTTGAGAGGGACATCGTGAAAACCGGATAGACTGGTGTGCTGTATACCCATCCATATGATGGATGCAGCTGGTCTCATAGCTTCTCGTGTAGGGACATTAGGGATACAATACATGTGCTCATTGGAGAATGAGTTCACTGATTGATCCGCTTACGGAATGTTGGATAGTTGATTATGCCTTATTGTTAGATAGTGATTCCGTAGTCCTAGTGGTGTATCTGGTCCTTAGACTTGAGACACCAAGGATGTCCTGTATGAGTGCTCCACTCTTTGATAACAAACTTATAGGTTTGGTTGTCCCAAATCTAGTACAACTGGTCATTGGGAGTGGTAGTCGACCTTACGAGGGCTATTGAGTGTCGATAGAGGATCATCTACTCTCGGCGTCATGAGAGGAATATTCCATGTGTTCTTGATCTGACAAATCCTTGGCCAAGGTCATTCGGGTTGAGAGAGAAAGGTTTCTCCGGGAGAATCCGATTAGAGCGAGACTCGAGTAGAAACCGTATGGGTCTGACAGCACTATACTCGATATACGGTCTCTGGGATATTAGATGGATGAGGGACTATAGGTATATGATAACTAAGGACAGACAAGTCCAATGGATTAGATTCCCCTTATCATCTGGGGACTACGGCGTAGTGGCCTAGTACGTCTGTAGTCGATGAGTTGAGTGAATTATTACAGAGATAATAATTCACTAAGCTAGAAGGAGTTCTGACAGGTATGACTCACGACCAGCTCGATATTGGGCCTAGAGGGTCACACACATATGGTAGGCATTGCGATGAGTAGAGGTTCGGATATGAGATATCCGACGGAGCCCTTGTCTTATTGGATATCCAATAAGCCCCTGAATTATTGGATCCCATGGACGAGATTCAATAAGAGCCCATGAGAGATTATTGGATAGAGATCCACTAATCTAAAAGGCTTGGGTTATTGGATGCAGATCCAATACCCACTAGGGGAGGATCCATTAGGGTTTGACAAGAGGCCTCTATAAATAGGAGGGATTTAGAGCCTCATAGGCTAGAGCCTTTGCTTGCCTCTCCTATTCTCCTCCCCCTCTCCACCTCAAAGCAGGCTTGGAGTTTTGAGGAGCATCGTCGCAGCCCTGCTGTGTGGATCACCACTAGAGAGGAGGACGCTTGACCTCCGTCACCCTCTCCTAAAGATCTGTAAGGAAACAGGGATATACGATCTCCCTAGGTAACACAATCTACTCTATAAGCAGCTTTCAGTTTCGCAGATTTTGCGCACC
The DNA here is from genome assembly GCF_036884655.1 of Musa acuminata AAA Group. Classification (NCBI taxonomy): domain Eukaryota; kingdom Viridiplantae; phylum Streptophyta; class Magnoliopsida; order Zingiberales; family Musaceae; genus Musa; species Musa acuminata. Next base: position 30,733,764 of record NC_088338.1, on the reverse strand, counting down.
AATCTTTGCACGACGATGAATATCTCTTTGGGAATCGGGGATTTTGTTTTTCTTGTTCTTCCGCTGCGCATGTGATGTCGCCCCCAAGATTTCCCAACACGAAGCCTTCTGCCGATACGTCGACCGATCCTCCGGCTCCACGTCCAATCTTCTAAAATGTCTTTCTCTGGCCCAACATGATTCTTCCTAATTTAATTATCTCTCCCTGATCGAAGCATTCTGCGTCACTCAAAATGAATATCAAATCATAAATACTATCAATTGGTTTCATCATCAAAATTCGAGATTAAAAAATCTCACCCTTTTTAATGATGACAACCAATTGATGATGGAGTTTAAACAAACTCCCCCTATCAATATGTCATATTGATAGAACTTTTGGATTCAGAAATCCAAGCAACATGTTATCATAAAAGTATACATAACATCATACTTCTCCCCCTTTGTCATCAACAAAAAAGAGAAATGCAACTTTCAAGTGTTTGAGATATAAGCTTTATAACATTGCATAATAAACATAATCTCAAGTTTTATCATCATTGCAGTTTGTAAGCTAGCAAATTTAGCAAGTGTTACATCATATTAGAACATGCAAGCTAGCAAATTTTATATCACTTTACAATATGTATAATCACCGAATCATCATTAACTTTAAAGATGTGCAAAATTATAAATTTTACAAGTTTATATTTTTGCTTCTCTTTTGAGATGAGGAAGCTAGCAAGTTTTGCTCTCTTTGCGATGTGCAAGCTAACAAGTTTTAGCTTCTTCTTCCATATATTATCATGCAAGCTAACAGATTTTATCTCCCCCTTTGTCATTATCAAAAAGAAGAGAAGAATACAATTTGTAATTCTTTTTCCCTTTACATCTCATCCTTATGCATGATACCAAATAAATCAATATGGGCATATCATATATGATACTAAGACATTAAAATTTTTAAGCATTTATCACTTATTTTCTCTCTCTTTCCATCAATTTTCAAATCATCACATAAAGAATAACAAGAAAAATTAATTTGGTGATGAGTTATACTTCATCAAAACAAGGGAGTATCGAAACATGGAAGAAAAATCAATTTACGTATACAATGTTCCAAACATCAAAGCACATCATCTCAAGTTATGAGAAAATAATATTCAAGGAAACATTATGATTCATTTGGACAAATATTCCCTTTAATAAAATGTAAGAAATCATTCGAGAATAAAAAGTGAGTGATCTTGATTCACATAAGAAAATTATCAAGTTTTGATTCCGAGAATTCAATATTATGGTTTCAATAATGCTTCCTTTTAATATATAGCAAGTAGAATCATAGGAGATCAAATAGTAAAAGATGTTCAAAAGAAATTTTAAGTCATGAATTCCAAAAGAGATATTTCTTTAGTAAATGGCAAAAAGAGACATAAGAGATCAAATGATATAATATCTTGAATCATGCAAAAGAAATCTCAAGTTATAATTCTTGAAAAATCAAGATAAAAGTTCATTCAAATTCAAATTATCAACTCAAAATCATTTTCAAGAGATTTAAAAAATAACAAACATACATTCGTTGATATCCTTTTTTGAAAGATCGATAAAGTAGGGATTGAGAAATTCTTTAAGAAAAATGTTTTCCTTCCCTTTTTTTTATTTGATTTATTTCACACAAGCATGCCAAAGTTTTTTATTCCAAGTCAAAGTATGCATCATTTTTAAAACCAAAAAAGTAACTTTCATTACGGTAAAACTCGATAAGCGATAAATTACAAGAATCATCATGCATAATTTCAAAATATAAACTCATTAAGCATGATCATTATGTATTATTGAATTATTATGCATGATTTTATTAAACATGAAGTATTTTTAATCACATTCGGAAATCATCAATTTAGATACACATTCATGCTTCTTAAACAAATAAATAAGATTAATCTTACTTGGTCTACAAGCATTAGATTAACATTTTGTTCATTTATCATAAAACATGTAATTTTTATGATCATTTTTCCAAAATAAAATGAAGCATGATATAACCTTTTTGTATTTTATATTTTTTATTTTTTACTAACTAATTTAAAAACAACTCATGAAAAAACATCCAGTAATTTCGAAATAAGGCAAAGAGGTTTTGGTTACCTCATTGTCAAAAGCCGTTAAGGCGTAGTTTGCCACCTCTCTTTTGTTAGTTGGCTCCTTCTCTTCGGATGCACTCGTTTCATCCCAAGTCACTTTGAATACTCTCTTCTTCTTTGGCAACTTCTTTTTAAGTTTATTTTTATTTTTTAATTCTTATTTAATGAACTTTTCAAGTTTTATAGTGAGAAGTTCAAGTTCATCATCACTTGAGCTTTCGCTCGAGTTGTCTTTATTTGTTCTAAGTGCTTAATCTTCTTATTCTTTAGAAGGTTGTTCTCATGTTCGTTTTGTGCCACATTGGTCATTTCATAGGTAATCAAAGACCCAATAAGTTCTTCGATCGAAAAAGTATTTCAATCTTTGGCCTCTTTAATGACTGTTACTTTAGGATCCCAAGTTTTAGAAAGAGATCATAAAATTTTGTTCACAAATTCAAGGTTCGAAAAGCATTTGCCAAGAGCTTTTAAACCATTGACAACATCCGTAAAATGGGTGTACATGTCAACAACGGTTTCGCTTGGCTTCATTCGAAAATGTTCAAAATCATGCATTAAAAGATTTATCTTAGAATCTTTTACTCTACTAGTACCTTCATGTGTGATTTCGAGAGTGTGCCATATATAGAAAGCTATTTCGCAAGTAGAAACCCGATTAAACTCAATTTTATCCAAAGCACAAAATAGAGCGTTCATAGCTCTAGCATTTAAGGAAAAAGTTTTCTTCTCCAAATTATTCCATTCTTTCATTGGAGTAGAAGACTTTTGAAAACCACTTTCGATAATATTCCATAAATTCAAATCCAAGGAAAACAAGAAAACTCTCATTTGAGTTTTCCAATATGTGTAGTCCGTCCCATTGAATATGGGATGATGAATGAGAGCGTGACCCTCTTGAAAGCCAAAAAGAGTCATTTCTCTTGGGTGTTAAACCAAATGAGAAAAACATGGCTCTAATACCAATTGTTAGGAATGAGTCAACGCTAAAAGGGGGGGGTGAATTAGTGCAGTAGTAAAAATTATGTGAGTTTAAAATCTCTCGTTTGATTAAAGCTGATTTTGGAAAGATACTTAAAATTGAAAGTATACGGAAGAGCGTAGTGGATGTAAAGCAAGTAAGTTTGTAATAAAGGTAAATTGCATAATTAGAAATGCAAACCGAGTTTATAGTGGTTCGGTCGTCGTGACCTACATCCACTCCATCGATTCCTCTTCCGTCGAGGCCACCGACATCCACTATCGGTCTTCTTTCAATAGGCAAAGACTAACCACCTTTTATAGCTCTTTCTCCTTTTACCGGGTTTAGGAGATAACATTTACACCCCCACTTGCTCCTCTCTCAAACTATTCTAATACTTAGATTTTTTAGAGGAGTTCACATAATATTACAATAGCGTTTCTTTCTTTTTCACTCTCAATTCTTGTGTTTGTTAACCAGGGATGAGAGGGGTATTTGTAGGCCTCAAGTTGATTCAAACTTGGAGCCTAAAAATGTCTCATCCCAAGTTTCGCGGGTTGTGGCAGTACCACTGCCTACAGCACTGACACTGGGCGGTACCACCGCCCAATCTAGTGGTACCACCGCTTGGGAGACTGTGTCTAGGTGGTACCACCGCCCAGACTAGCGGTACCCCCGCCTGACACAGTCTTGGAGACTGTGCCATGACGGTGCCACATGTTGGGTCATTGTTTGGGTCTTTCATTGGGCCCAACATAGTCCATATATAGGCCCAACTAGTACCTAATTAGGTTGGCCCAATTCCAATCTCAATTATGTGCTAACTATAAAATTTAAGACATTTACTAAGCTAAACAAGTTCGTAAGTCTAGGTTTATTCCGGTAAGCTTCCGGTGATCTTCCGGCAAACTTCTGATGATCTCTCGGCAATGTTCCAACGGACTCCCAGCAAGCTCCTAGACTTCTTGGTCAATTCCGATAGAACTTCCGACGAATGTTCGGACTTCCGACAAACTCTCAAACTCCTAACGGAATCGCGTTCTTGACTCTGGGACTTTATTTTGCTTTATGCCTTGCTATTGTAATTAATCCTGCACATATAAAACCTACTTCGATCTAGAGAATTATTACAAAGCAAATCAAGTGTTGTCCGGCATGTCATTGGTTTATCGGCGCTTCGTTCGAATCTTTAGCGCATCATTCTCTCTTGTGGCCTATTGCTCAATCGGTTAGTTGACCTCCGCAACTTCGATTTCCTTGGTGCAATATACGCTTTTCTTGGCCCGATGCCCGAACTCATGGCCCAAAGCCTTCCGCCGATACATTGACCGATCCTCCGGGTCGATGTCCAATCTTCTGACATATTTTTCTCCGGCCCAACATGATTCTTCCTGCTTTAATTGTCTCTCCCTGATCGAAGCATCCTACGTCACTCAAAACGCAGATCAAATCATAAACATTATTAATTGGTTTTATTATCAAAATTTGAGATTCAACAAGAACGAAGATGAGCCTTGTGTGTACAGGAAGGTAAGTGAGAGCGCTATCACCTTCTTGGTATTGTATGTGGATGACATCTTGATAATTGGGAATGATGTAGGAATGCTCTCCATAGTAAATGCTTGGTTATCTAGACACTTCTCTATGAATGACTTAGGAGAAACATCCTATATCTTGGGGATTCAGATCTATAGAGATAGATCCAAGATGATGCTTATCCAGTCCAAGTACATAGACACCATTGTCAAAAGGTTTGGCATGAAAAATTCTAAGAGAGGTCTTATACTGATGAGACATCGGATGTTGCTTTCTAGGAGTATGTCCCCAGAGACTCCTACAGTAAAGACGAACATGGATAGGATACCCTATACCTCAGCAATAGGGTCCATCATGTATGTCATGCTATGTACTAGGCTTGATATAGCACATGCTTTGAGTGTCACGAGCAAATATCAGGCGAATTCAGGCTTGGAGCATTGGAAAGCAGTAAAGTGTATCATGAAGTACTTGAGAAGGACTAAGGATCTTTTACTAGTATGTGGAGGTAGTAGCCTCAGGGTTGAAGGCTACACAGACTCGAGTTTTCAATCTAATATCAATGATAGCAAGTCGAATTCGAGGTATGTGTGCACCTTGAATGGAGGAGCAGTATGCTGGAAGAGTTTCAAGCAAGATACTACTGTTGACTTGACCATAAAGGCGGAGTACATTACTGCAGCAGAGGCAGCAAAGGAGGGAGTTTGGATAAAGAAGTTCATCACAGATCTAGGAGTCATGTCAGGTAGCGAGGAGTCGATTCCCTTATATTGCGACAACTATGGGGTGATTACTCAAATAAGTGAACTCGGGTCTTTTCAAAAGTATTATGAGGAGGTTCTAGCTTATTAGAGAGATCATAACCCGAAGATATGTAGTAGTGGAAAGAGTTACATCTAAAGAAAACATTACAGATCCACTGACAAAGCCGTTGTTTCAGATTGTTTTTGAGCGTCACAGGGGTCTGATGGAGATCAGACACATAGTTGATTGGTTTTAGGTCAAGTGGGAGATTGCTAGTTATATATGCCCTGCAAGCTAATCACGTGAGTGATGGCACGTGTGACTTGACATGAGGTCTTTTTGCTTATTATATTTTGATATTTATCACTTTATGTTGCTTGTTGCATATATATATATATATATATATATATATATATATATATATATATATATATATATATATATATATATATATATATATATATATATATATATATATATATATATATATTGTGATGTCTGTGGATCTATGAAATATGAATCGGATAATGATGAGATCATGATAATGAGACCGATTCACCTTTAAACACAGATCCTAAATAATCCCGGTCATATGTTACTCGAGAGGAAAATCGAGATAATCGGACAGACTAGTGTGCTGTATACCCGTCCATATGATGGATGCAGTTGGTATTATAGTTGCTCATGTGGGGACACTAGGGATACATGTACTCATTGGAGAATGAGTTCACTGATTGATTTGCTTATGGAATGCTGAATGGTTGATGATGCCTTATTGTCACACAGCGATTCCGTAGTCCCAATAGTGTATCTGGTCCATAGACTTGAGACACCAAGGATGTCCTTTATGAGCACTTCACTCTTTGATACCAAACTTTTAGGTTTGAATGTCTAAGATCTAGCACAACCGGTCTTCGGGAGTAGTAGTCAACCTTACAAGGGCTATTGAGTGCCGATAGAGGATCATTCACTCTCGGTGTCATGAGAGAAATGTCCTATATGTTCTTACTTAGACAAATCCCTAGTCAAGGTTATTCGGATTGAGAGACAAAGAGTTCTTCGGGAGAATCTGACTAGAGCAAGACTCGAATAGAAACTATATGGGTCTAACAACACCATGCCCAATATACGGTCTCTAAGATATTAGATAGATGAGGGACTATAGGTACATGGTAACTAAGGACAGACAGGTCCAATGGATTGGATTCCCTTGTATCATCTAGGGACTACGACATAGTGGCCTAGTACGTCCGTAGTCGATAAGTCAAGTGAATTATTAAGGAGATAATAATTCACTGAGCTAGAAGGAGTTCTTATAGGTATAACTCATGGCCAGCTTAATATTGGGCCTAGAGGGTCACACGCATATGGTAGGCGTTACGACGAGTAGAGGTTCGGATATGAGATATCCGCCGAAGCTCCTATCTTATTGGATATCCAATAAGTCCCTGAATTATTGGATCCCATGGACGAGATCCAATAAGAGCCTATGAGAGATTATTGGATAGAGATCCACTAATCTAAGAGGCTTTGGTAGTTGGATGGAGATCCAATACATAATAGAGGACGATCCATTAGGGTTAAGTTGATAGGGGACCTCTATAAATAGGAGGGATTCAATGGTTCATTGGCTAGAGCCTTTGCTTGCCTCTCCTATTCTCCTCCCCCTCTCCATCTCAGAGAAGGCTTGGAGTTTTGAGGAGTGTTGTCGCAACCTTGCTATGTGGATCACCACTAGAGAAGAGGGTGCTTGATCTCCTTTAATCTCTCTTAGAGATATGTAGGGACACAGAGATATACGATCTCCCTAGGTAACATAATCTATTCTATATGTAGTTTTAAGTTTCACAGATTTTTGTGCACCAATCTTCGCACGATGACAAACATATTTTTGGGAATTAGGGATTTTGTTTTCTATTCTTCCACTACACATGTGATGTCGCCCCCAAGATTTCCCACTATGAGGCTGAGCCTCAAACGGTTCCACCACCCACCCTGGGTAGTGCCATAGCCTGGCAAGGCTCCAAGTGGCCAAGTGGGCCTTCCATCCAGCCTAACTCAGCCTTGTTTTAGGCCCAATTGGTCCCTAATTGAATTAGTGGGATTACCTCCCAATGCTAACTTAATCTAAGTTTTAACTGTGATAATTAAGGCATTAACTAAGTAATCTTTGTCTGTTATGTCAATCATTCTTCCGGCAAAGTCTCGATAAACTTTCGGTGAACTTTCGGCATCCTTTTGGTGAACTTCCAATGAACTCTCGGTGAACCCCCGATGAACTCTCGGTGAACTCCTGAAAAACTCTTGGCGAGCTCCCGATGAACTCTTAGTGAACTTCTGACGAACTCTTGGCGAGCTCTCGACAAACTCTCAACAAGCTCCCGATGAACTCTCGACGAGCTTCCGACATTTCGTCCAAATCTTTGTCATATCGTCCGATCTTTGACTCCAGCCCAATATATGCTTTATGCTTTATTTATTATCGTAGCTAATCCTATAAAACTTATTTTAATATATAGATTAGATCAGTAATTTATTAATTGATTTTATCATCAAAATCTGATATTCAACATTTATTTCTCATCATATATAATTTTATCATAAAAAATAGTATAATATCCTTTTCTTATCCGATGTTCTATACTAATAAGATTTTATTTTAGATCAAACATAAATATCACATCATTAATATATTTTTTATCAAATTTAGTAATTATAGCAATTATTTCTTTCCCTTCCACCGTAACCTGTCATTTTTCATCTACACTATAGTCTTGATTGAATTATTAAGCATTTAAAATAAAAATTTTTCCCTTCTTATATGATTACTATATCTACTATATAAAAATCAAATAGATTTAGAATATTCTTCATCTAATGCTATAAAAAAAATATTTTTTTATTTTTTTATTCATTATAAAAAAATATTCTTCATCTAAAATAAAATATATTTTATTTTTCTTCATTATAATTTCAAGAAGACCATTTTTTTACAATGAGAGTAGAGAGAAATATCTAGATTTTTTTATACTAGTAATATTTTTTAATATATCTATTTTTTTTAACAAAAATATTGATGAGTTTCTTTATTACATTCACCAGAATTCCTTCAACTCTCCTATCTCTCAGTGTCAAATCATCTATAACCTCTACTATTCTAACCTCTCTCTTAAGATATAATTTTTTATTTTTTATTTTTTATTCTTCTTCTAATCTCTCTTCAGTTGAAAAGCATGTTCTATCTAAAGATCTATTCACTTTTATTCTTAAACTAAAAGTGATTATATTAATTTATCAACAAAGAATGTACCTGTATCTTTAGTTTCTTCTATAACAGTAGAAATCATATCAAATTTTAAAAATAAATTTTGTAAAATTTTTTTTTGCTATTAGTTGATCTTTTAGGTTTTTACCATAAGACCTTATTTGGTTAACAATAGAAGAGACTTTTGAAAAACAAAAATCAGTAATAGATTCATAATCTTTTATCATAAGAGTTTCAAATTCATATCAAATAATTTGAAACTTTCAAGTTTTTACCTTGTCTGCACCTTCAAATATGCTTTTTAATATTTTTCAGAGTTTTATTTATGTTGATATCAATATGATTCGAAAAAATAAAGACTCGTCTATTGCTTATTGTATAATATAAAGAGCTTTTGCATCTTTCTACATGTTCCCATTCATTTGATCTTTTTAATCTTTAGTGATATTGGGATCAAATCATACTCAACAAAACTATTTTCTATCAAATTTTATAATTTTTATGAAATAAATAGTATTTGTATTTTAATGGCTCAAAACTGATAATTTTTACCTTTGAAGATAAGAAAAAATTGATTAGAAATACTTACTTCCTTGTTATCTTCTTTTTTTTTCCCTAAATCTACTAATCTCCTCTTTTTTTTTTACAATGTATTCTTACTAATCTTCTTCAAATTTACTTCGATGTCTATCATCTTTTTGTTCCTTTTTTTTTTTTTCTAGATTTACTAGTCTTCTTCGAACTAGGCTCTAATATCATATTTATTGGCTTCCTATAATACAGACTTATACAAAAGTACACACTTATATTAGTCAAAATAATAAATTATAATTTTTTTAAATAAGAAAGAAATAAACCATAATCTAACAAACCTCCTCGTCCTCATCCATACATTAACAAAATAATCACTTATCTATTTATCTTAATTTAAATTTAAATTTTTTAATTTTAATTGATTCTAATTATTTAAATTAATTTATTGTGAAAAAGGTGTAAAATGAAATTCCTAACTGATTTCCAAGATAGATCTTTACAATTTTAATTAAAAATCTTCACGAGGAACAATCATTAATAGGCGAACATGAAGTGAAATAACTGCATGATCCATGTAAAATTCACCTGTGGATTGATGGTTCATATGAAAGTGGAAAGATGTATCTGGAGGCAAAGTATGGAACAAGAATTATCGACGGGTGAGATCTTGAGAGCTCTCTGGAAAAGCGAGAGCAGTGAGCAGTGTACATGTCTGAGCCCTGGGGAACATGCCACATGCTCCTTGCATGGAGCTTGAAACTGATGGGAAATCTACATCCAAAACATGCTATTATACCGTAATACTGAACCCTTTTATCTCCTTTATAAGCTGCTCTTGTTTCTTTTTTACTTGACGTCTCATTTCCTCCCTTCCTCCACAATGTCAGACCGTAGTCATGGCCTCCAAAATCACCAACACCTTCCTGTGCTTCTTCTTTCTCTTGTCCTTTGTTCTCTCTATTTTTGTTTCTGAACCTGCAGGTCCTATCATCTCTTCTACTCTTGTTCTTTATTGTGACATATGAATAAGAAAACCACTCTTTCTAACATGACAAGGTTGCAGGTTCTGAAGCACATGTTTACAGCTCAAATTTACTGCCACTGCAGGTGTTCCAACCAACATGTAAGCGTGAAATATTTCCAAAAAGTATACCTGATGGTTATAGAATAACAAGTTGATGTTGCACTTGCGTTACTAGGAGCTAAATGAACAAGGGTTGTGGAGATCCAGAAATGCAGGTCCAAGGAGACTAATGATAGGTTCCAGAGTTCCTCTTTGCACCTACAACGAATGCCGAGGGTGCCGATTCAAGTGCAGTGCTCAGCAAGTTCCCGTTGATGCCAATGACCCCATCAACAGCCCCTACCATTACAGTCCATATGCTTTAACTCATGTTCCATCTGTCCATGGCTTCCTCTCAATGCTTTCTGTCCATTGACTTCGTATCGTATGAAATGATTATTTGAATGCTATAAACTACTCCCATGATATTGATAAATATGTTTTTTTCACTGTTGTCTAGTCTCTTGTGCTCTATATATATATATATATATATGTATATATATGTATATATGTATATATATGTATATATACATATATACATATATATACATATATATATATACATATACATATATACATGCATACATATATATATGTATGTATACATATATGTATACATACATATATATATATATATATATATATATATATATATATATATAGAGCTGGATCCATCTAAAAAGTACAAACACATCTTGAAAAGAATTTGGCCAATATAGAACAATTAAAAAACAATCAAGTCTAGCTTATGATCCAACCTGTCTCGGAAATTGTTTTAGAATAAACTATGTTCATGTCCTTGTTGTAAGAATAGCTTTTCAGGAAGCCTGCGTTTATGAATCACTAGTTTTCTAATCCACCAAAGGTTTTGAAGCCTGGGGTTATGTACTCCGCCTATTGCTTGAAATTTTTTCAATAGTTTATTTCTATATTCAAGGTGCACATATATCTTAAAATTGACTTATTATCATTGACATCAGACTGAAAATTTGAGTCTATATAGTCTTCAACCCTAAGGCTACTATCTTTATATACTAGTAAAAGATCCTTAGTCATTCTCAAGTACTTAAGAATATACTTTATTGCTTTTCAATGCTCCAAGCCTGAATCCGCATGATACTTGCTCGTGACACTCATAGCATACGCTGTATAAGACCTGGTACATAGCATGACATACATGATAGAGCCTATTGCTAAGGCATAGGGTATCCTATCTATGTTCGTCTTTTCTTCTGGAGTCTTTAGGGACATACTCCTAGAAAGCGATATCCCATGTCTCATCGGTATGAGACCTTTCTTAAAATTTTCCATGCCAAACCTTTTAATAATGGTGTCTATATACCTAAACTTGGACAAGCCAAGCATCCTCTTGGATCTATCTCCATAGATCTGAATCCCCAAGATATAGGATGCTTCCACTAAGTCTTTCATGAAGAAGTGCCTAGATAACCAAGCCTTTACTGTAGATATCATTCCTACATCATTTCCAATGATCAAGATGTCATCCACATATAAGACCAAGAAGGTGATAGCGCTCCCACTTATCTTCCTATACATATAAGGCTCATCTTCATTCTTAACGAAATCATAAGATATGATTGACTCATCAAATCTTATGTTTCGACTTCGAGAAGCTTGCTTTAGTCCATAAATGAATCTAAGTAACTTGCACACCTTATCTGGGCAGTCTTTGGACACGAATCTCTCAAACTGTATCATATATATCTCCTCCTCGAGGTTGCCATTGAGGAATACAATTTTCATATCCATCGACCAAATCTTATAATCATAGTGTGCTGCAATAGCCAATAGAATTCGGATGGATTTTAGTATGACTATGGGTGATAAGGTTTCGTCATAGTCAACACCTTGCTTTTAACGATACCCCTTAGCCACTAGCCTTGCTTTATAAGTCTCTACATTTTCATCTACTCCGATCTTTTTCTTAAAGATCCACTTGCAACCGATGGGTATAATACTCTCAGGCGCATTAACTAGGTTCCAAACCTTGTTGGAGTACATGTAATCCATCTTAGAATTCATAGCTTCTTGCTACTTCCCGGAGTCTATAGTCATAATAGCCTCCTCGTAGGTCTGAGGATCAATATCCTCAACATCCTCTCCTCGAATATATCCCACATATCTCTCAAGAAGATGGGATACTCTGTCGGACCTATGTAAAATTAGAGCTTGTGTGTTAGGTACTTGAACATACTTAAGCTATAGAGGGGTGCTTGAGCTAGGTTCTTCAATCTCGCTCAACTCTATTATGCTCCCACTATCTCTACCAAGAATGTGTTCCTTCTCAAGGAACACCGCTCTCTTGGCTACAAAGACCTTTTGGTCCTTGAGATGATAGAAATAATATTCAAATTTTCTTGGGGTATCCCACGGATTTGCACCGCTCTGTTCTTGATTCTAACTTATCTTGGTTGTGTCTTTTAACGTGGGTAGGATAGCCCCAAATCTTAAAAACCTTAAGATCATGCTTTTTCTCTTTCCATATCTCATATGGTGTAGATACTACCTATTGAATCTCGGATTTTGATGATGAAACCAATTAATAGTACTCATGATTTGATCTGCGTTTTGAGTGATGCAAGATGCTTCGATCAGGGAGAGACAATTAAAGCAAGAAGAATCATATTGGGCCGGAGGAAAACATATTAGAAGATTGGATGTCGCGTCGAAGGATCGGTCGTCATCGATAGAAGGCTTCGGTCCATGGATTTGGGCATCGGCCCAAGAAGAAGGGATATTGCTATTAGGAACGAGAGCGGGGTCGACATTGGGGGAGGGGGGGGGGGGGTTTGAATTAGTGCAACGGTAAAAAACATCTTCAAAAAACCTTTCGTTTCAATAAAATCGTTTACGTTGAAAACCAATCTTGGAAAGTGTTTAACTTTAAAATGTTTGCAAGAATGTAATGAGCAAGTGAAGTAAAGATTCAATTTGTAGTATGTAAATGGCAGGAAGTAAATGCAAACCAGAGAACATGCCAATTTTATAGTGGTTCGGGTGTCGTGACCTACATCTACTCTACTGATTCCTCTTCCGTCGAGGCCATCAGCATCCACTATCGATCTTCCTTCAATAGGGGAAGACCAACTACCTTTTACATCCCTCTTCTCCTTTTCACAAGTTTAGGAGACAATCCTTACAAGCACTCACACTCCTTTTACAGAATTCTAAACTTAGAGTGGAGGAGAGAATTTTTAAAAAGATTACATGAGCATTTTCTCACTTTTGAATACTCTGTGCTTATGTGCTTTAACCAGGGATGAGAGGGGTATTTATAGGCTTCAAGCTGATTCAAACTTGGAGCCTAAAACCTTCCCATCCAAGGTTTCCCAAGCACGGGCGGTACCACTGCCTGCGCTAGGTGGTACCACCGCCCAGTGTTTGTAATATCCCTCTTTTGAAATTAATCAATAAAGATTTATATGTAAATTTGAGGACCTATATGTAAATATAAAAATTTCAAGGACTAAACTGTTAAGTTACAAAAAAAAAAGAAAAAGAAACCCAAAAATTTCGGTTTTATCCCACTGCCTCCCATGTTCTCTGTTTCCGAAACAGGGAGAGGACCTATGGGGCGTGGGGAGAAGAAGAGAAGTAGAGGGAGAAGAGAAGAAAAGAAGAGAAAGAGGGAAAAGAAGAGAGGAGGAAGAAGAGGGAGAAGAGAAGAAAAGAAAAATAAGAAGAGAGGGAAGAGGGAGAGGAGAGAGAGGTAGCTGCAGCAGCTAGGGTTGCAGCACCTAGGGCTGCAGCACCTCTGTTTCCTATAGGAGGAAATAGAGGAGTGCATGTGTGGGGCGTCGGGGAGGTGAAGGGAAGAGGAGGAGAAGAAGAGGAGAAGGAGAAGAAGAAGAAGAGGAAGAGAAGAAGGAGAAGCGGGAGAAGAGGTTGTGATACTGGAGGAAACAGAGGAGAGGGTGTGTGTGGCGCCGGGGAGGAGAAGGGAAGGAGAGGAGAAGAAGAGAAGAAGAAGAGCAGGGGAGGAAGAAGAGGCTGCGGCTGCAGCGGTGCAGCTGCAACCGGAAGAGAAGAACAAGAGGGAAGAAGAGGAAGAGGGGAAGGTGGCTATGGCTGCAACTACGGTAGCAGTTGAGGTGGCGGCGGTGGCTGCGGTAGCTGCGGTAGCGGTGGTGGCTGCAGCAGCTGCTTTTGGGAAAGAGAAAGAAAGGAAAGGGAAAAAAAAGGGGCTGCGGCCATGATTGCGCCTGCGGTGGCCGCGGCTGTGTCTACGAAAGAAGAGGAGGAAGAAGGCAGTTCGGTGGAAGGGGCTGCGACTGTGGCAGCGGCGGTGGCTGCGGTAGCTATGTTTGGGAAAGAAAAAGTAGGAACGAGAGAAGAGAGGAAGGAAGTAGTGCAGGGGAAGGGGCTGCGGTTGTGATAGCAACTGCGGTCGTGGCTACGACTATTATTGTGGCAGCGGCGATGGCTGCAATAGTTGCATTCGAAAATGAAAACGAAGGAATGAGAGTAAGAGAGAGCAAGTGGCTATGCCTCTATGTTCTGCATGAGCTGTAGTTGTGGAGGAAAAAGAGAAGACATGTAGAAACTGAAACAAGGAGAGGACATGGAGGAAAAGTAGAAGGATTTGGGCTGACACCTTCTTTGGATCTTCGGATCAAAATCTTGGAAAGGCAAGTGTTCCGATCCTTCCTATTGCAAGCTTTCTAATCTTTCCTATTGCAAGTGTCTTGATCTTTCCTTACTGTAATTTTATCTCTATATTTGCTTTGAATATGAGGAACTTTGAATTGTTCTAGCCTTGCATTTGATATATCTCCTATTTAGACGTAATGATTCGAATCTATGCAACTTTTGAGATTATGATCTTTCTACCTTGTTATGATTATAACTTCATGTATTGACATCTGATTTAGACAAAACTTATTTGATCAGAATATAGACTCACAAACCTTTATTTTGATAGCTTATTTTAAGAATTTGGAGTAAGTTTGTTTGCCCAAACTTCTGTTTCAAATGAGCCTACAGATTCTGCAAAACATGGATCGTAATTTTTGACCTTTTGATACCGAGCTACCTATAAGTCGATGTTGGAAACTCCGATTTGTTCAAAACTAATTTAATTAGAAATTAGACTCATAGATCTTTCTTTTAATATATGGATTGAAAGATTTGGAGTCCAAACACCTGCCCAGTTATCTGTTAAATTCTACTAAACAAAGATTTTGTTCTCCGACCCTTGTTTACCAAATTATTTGTAACTCTATGTTGGACCATTCAATTCATATGAAGCTTATTTTATTTGAATGTAGATTGAAATATCTTTCCAATGATATATTTCTGAGTAAATTGGAGCATGATTGATAGTTTGAATCATTTGTTCAATGTGCCTCTTGAATTATGCCATAAATCGAGCTTTGGTCGATTTCGTATATTCTGGTTTCATTCCTTTGGAAATTGATATCATTTGACTTTCTTATTCAATTGAGCTTTATATTACTGCTTTGAGTTCTTGTATGCTCTTGTCCTTAAAATTATTTACATTCTTGAAAACTATTGTGTAACGTTTATGGTATATTGTATTGACTCATATAAGCACATGTATATCCCATTGTTTCGCATTTGCTTTCGATATGTGCCTATTCCAGTTTTATTCCTTTGGATATTGAATTCATCTAACCTTCTTATTTGAATTGAGTTATATGTGATTGCTTGGAATCCTTGAATGCTCTTGCTTTCATTTCCTTTCAAATCTGAATACATTTGTGAAAGATTATGCTTGCATCGTATTGACTCTTAAAGGCACATGTACATTTTGTTGTTCCGCGTGTGCTTCTGATATGTACTATTTATTGTTCATACTCTGGTGTTTGTGGGATATTGTGAACCTTTGCCAGAAATGGTGAAGGGAGTTATGCATAGAGCCTGTGATGCTCTGCTGGCCCTTATGACTTTACTCAGACGTGGGTGGATGGAGCTCCCAGACTTGGGAGAGCTCCGAGATGTGGGAGACTTATGTTTGGTGTTCATTCAGAAATGGATGTACCATATTATGTTATGGTCGCACTTCACCTTCTGTATGTTTGATATGACATCTAGAGCTTTAGTTATGTGTTTCTATACATGCTTTGGATAAGAATGATATGAATACAACGTCAAATTCAACATTTGAGCTTTTGTTTCATATTTGTTCTTTGATATGCTATGAAATGATTCATATGCCATTGATACGCTTTGAAATGTTTAACATACCATTGATATGTTCTGAAATGTTTCATTTGTTATTGATATGCTCCGAAACATTTTATACCCCATTGATATGCTCCGAAATGTTTCATCTGCTACTGTCCTAATTTATTGTTCACAATACCCTTTTGTACTATGGTGTTTGTGGGATTATTTGGACCTTTGCCAGAAATGGTAAAGGGTATGTGCTTAGAGCCTGCGATGCTCTTGATTATGTTTGGTGGTTATTCAAAAATGGATGGACCATATTATGTTTGGAATCCCACTTCACCTTCTATCTGTTTCATCTGTTATTGTTACGCTTCGAAATGTTTCATACCTCATTGATATGCTCCGGAACATTTCATACGCTATTGATATGCTCCAATTACTCTATGCTCCATTTGTTTTGAATCAAATATGTTATGAATGAAATGACATTTGCGATTCTGTATCTAATGAGATGATATCCTTGAATCTCTTGGATTCTTTCTTACATTATGATATCTTGTTCGTTTGAAACTATCCCTTTTCGTGCTAGACATGCTTTGTCACTTGCTGAGCTGTTTTTAGCTCACTCCATTGTTATATAAATCTTTCATGTTAGCTTGTCACTCTCTGAGATGTTTGAATTGGGCTGAGGCAATGAAGAGCTATTCAGAATTATGGGCAAGTCTTGTTGGTTATTATGTTATTGTTGTATAAGCATATTTTGTATGTAATGAAATATTATCGATGAATCGAAATGGATATACCTTGTAAAATTATTAGATGATCTCTCTTATTTGGAATTTCGGAATGTTAAGTCTAGTTTACGATGATATGAACTTGTGGTAAATGGTTGGAGTTCTGATTGTATAAATTACTTAACTTGTGGATTTATAAATGTTGTTTTATGTTTGTTAAGTTGGCTTGGGTTGTCATAAATGTGAATTATCGAGTGATGTGATATATGATTATAAACTGTACAGGTTTTATAGATGTGAATTTGATAGAATGCTTTTCAGTGTCCTCAAATGTGTGTTTGGATCTTGGATGAGTTTATGATGAAAACTTTAATATTATTGATATATATATTTTGAGGGGCGTGATAGAGGTGGTATCAGAGCATGGTTTGAGGACTACTAAAATATTTGATATGTTGACGTGCAAAATATATTGAGATCTAATAAATTATAGTGATTGGTGGAAATTTTCTTTGATGCATTTTAGGAATCTAAGATGATGAGGAAATTATGATCCTCCTATTTCATTTGTTTCTGATTAATTAAGGGGAATGAAAGGGTTGATCGAGGATACTAAATCAGAGTAGCGCAATGAAAGCATGGTGAACCTAATTTCATTAGTGGTAGAAAAATGAATGATTCAAACAGAGAAGATATTTGATGTACAAAATTGTTTTGATGATTGAAAGATTTCTTTTGCCACCTTATATTGGAAGTAGAGGCTGATCATTAATGGCAACAATGAAAAGAATTTTTGGAGATCAGTGGCAAAATTGATAAGGACAAGTTTACCAATAACAAGGGGGTCAAGACATTTGGATTTGAAATGAGAAGTCACCACAAAAGACTCAATCATGTGTGAATTATAAGTTAAATTATCAAACAAATTTGTGTTATTGGGTGACTGGAGTCTATTTTGCTTGTAGAAAGTTGGATCATAAAATAAAAGACTACTTTTTGAACAAGAAAAAAGAGTCATTGCCTTCTAAATCATCAGCCCATGTCAGAGTGTATGCTATCACTGAATATGATTCTAAAATTTCTGAATTAGTAGTCGAAGGTATTATGCATGTTTATGAAAGAATGCAAATATTTGTTTGACCATGGGTCCTATCAATGATTTGATTCGTAATATTTTGCTTATCACTTGGGCAATCAACCTAGACCACTGCATTATGTGATATATGTAAATACAATCATTGGAGATTCTTTGATAACAGACTTGAATCTGGTTCTCTTGTTTGATTTTATTGGAGAACTTGAACTTTTTGTTGATTTAGTTCTCCTAGAGATTTAGAGTTTTGATATTATACTTGGTATGAATTAGCTATCTTCCTATCATACTAGTATGGATTGGTATATAACAAATGATTACTTTTTGCATATTTGATCAACCGATCTTTTATTTTCAGAGTATTGGACATGATTTATCTCCTTGCCTAATGTATCCCAGGATGACATGCTTAGATTACCTCCAAACGTGACTTTGCTTTTGATTTGGTCCTTGGGACAATCCCAATATCTAAGCCTCTCTACAGAATAATATCATTTAAGTAAGTGGAATTGAAAAAACAACTACAAGGACTATTAAATGAGGATTTTATTTGGCTTAATATTTCATCATGGGGTGCTCTGGTGTTAGTTAGAAAGATGAATGGAACATTGACACTTTATATTAATTTTAGACAATTGAATTAGGTGACCATAAAAAATGAGTATTCTCTAAAGTGACGACTTATTTGATCAACTGTAGGGTGCACAAGTATTCTCTAAGATTGACCTAAGGTCAGGTTACTATCAATTGAAGATCAAGGAGGAGGATATTCCAAAAACAGCTTTTAGAACTCGATATGGTTACTATGAATTCTTGGTGATGCCTTTTGGTTTGACTAATACCCCTACAGCTTTTATGGAACTAATGAATAAGACATTTCAACCACTCTTGGATGATTATGTAATTATATTCATTGATGACGTAGTGGTGTATTCAAGGAGTAATCAGGAGCATGAGGAACACTTGAGAAATGTATTGTCTGAGAAAAGAAGTTGTATGCAAAGTTCAGCAAATGTGAATTTTGGTTGAATGAAGTTACCTTCTTAGGCCATGTCATTTCAAGAAAGGGCATATCTGTTGATCCAAAGAAAGTAGAAGCTGTAGTTAAATGGGAAGTGCCAATAAATGTAACATAAGTTAGAAGCTTCTTGGGTATCACAGGTTATTACATGAGATTTGTGGAGGGATTTTATCGAATCGCTCAATCTCTCACCAAACTCACTAAAAAAAATGTGAAATTTGTAGTGGATGATGATTGTGAGCAAAGTTTTCAAGAGTTAAAAAGAAGATTGACTAGTGCCCCTATTCTCACTATTCCAAGTGGTAGTGAGGGATTTGTAGTTTATACTGATGCTTCAAGAAAGGGCCTTAGATGTGTTTTGATGTAGGAAGGGAGAGTGATTGCTTATGCTCCTAGACAACTAAAAGGTTATGAACTAAATTATCTAACTCATGATTTGGAATTGGTAGCAATTGTTTTTGCTCTAAAGATTTGGAGACATTATTTGTATGGGCGGTAATTTGATATCTTTACTGATCACAAGAGTTTAAAATATATTTTCACTCAGAAAGAGTTAAACATGAGACAGCGAAGATAGATAGAACTTCTAAAGGATTATGATTGTGCCATCCGTTATCACCCGGGCAAAGCCAATGTTATAGCTGATGCACTTAGTAGAAAATCTACAAATTTTATAGCTAGTCTTGTCGTGAAGCAATGTAAGTTATTAAAAGAAAATTTTGATTTAAATGCTATGAGGAAAGAGCAAGACTCAATGATATTGATGGCCTCAATTCAAGTGCAATCTGATCTTACTCAACAAATTAAGGAAGGACAATTACGAGATCCACGTTTAATCTACTTGAGGAACGAAGTAGAAAGGAAATTGAAGCCAAAATTTCAAGTTTCAAAGGATGGCCAATTGAGATTTGGGGATAGAGTATGTGTACCAAATGAACCAGATATCAAGAACCAAATCCTAAAGGAAAGTTAAGCCTAAGATTTATTGGACCTTTTGAGGTCCTTGAGAGGGTTGGTTCAGTCGCTTATAGGTTTGCCTTGCCACCATCGTTGTGTCATATCCATAATATATTTCATGTTTCGATAATTAGAAAGTATATACCTGATCCTACTCATAACATTAAGTATGAGCTGATGGAGATCGATAAGGATTTATCTTATATGGAAGAGCTCACTCAGATTGTTGATAAGAAGGAAAAGATCCTAAGGAATCGAGTTATCCCTCTAGTTAAAGTAATTTGGAGACATCATTCTAGAGAGGAAATGAAAAAGGTTTATCCTCGTCTTTTTCATCGATTGAGGTATAACCAATTTAGAGGACTAAATTTTCTTTTAAGGGGGGGGAGAGTGTAATATCCCTCTTTTGAAATTTATCAATAAGGATTTATATGTAAATTTGAGGACCTATATGTAAATTTAGAAATTTCAAGGACTAAACTGTTAAGTTACAAAAGAAAAAAGAAAAAGAAAACCGAAAATTTCAGTTTTATCCCACCATCTCCCACGCTCTCTGTTTCCCATGAGAGAGGACCTGTGGGGCATGGGGAGAAGAACAAGAGAAGTAGAGGGAGAAGAGAAGAAAAGAAGTGAGAGGGAAAAGAAGAGAGGAGGAAGAAGAGGGAGAAGAGAAGAAAAGAAGAATAAGAAGAGAGGGAAGAGGGAGAGGAGAGAGAGGTAGCTGCAGTAGCTAGGGCTGCAGCACCTTAGTTTCCTATAGGAGGAAACAGAGGAGTGCATGTGTGGGGCGTCGGGGAGGTGAAGGGAAGAAGAGGAGAAGAAGAGGAGAAGGAGAAGAAGAAGAAGAGGAAGAGAAGAAGGAGAAGCGGGAGAAGAGGTTGTGATACCTCTGTTTCTTGCAGGAGGAAATAAAGGAGAGGGTGTGTGTGGCGCCGGGGAGGAGAAGGGAAGGAGAGGAGAAGAAGAGAAGAAGAAGAGCAGGGGAGGAAGAAGAGGCTGCGGCTGCAGTGGTGGCAGCTGCAGCTGGAAGAGAAGAACAAGAGGGAAGAAGAGGAAGAGGGGAAGGTGGCTGTGGCTACAACTGCGGTGGCAGCTGAGGTGGCGGTGGTGGCTACGGTAGCTGCGGCAGCGGTGGTTGCTGCAGCAGTTGCTTTTGGGAAAGAGAAAGAAATGAAAGGGAAAAAAAAGGGGTTGCAGCCATGATTGCGGCTGCGGTGGTCGCGGCTGTGTCTGCGAAAGAAGAGGAGGAAGAAGGTAGTTCGGTGGAAGAGGCTGCAACTGTGGCAGCGGCAGTGGCTGCGGTAGTTGTGTTTGGGAAAAAAAAAAGTAGGAATGATAGAAAGGAGGAAGGAAGTAGTGCAGGGGAAGGGGCTGCGGTTGTGACAGCAGCTACGGTCGTGGCTACGACTGTGGTAGTGGCAGTGGCGATGGCTGCGATAGCTACGTTTGAAAAAGAAAACGAAGGAATGAGAGTAAGAGAGAGCAGGTGACTATGCCTCTATGTTCTGCATGAGCCGCAGTTGTGGAGGAAAAAGAGAAGACATGTAGAAAACGAAACAAGGAGAGGACATGGAGGAAAAGTAGAAGGATTTGGGCTGACACCTTCTTTGGATCTTCGGATCAAAATCTTGGAAAGACAAGTGTTCCGATCCTTCCTATTGCAAGCTTTCTAATCTTTCCTATTGCAAGTGTCCTGATCTTTCCTTACTGCAATTTTATCTCTATATTTGCTTTGAATATGAGGAACTTTGAATTGTTCTAGCCTTGCATTTGATATATCTCCTGTTTAGACGTAACGATTCGAATCTGTGCAACTTTTGAGATTATGATCTTTCTACCTTGTTATGGTTATAACTTCATGTATTGACCTTTGATTTAGACAAAACTTATTTGATCAGAATATAGACTCATAAACCTTTCTTTTGATAGCTTATTTTAAGAATTCAGAGTAAGGTTGTCTGCCCAAACTTCTGTTTCAAATGAGCCTACAGATTCTGCAAAACAAGGATCGTAATTTTTGACCTTTTGATACCGAGCTGTCTATAAGTCGATGTTGGAAACTTCGATTTGTTTAAAACTAATTTCATTAGAAACTAAACTCGTAGATCTTTCTTTTGATATATGGATTGAAAGATTTGGAGTCCAAACACCCGCCCAGTTATCTGTTGAATTCTGCTAAACAGAGATTTCGTTCTCCGACCCTTGTTTACCAAATTATTTATAACTCTATGTTGGACAGTTCAATTCATATCAAGCTTGTTTTTATCTAAAATTAGATTGAAATATCTTTCTAATGATATATTTCTGAGTAAATTGGAGCACGATTGATAGTTTGAATCATTTGTTCAATGTGCCTCTTGAATTCTGCCAGATATCGAGTTTTGGTCGATTTCACATATTCTGGGTTCATTCCTTTAGAAATTGATATCCTTTGGCTTTCTTATTCAATTGAGCTTTATATTACTCTTTGAATTCTTGTAAGCTCTTGTCCTTAAAATTATGTACATTCTTGAAAACTATTGTGTAACGTTTATGCTATATCGTATTGACTCATATAGGCACATGTATATCCCATTATTTTGTATTTGCTTTTGATATATGCCTATTCCAGTTTCATTCCTTTGGACATTGAATTCATCTAACCTTTTTATTTGAATTGAGTTATATGTGATTGCTTGGAATCCTTGAATGCTCTTGCTTTCATTTCCTTTCAAATCTGAATACATTTGTGAAAGATTATGCTTGCATCGTATTGACTCGTAAAGGCACAAATACATTTTATTGTTCCGCGTGTGCTTCCGATATGTGCTATTTATTGTTCATACTATCCTCTTGTACTATGGTGTTTGTGGGATATTGTGAACCTTTGCCAGAAATGGTGAAGGGAGTTATGCATAGAGCCTATGATGCTCTGCCGGCCCTTATAACTTCACTCAGACGTGGGTGTATGGAGCTCCCAGACGTGGGAGACTTATGTTTGGTGGTCATTCAGAAATCAATATACTATATTATGTTATGGTCCCACTTCACCTTCTGTTTGTTTGATATGATATCTAGAGCTTTGGTTATGTGTTTCTATATATGCTTTGTATAAGAATGATATGAATGCAACGTCGTATTTCAACGTTTGAGCTTCTGTTTCATATTTGTTCTTTGATATGCTCTGAAATAATTCATATGTCATTGGTACGCTTTGAAATGTTTCACATACAATTGATATGTTCCGAAATGTTTCATTTGTTATTGATATGCTCCGAAACATTTCATACCCCATTGATATGCTCTAAAATGTTTTATCTATTATTGTTACGCTTCAAAATATTTCATATGTCTTTGATATGCTCCGGAACATTTCATACGCCATTGATATGCTCCGAAATGTTTCATCTGCTACTATCCTAATTTATTGTTCACAATACCCTTTTGCACTCTTGTGTTTGTGGGATTATTTGGACCTTTGCTAGAAATGGTAAAGGGTATGTGCTTAGAGCCTACGATGCTCTAGATTATGTTTGGTGGTTATTCAGAAATGGATGGACCATATTATCTTTGGAATCCCACTTCACCTTCTATTAGTTTCATCTGTTATTGTTATGCTTCGAAATGTTTCATACCTCATTGATATGCTCTGGAACATTTCATACGCTATTGATATGCTCCAATTACTCTATGCTCCATTTGTTATGAATCAAATATATTATGAATGAAATGACATTTGCAATTCTGTATCTAATGAGATGATATCCTTGAATCTCTTGGATTCTTTCTTCCATTGTGATATCTTGTTCGTGTGAAACTGTCTTCATGCTAGACATGCTTTGTCACTTGCTGAGCTATTTTTAGCTCATTCCGTTGTTATTTAAATCTTTTAAGTTAGCTTGTCACTCTTTGAGATGTTTGTACTGGGCTGAGGTAGTGGAGAGCTATTCAGAATTATGGGCAAGTCTTGTTGGTTATTATGTTATTGTTGTATAAGCATATTTTGTATGTAATGAAATTTTGTCGATGAACCGAAATGGATATACCTTGTAAAAGTATTAGACGATCTCTCTTATTTGAAATTTCGGAATGTTAAGTCTAGTTTACGATGATATGAACTTGTGGTAAATGGTTGGAGTTCTGATTATATAAATTACTTAGCTTGTGGATTTATAAATATTGTTATATTTGTTAAGTTGGCTTAGGTTGTCATAAATGTAAATTATTAAGTAATATAATATATGATTATAAACTGCACAAGTTTTATAGATGTGAATTTAATAGAATGCTTTTCAGTGTTCTCAAATGTGTGTTTGGATCCTAGATGGGTTTGTGATGAAAACTTTAATATTATTGATATATATATTTTGAGGGGTGTGATAGTGTCAGTCTGACACTAACACTACCCTGGGCAGTACCACTGCCTAGGTCTGGTGGTACCACCACCTGGGGTGCAGTGCTGGGCGGTACCACCGCCTAGACTGGTAGTACCACCGCCTAGACTGGTGGTACCATCGCCTAACATAATCTCGAAGACTATGTCACGACGGTGATACTTCTTGTGGCACTGTTTGGGCCTCTCATTGGGCCCAACACAATTCTTACATAGGCCTTTCTGGCCCTTAATTGGGTTGACCCAAATCAAAACCCAATTACGTGCTAACTACGAAATATAAGACATAATTTGAGCTAAACAAGTCTATAAGTCTATTCTTCCGGCGAGCTTCCGACGATCTTCTAGCAATGTTCCGGTGGACTCCTGGTAAGCTCCTGGACTTCACGATGATCTTCTTGGCGAGTTCCGACAAGGTTCTCTGGCAAGCTCTGAGACTTCTCGGCTGGTTCTACCAGAACTTCCAACGAACGTCTAGACATCCGACGAACTCTTGAACTCCCAATGAAATCGCGTCATTGATCATACACCACAGAGGCGGAGTACATTGCTGCATCGGATGCAGCAAAGGAGGGAGTCTGGGTGAAGAAGTTCATCACATATTTGGGAGTCGATACAGATAGCGACAAGTCGACTTCCTTATATTGCGACAACTATGGGGTGATTACTCAAATAAGGGAACCCGGGTCTCATCAGAAGTGTTCTGTGGAGGTTCCAGCTTATAAGAGAGATCGTAACCCGAGGAGATGTAGTAATGGAAAGAGTTCCATCCGAAGATAACATTGCAGATCCACTGACAAAGCCATTATCTCAGATTGTTTTTGAGCATCACAGGGGTCTGATGGGGATCAGACACATAGGTGATTGGCTTTAGGTCAAGTGGGAGATTGCTAGTCATATGTGCCCAGCAAGCCAATCACGTGAGTGATGGCACGTGTGACTTGATACATAATCTTTTTGCTTATTATATTTTGGCGTATATCACTTTATAACTATTGCATAAATGCATATATATATTGTGATGTCCTTGGATTTGTGCAATGGGAATCGGATCGTGATGAGATCACGATAATGAGATCGATTCACCTTTAAACACATATCCTAAATAATCCCGGTCATAGGTTACTCGAGAGGGACATCGTGATAACCGGATAGACTGGTGTGCTATATACCCGTCCATATGATGGATACAGTTGGTCTCATAGCTGCTCGTGTAGGGACACTAGGGATACAGTACAAGTGCTCATTAGAGAATGAGTTCACTGATTGATCCGCTTACGGAATGCTGGATGGTTGATGTTGCCTTATTGTCAGACAACGATTCCGTAGTCCTAGTGGTGTATCTGGTCCTTAGACTTGAGACACCAAGGATGTCCTGTATGAGTGCTCCACTCTTTGATACCAGACTTATAGGTTTGGCTGTCCCCAGATCTAGTACAGCTGGTCATTGGGAGTGGTAGTCGACCTTACGAGGGCTATTGAGTGTCAATAGTGGATCATCCACTCTCGGCGTCATGAGAGGAATATCCTATGTGTTCTTGCTCAGACAAATCCCTGGCCAGGGTCATTCGGGTTGAGAGAGAAAGAGTTCTCCGGGAGAATCCGATTAGAGCGAGACTCGAGTAGAAACCGTATGGGTCTGACAGCACCATGCTCGATATACGGTCTCTGGGATATTAGATGGATGAGGGACTATAGGTACATGGTAACTGAGGACAGACAGGTCCAATGGATTGGATTCTCCTGTATCGTCTGGGGACTACGGCGTAGTGGCCTAGTACGTCCGTAGTCGATGAGTCGAGTGAATTATTACAGAGATAATAATTCACTGAGTTAGAAGGAGTTCTGACAGGTATGACTCACGGCCAGCTCGATATTGGGCCTAGAGGGTCACACACATATGGTAGGCATTGCGATGAGTAGAGGTTCAGATATGAGATATCCGACGGAGCCCTTGTCTTATTGGATGCAGATCCAATACCCACTAGGGAAGGACCCATTAGGGTTTGACACGGGATCTCTATAAATAGGAGGGATTCACAGCCTCATAGGCTAGAGTCTTTGCTTGCCTTTCCTATTCTCCTCTCCCTCTCCACCTTAGAGTAGGCCTGGAGTTTTGAGGAGCGTCGTCGCAACCCCGCTGTGTGGATCACTGCTAGAGAGGAGGACGCTTGACCTTCTTCACCCTCTCCTAAGGATCTGCAAGGAAACAGGGATATACGATCTCCCTAGGTAACACAATCTCTATACGCCATTTTGTGTTTCGCGGATTTTTTGCGCACCAATCTTCGCACGACGACGAACATCTTTTTGGGAATCGGGGATTTTTGTTTTCTTGTTCTTCCGCTGCGCATATGATGTTGCCCCCCCAATGATTTCCCAACAGTTGGAACTCTGTTCAGAAGGTAAGCTGCGGTTTCTAGGGCATATCCCCAGAATGAGATGGGTAGGTCAGCGAAACTCATCATGGACCGTACCATATCTAATAAAGTATGATTTCTCCTTTCAGAGACACCATTGAGCTGAGGTGTGTAAGGAGGTGTCCATTGGGATAATATCCCATGGTCCTTGAGGAACTGAGTAAACTCTGTACTTAAGTACTCACCTCCTCGTTCTGATCGAAGAGTTTTGATATTCTTTCCAGTCTGGTTCTCCACCTCATTCTAATACTCTCCGAATTTCTTAAAAGCCTTGGACTTGTACTTCATTAAGTACACATATCCATATCTTGAGAAATCATCAGTAAATGTAATGAAGTAGGAGTAACCTCCAATGGCATGAGTTGACATGGGTCCACATACATCACTAAGTATGAGTTCCAACAACTCAGTGGCTCTCTATCCAGTTCCACAAAATGGAGAGTTGGTCAATTTTCCACGAATGCAAGGCTCGCAAGTTGCATATGACACATAGTCGAATGGATCTAGATATCCATTATTTAGCAACTTTTGAATCCTTCTTTCATGGATGCGACCTAGCCTACAATGCCATAGGTATGCACTGTTCACCTCATCTCGTTTCCTTTTAGACACTTACATTCATGATATGAGGAGTAGTGTCTAACATAAATAAACCATTATGCAATGTTCCTTTCGTGATGATCTTCTCATCTAATAATATCGAACAACCATTGTTCTCAAAAACAAATTTATATCCACTAACTGTTAAACATGAAATGGAGATAATGTTTTTGATAATAGAAGGAACAAAATAACATGCATCTAATGCAATAAAAGCTCCACTAGGCAGATGTAGGGCGACCTCGCCAACAACTAATACAGCAACTTTTGCTCCATTACCCATCTTGAGGTCCATTTCGCCTCTCTCTAGTCTCCTAGGCCTTGCCAGAACCTGCAACGAATTGCATATATGATAAGCACTACCGGTATCCAATACCCATGTGTTATCATAAGAGTCTGACAAATGGAGACTGATCATGAATGTACCTGAAGCTTCATCAAGCTTTTGTTTCGCCCTTTCTGCAAGGTACTCTTTGCAGTTTCTCTTCCAGTGCCCATCTTTACCATAGTGGAAGCACTGGCCTTTGTCCTTTGTTGGGTCTTTCTTAGCAACCTTTGCTTTACCTTGTTTGCTCTTGCCCTTTCCCTTCTTAAGGGACCTTTCTGCTTTCCTTTTCTTTCTGGTCTCACCAGTGTAGAGAACTGGCTTCTCTTTCTTAATAGTACTCTCTGCCTCCCTCAACATATTGAGGAGCTATGGGAGAGTCACCTCAAGCTTGTTCATATTAAAATTCATTATGAACTGTGAAAAGGAATCTGGTAGGGACTGAAGCACAATGTCCACACATAAGTTATCCTCTAGGACCATTCCTAGACCTGTGAGTTTCTCAATCATCTTTAGGACATGGTTCTGAACCAGTGTCCCCTCAGTCATCCTAGCGCGGAAAAGGCTCTTGGATATCTCATATCGTTGAGTCCTTCCCTGTTCCTCAAACAATTTGCGGACATATAGGAGAATGGATCTGGCATCCATCTTTTCATGTTGTCTCTGTAACTCTGGAGTCATAGAGCCCAACATATAGCACTGAGCAAGAGTGGAGTCATCAATGTACTTCACGTAGCGAGCGATCTCATCCTCGCTTGCCCCTTCTTCGGGCGTAGGCATCACTGTATCAAGGACGTACACGATTTTCTCCGCTGTGAGAACAATTCTCAAGTTACGGAGCCAATCCGTATAATTTGGACTAGTGAGGCAGTTGACATCAAGTATGCCACGTAAGGGATTTGAAAGCGACATTTTCTGAAAATAAAGATGTAGCAGAAATGAATAACATGCAGATTTTGCAAGAAACAAACTATCAAGATATGGACTTCTATCTTAATATGCTCCTACTATTTTACTATCGAGTCACGCGACACCCTCAGCACGTAAAACGGAAGTCTCCGGCATACTTCTAGTGGGGATCAGGATCCAATCAGCGTCTTAGTGTAACCTCGAGGGACTCGACCAATCACACTAAGCCTAAAAGGTAGGCAACTCTTGCCGATCACAACTCCTTATGATTCCCGTCCTGTTCGGCCTCCGAATCACCATGGCCTCGAGGGACTCGACCAACCATGATGCTCGGTTAAGTCAACACCTTCGTTACAAGATGAGTCTGATTTGATGATATACCCTCGAGGGACTCGACCAAGCATACCATGCCCTTAGGTCACCGGTGACATCTCTATGTCGTAAGCAAGATAGCAAATCGCGATATAGGTGAGTCTCGAGGGACTCGACCAACTCAACCTACACCGGGAATCGGTTCCTACTCATAACGATGGAAGGCCACGTGGGTCAATCTAATTGCCTCACGTTTACCGACTTAATATTATCGAGAGATGTTTCTATGATTTGGTCTCCTAATATGACATGTCACACATATACATATTTAATATATATCTACATCGCATGTAAATATATATACATATCTAGTATGCGTATAAGCAATCACACCAGATGATCATGGACCACAACCTAATATGATTAGGCCCGAGCCAGTAGGCCTAATCACTCACATCAAGATCTATGTGTGCAACGGTGCATCTCCATGCCCTGTGATCGTCCATCTCGTCCTCGTCGGTTCCGTCGACATCTTGATGCATCTCCATGCATCACGATCGTCCGTCTCGTGGGTCCCGCTATCGCATCCACGCTCCCGCTGCGCCTCCTCATGTGATTACAACTTAATCATAGGCACGCAGGCCCGACAATAAACGAGAAATATAATGGAGGCTCGTAGTCCTCAATAATAATAATCACAAGTACACACATCACACGGTCCATGATCATCCGTCCACACATCATATATCACATGTATAAATAATCATCATCATGTATGACTACTAGATAATAATAAAAATAATAATCAACTAAACCTTTTAATTAATTAATATTTTCTGAAATCAGGGACATGTAGGGAATTTCTGAATTTATAGGGGTATTTTCGTAATTTAGACAAAAGACAGAAACTGGAATTTCTCAAATTCCGAGGGGCAAAACTATCTTTTGCCCATAAAACCCTAATGCCCTTTCCCCTTTTCGCTGCTGCCGCCGCCGCCACCCTGCCGGCAGCGGCCTGTGCTGCGGGGCGAGGGCACTGCTGTCGCCTGCAGGCGGCACGCCCGCTGGCGGCGATGCCGCTGCGGGTGGGCGCCCCCTTCGGGCGTCGCTGCCTCCGCAGGCGGTGCTGTCCCGCCGGGCGGCCGCCCCTGTGGGGGGGGGGTTTCGCCCGCGGGAGCAGCGGCGGTAGGCGCCGCTGCCCTGCGGCGCCTCTGCCCGTGGGCTGCCAGCCCCGCCGGCAGCAAGCCTGCTGCAAGCAGGCCGCCGGCCGGCTGCTGCAGAAGCAGCCCCTGTGCTGCCCGCCTTCGGCTGCGCTTCACGCACGCAGATCGAGGGTAGCAACTGTTGCTGCCCTTTCTCGCTTTTGCGTCAACGATTTTGACGTCAAAATTCTTCCTAAACACAACACACGTAGTTCAAAACCAATCATTCGCACGAACAACCTGGCTCTGATACCACTGTTGGGAAATCATGGGGGGGCGACATAATATGCACAGCGGAAGAACAAGAAAACAAAATCCCCGATTCCCAAAAAGATGTTCGTCGTCGTGCGAAGATTGGTGCGCAAAAATCTGCAAAACACAAAACTGCGTATAGAGATTGTGTTACCTAGGGAGATCGTATATCCCTGTTTCCTTGCAGATCCTTAGGAGAGGGTGAAGGGGGTCAAGCGTCCTCCTCTCTAGCGGTGATCCACATAGCAGGGTTGCGACGACGCTCCTCAAAACTCCAGGCCTACTTTGAGGTGGAGAGGGAGAGGAGAATGGGTCTGACAGCACTATGCTCGATATACGGTCTCTGGGATATTAGATGGATGAGGGACTATAGGTACATGGTAACTGAGGACAGACAGGTCCAATGGATTGGATTCCCCTGTATCGTCTGGGTACTACGGCGTAGTGGCCTAGTACGTCCGTAGTTGATGAGTCGAGTGAATTATTACAGAGATAATAATTCACTGAGTTAGAAGGAGTTCTGACAAGTATGACTCACGGCCAGCTCGATATTGGGCCTAGAGGGTCACACACATATGGTAGGCATTGCGATGAGTAGAGGTTCAGATATGAGATATCCGACGGAGCCCTTGTCTTATTGGATGCAGATCCAATACCCACTAAGGAAGGACCCATTAGGGTTTGACACGGGATCTCTATAAATAGGAGGGATTCACAGCCTCATAGGCTAGAGTCTTTGCTTGCCAAGTCTTCATCAAGGTCCTCATCCTTTGAGTTTTCTTTTAAGTGGTCTTCTTGCGATTTTAGTGCCATATCCTTCCTGTTCTTTGGAAGGGTGTCCTCAAGCTCTTCATGAGCTTTACAAGTCATCTCATAGGTCATTAGTGACCTAATTAGTTCTTCAAGAGGAAAATTATTTAGGTCTTTGGCCTCTTGAACGGTAACTCTTTGGAAGGGATCTTAAAATTTTATTAACAAGTTCAAAATCCGAGAAACCTTTACCAAGTCATTTTAGACCATTGATTACATTCGTAAATCAGGTGTACATGTCTCCAATGGTCTCACTCAGTTTCATTCGAAACAACTCATAAGTATGCACTAAGAGATTAATTTTTGACTCCTTTACTCTACTAATGCCTTCATGAGTCATTTCAAGTGTGAACCAAATATAAAAAATAGTTTCACAAATGGACACACGATTAAACTCCTTTTTATCTAAGGCACAAAATAAGGCATTCATAGTCTTTGCGTTTAAAGTGAAAGTCTTCTTCTCCAACTCATTCTAATCATTCATTTGTAGAGAAGACTTTTGAAACTCATTTTCTACAATATTCCATAATTCGAAATCCATTGAAATTAGGAAGATCCTCATTCTAGTCTTCCAATATATGTAATCCGCCCCATTGAACATGGGCGGACGTGTAATTGAATGACCCTCTAGGTTGCCGGCAAATGCCATCTCTCTTGGGTTTAAAACCAAATGAGAGTAAACCTTACTTTGATACCAATTGTTGGGATCAAGAGCGGCACTAAGAGGGGGGGATGAATTAGTGCAGCGGAAAACTTTCCCGATTTTAGAAAAATGTTCGTTTCGATTAAAACTGATTCCGACGAAAATAATTTCGATTTAATCCGTTTCGGAGAGAATATGAACTTGAAAGCTTTCATAAAAGTGCAAGAGAGGATTAAGGAGATTTGTAGTAATGTAAATTGTACAAGTGGAAAGTAAACCAGAATTTAGAGTGGTTTGGTCAATATGACCTACATCCACTTTCGGATTCCTCCTCCGACGAGGTCTCCAGCGTCCACTAAAGGCCTTCCTTTAATAGGTGAAGGCCAATCACATTTTACAACTCTTTTTTCTTTTGTTGGGTTTAGGAGACAACCCTTACAAGTCTCACTCCTCTTTCTTGGATGGTTACAAGGCTAAGAGATAAAGGAGGAGAACTCTTCAATTTTACAACAATTTAAGACTCAAGAACTTAAGATTATGCCAGTGCTTTTCATGCCCTTTCATGTAGAAAAGGGTGGGATTTTTATAGGCCCCAATGACTTTAAAATTGGAGCCAAAAAGTGTCTCATCCTAGATTTCCGAGGTACTAGCGGTACCATCGCCATTACTGGGTGGTACCACCACTTGACACTTAACACTAGGTGGTACCACCACCTAGTCTGGGCGATACCACTGCTTGATAAAGCTCGAAGACCGAGCTCTGGCGGTACCACCGCTGACAGCATTCACTTTCAGTAGTAATATCACCCAATTTAGGTGGTATCACCGCTCAGATAACCTGGGGCACTGCTTTCCAGGTCGTGCTATCGTTGGCTAAGAATTCAGGGGCTGAATGAGCTGCTCAATTTGACCCAATTCCACCCTATTAAGGGCCCAATTGGCCCCTAATTAAGCTAGTAGGATTACTTCCCAATCCTAACTTAATTTACGATATAACTACGATAATTAAGATATAATAATAGTACTTCTTATTTCGGTGCGTCAATTGCTCGTTCGGCGAGCTTCCGGTGAACATCCGACGAACTCTCGGCAATGCTCCGACAGACTCCCGGTAAACTCCTCGACTTTACAACGATCTTCTTGGCGAGTTCCTATGAGCTTCTTTAGCAAGCTCTTGGACTTCTCAGTTGGTTCCGGTAGAATTTCCTACGAATGTCCGGAATTCCGAGGAACTCTTGAACTCCCATTGAGATCTCGATCTTGATTCTAGCACAACACCTGCTTTATGTCTCACTACTATAATAGTTAATCTTGCACACTTTTCTCAACATACAGATTAGATAAAACAATTGACAATTGACTTCATCATCAAAATTTGAGATTCAACATGTATAAGGGCAGTGAGACGCCAAGAACGTTGCTCTAATACCATGTGTTGGAACCCTTGCAGGTTCTAAGCTTTGGGTTGATCTCTTTAGGGGATCGGCCTCCTTAGAACTCTATAGGAGTTCCTTCCTCTAGGTTGCTACTCAAAGGTTGCTAAAAAGATTCATCTATTTATTATCAAAAGATGATGAATATATCACCATTTATAGGGCTTTTAAACCCCAACTCCTAATAGGACTCCTACTCAAGACTCCTACTTCTAACCAACTCCTGATAGGACTCTTACTAAAGACTCTTACTTCTAACCAACTCCTAATGCTTCTCTAAGAAGCAACCTCCAAACTAATCCTAACCTTAGCCGGCCTCTTCACCTTTTTAATATGGGTCAGCTAGGTAGGTTTTATATGAATGCTCCTTTCAATGAATTATGACTCTCCTAGATAGAGTCCTAACACCCCCCTCCCCCTCCTAGTGCCGACTCGATTCTAATAATTATTACTTGTATTTTATCACATATTAATTGGATGTATATTGTGATGTCCTTGGATCTGTATAATGGGAATCGAATAATGATGAGATCATGATAATGAAATCGATTTACTTTTAAATATAGACCCTAAATCATCCCGATCATAGGTTACTCGAGAAGGACATCGAGATGACTGGATAGACCGGTGCGCTATATACTTGTCCATACGATGGAGGTGGTTTATCTCATAGTCACTCATGTAGGGACACTAGAGGTATAGTGGAGGTGCTCATTGGAAAATGAGTTCACTGATTGATCCACATAAGGAATGCTAGATAGTTAATGATACTTGATGTCAAACAGTGATTCTTGTTGAATCCCGGATTTTGATTATGAAATCAATTGATGAGTTTACGATCTAATGTGCTGCTGAAGGAAAGTGATGCGGGACTAACTTTGATAAAAAAAAAGTTAAAACAATTGAAGCAAGAAGAATCAGACATTGGGCCGAAGTCAGAAAATGGGCATCAATCGGAAAAATTGGATGTTGCGCCAAGATCGGAAGTTGCGGGAGTCAACTTACCGATAGATCAGGCAATACACCAAAGATTCGGATGATACATCGGAAGTTCGTCGAAAGTTCATCGGGAGTTTGGATAAACAAATAACAAGTCGGACAACTTAGATTTACTGTCTTGTAATTATTTTAGTCCTTATTGTTAAAGTTAGGTTTTAATTTGAGTTAAGTTTGGGTGTAACCTTACTAACTCAATTAGGGGCCAACTAGGCCTGAGTTGGGGCTATTTGAGCCAAGTGGAAGGCTCATTTAGTGACCCTTAGCTGGCCCAGGTAGTGGCACCACCTTTGACTCCGCCTCCTAGGCTGTTTGGGCAATGGTACCGCTTAGACTAGCGATGGTACTACTAGAGCCCAATCTTTGAGGCCTAATCAGGCGATGATACTGCTAGACTAGGTGGTGGTACTGCCTAGTGTCAGTGTTAGATTGGGCGATAGTACTGTCCAATGTTAGACTAACAAGCGATAGTACCGCTAATTGTCAGTTTGACAAACGATAGTATTACCCAATAATGACGATGGTACTGCGAGTACTTGAAAACCTAGGATGGGATACTTTTTTGCTCCATTTTTTAAGCCATTTGGGTTTTATAAGTACCCTAATATTTCCTACTTACAAAGCATGAAATTGAGAATAAAAGTCTTGAGATTCTTAGTTGTAAAAGTCTTGAAAAATTGCTAAGTATCCTCCTCCTCTTCCTTAAGTTTTGTGATCATTCTAAGAGAGGTGTGAGACTTGTAAAGGTTGTCTCCAAAACCTGTGAAAAGGAGAAAGAGTTATAAGAGAGAGTCGGTCTTCGCCCATTGAAAGAAGATCGTTAGTGGATGTCGGTGGCCTCAACGGAAGAGGAATCGGGAGTGGACGTAGGTCACAACGACCGAACCACTATAAATTCGATTTGTATTTACATTCTGTTTTTCATTGCTATTACTCTCTAAGTTAATTGCTTAGTTCACTTACTCCAAGTCGAGCACATTTTCGATACGAATTTTTATTGAACAAAAGTTATTCAAAACTGTCGATTTTATCGAAAGCATTAATTCACCCCCTCTTAGTGCCGAAATGGTCCTAATAGTTGGTATCAAATCCACGTTTCTCTCTGTTTGATTTAAACCCAAGAGAGATGGCTTTTGTTGGTAATCTAGAGGGTCATTCTAGCACTCGTTCTCCTATGTTCAATGTGATAGACTACACATATTGGAAAACTCGCATGAGGATTTATCTGATTTCTATCGATTTCAAGTTATGGAATATCATTGAAAGTGGTTTTCAAATATCTTCTAAACTAATGAACGAATATAATGATTTGGAGAAGAAGACATTCTCTATGAATGCTAAAGCGATGAATGCTTTGTTTTATGTTCTAGATAAAAATGAATTTAATCGGGTTTCTATATGCGAAACTACACGTGATATTTGGCACACTCGAAGTCACACATGAAGGCACAAGTAGAGTTAAAGAGTTAAAAATTAATCTCTTGGTGCATAGTAATGAGTTGTTTCGAATAAAACCAAGTGAGACCATTGGAGACATGTACACTCGTTTTACGGATGTCATCAATGGTTTAAAAGCACTTGGTAAAAGTTTTTCTAACTTTGAACTTGTAAATAAAATACTAAGATCATTTCCAAAAAGTTGAGATCTAAAAGTAAAGACAATAAAAGAAGCAAAGGACTTAAATAATTTTTCGCTTGAAAAACTTATCGAGTCATTAATGACCTATGAAATGACATGTATAGCATATGATAAATATGAGAACAACCTTCCAAAGAGCAAGAAGGACATGACACTTAGAACTAAAAAAGATGACTTGGGAGAAAACTCAAGTGATGATGATGATGATGATTACTAGGCACTTCTTACAAAAAAATTTAAAAAATTCTTAGAAAGGAACAAAATAAAACAAGATACTAAGAACAAAAATAAACTCAAAAAGGACACAATAATATGCTATGAATGCAAGAAGCCAAGGCACTTCAAAAATGAATATCCCCAAATGAAAAAGAAGCTATCAAAGAAGAAGAAAGCACTCTAGGTGACTTGGAACGATTCGAGTGCATTCGAAGATGAGGAGCTAACCAATAATAATGAAGTTGCAAATTACACTCTAACGGCACTCAATGAGGAGGTAAGCGACTCAAACGAATCTCATTTAGCTTATGATGATTTACTTAATGTGTTTAATGATTTATATGATGAATGTAAGCTAGTTGGTAAAAAATATAAGTTGTTCAAAAATAATCATGCTTCTCTCTCTAGTAAATTTAAAAAATTAAAAAATGAGCATGATAATAGTATGTTAACTCATTGCATTAAGTGTATAGAGTTAGATTCACTTAAGAAAGAAAATATAGTATCACAACAAACTTTGAAAAAAATTTAAAATTGGTAACAAATCATTAAACATGATCCTTGCCAATAAGGGTCATGTTTGTAAAGATGAAGGAATTGGCTTTATGAGTAATACTCAACAAAATCTAACTACTTTTATTAAAGGACCCACATTACATGCTTCCCCTAAAAATAAATATAATTTCTATGGTAGGTGTGGACATTTTGCCTATAAATGTTCATTTAAAAAAGATAGCTCACACAAATTAGTTTAGATTCGTAAAGAAACCATAAATAACTCAATGCTATTAGTAAAAATAGGTAGATCTTTTCACGAGGGACCCAAAGCTAAATGGGTACCTAAAGTGAACCTCTCTTTCTTATAGATATGTCTACAATCAAAAGCTAGGAGCAAGAGATAGTACCTTGATAGTGGATGCTCAAGGCATACGATCGGAGATCCAACACAATTCTCTAAGCTCACTAGCCAAGATGAAAGATTTGTCACCTTTGGAGATAATAAAAAAGGAAAAATTATTGGTAAAGGAAATATAGGTAACAAATCAAACCTTTTGGTTGAAAATATTTTATTAGTAGATGGTTTAAAACATAACTTGCTAAGCATTAGTCAATTGTGCAATAAAGGTTACAATATCAAATTTGAATCTAATACTTGTATTATAGAAATACTACACATAAATAAATCTTTGATTGCCTTCAGGACTAATAATATCTATACTATTGATCCTGATGAGTTTTGTGATGAAACATGCTTTTCAATTTAAATTAGTTTCATACTGCCAGGCAAGCATGAAACTAATTTCATAAATTACAACTAAAGAACTTGTAAGAGGTATGCCTAAAATTAAATTTGTCAAAGATAAAGTTTGTTATGCATGCCAACTAGGTAAATAAATAAAGAGTGGCTTTAAATTTAAAAAACAAGTATCTCTATACCACTATAATTAATCTATATGGATTTATTTGGACCAATTGATATAACAAGTCTAGGAGGTAGTAAATGTGCCTTCGTAATTGTTGATGATTATAGTAGATATACTTGGATATAACTTCTTGGCATATAAAATTGATTACTTTAAATATTTTTTGAAATTTGTAAACTAGTTCAAAATAAAAAGGGTTTTATGATTGCCTTTATTCGAAGTGATCTAGGTAGTGAATTTTAAAACTATGATTTTAAATTTTTTTGTGATTTAAATGGGTATAACCATAACTTCTATACTCCAAGAAACCCCCAACAAAATAGAGTTGTTGAGAGAAAAAATAGGAGTTTATAATAAATGGTAAGAACCATGCTTAATGAGCATAGCCTACCCAAATATTTTTGGGCCAAAGCCATTAATATGGCATGCTATGTCATGAATAAGGTTCTAATAACACCATTACTTTCCAAAACTCCTTATGAATTGTGAAACAACGAAAAACCGAACATTTTATATTTTAAAAGTTTTTGATTGGAAATGCTTTATTTACATGAAAAAGATGCCTAAGAAAAATTTGGTGTAAAATCCAATGAAGGCATATTTCTTGGATATTCCTCTATTTCTAAAGCTTATCGTGTCTTTAATAAAAGAAATTTAGTTATTAAAGAATCTATTCATGTTATTTTTAATAAGATTTTTGAATTAAAGAAAAATGATATTGATGATTATTTTAATTTTGATACTTTAAATTTGAATGAAAACTCTCATCTTCCTAGCAACTTGAAGCATCTACTTCTAATGTATCCTTACCCATGGAATGAAAGTATGTAGATGCTCATCCTAAGGAGTTAATCATTGGAGATACATTAAAAGGTATTCAAACTCATTCTTCTTTTAAAATCTTTTGTGTGAATGCGACCTTTTCATCTCAAATTGAAATGAAATGCATTGATGATGCTCTAAAAGACGAATCATGGGCTTTTGCAATGCATGAGGAGTTAAATCAATTGAGAAAAATGAGGTATGTAAGCTTGTTCTTAGACCTAGTGACCATCTTGTAATTGACACTAAATAGGTATTTAAAAACAAGTAAAATGAACTTGGTATCGTAATTCGAAATAAAGCTAGATTAGTGGCTAGAAATTTCAACCGAAGAAGATATTGATTATGAAGAAACCTTCGCTCCTGTGGCAAGATTAGAAGCCATAAGGATACTCGTTGCCTATGCTATTTGTAATAATTTTAAGTTATTTCAAATGGATGTTAAAAGTGTTGAATCTTAGATTTTGATGATGAAATCAATTGATGTGTTTGTCATCTAATGTGCGTTTAAATGATATAAGACTAACTTCGATCAGAAAAGGTAAATTAATTAAAGTAGGAGGAATTGGACATTAGGCCAGAGCAAACATGTTAGAAGATGGGACATCAGGCCGGAGGATCGATCAATATGTTGGCAAAAGGCTTTGGTCCATGAATTCGGGCATCAGGCCAAGAAGATCGAATATTGCGCCAAGGAGATTGGATGTTACAAGAAGACAACATGTGCTGATTGGGTAATACGCTAAAGGAGAGGACGACGTGCTGAAGGATCGGACGAATCGTCAGAAGAACCAATGACATGTCAGACAACATAGGATTTGCTTGCAATCGATTATGTCTAGATCAAGTTAATTTAGAGTCTAATTGAGTTGATTTAGAATATAATTAGGCCAACTCAATTAAGGGCCAACTAGGCCCAAAGTGAGACTATTTTGAGCCAAGAAAAAGACCCATTCACTAACCCAAAAGTTGGTCAAGCGGTGGCACCGCCGGTCTAGGCGGTGGCACCACCAATGGCTCAGTCTATGAGATATAGTCTCCAAGACTATGTTAGGTGGTAGTATCGCCTAGTGTCAAGCGATGGTACCACTAGTCTAGGCGATGGTACTGCCCTGACATAGTTTGGGGTGGTGGTATCGCCCAAACATAGTCTCCTAAACTGTGTCAGGCGATGGTACAACCAGACTTGGCAGTGGTACTACCTAGTGTTCATGTTGCAGGTGGTGGTATGGCCCAGCACAAGTAGTGGTATCGTCAGTACCGCAAAAACTGGGGATGAGATACTTGTAGGCTCTAAGTTTGAATCTATTTGAGGCCTATAAAAACACCTCTCATCCCTATTCAGATGACACAAGAACTGAGAGCAAAAAAAAAGAAAAACGCTGTTGTAATCTTGTGAGAACTTATCTCGAACTCTAAGTGTTAGTAAAGTTTAAACGAGGACGTAGTAAGTGTTGAATCTCGGATTTTGATGATATAATCAATTGGTGGGTTAATTGATCTAATCCATATTATTGAGTTAAGTGTGCAGGATTAACTACGATAACCAGCAAACATAAAGCAAGGATACCGGAGTCGAGCTCGATGGACGTTTAAGAGACCGAAGAATCATCGGAGATGCTGCCGGAACCATCCGAGAAGAAATCGGGAACGTGTCGGAAGTTCGCCGAAGAAATCGTCGGAGGCTCGCGGAGATCACCGAGAAGGCTCGGCTACTCGTTAAAGTCATCACAAAGATTGGGAGCTTGCAGGGAGTCCGTCGGAAGAAGTTCGTCGGAAAGCTCGCCGGAACAAGACTCGACGTTCGCGGTTGAAAATTTGCTTAGGATGTTTTTGTGTTATGTAGTTCACTTGTAATTAGGATTAGGATTAAGAGATAATCCTATATCCTGGTTAGGGGCCAATTGGGCCCAAAGTCAGATTTGGTTTGGGCTAAAATTAAGCCAAACCAATGAATCGGAGAGCCAGGCGGTGGCACCGCCTGGCTGGGCGGTGAAACTGCCCAGCACCCGAGAGCTGGGCGGTGACACCTCCTTGGCTGGGCGGTTGCACCGTCCAGCACCCGAGTGCTGGGCGGTGGCACCGCCTGGCTAGGCGGTGGAACCTCCAGCACCGGGAACCCTAAGAGAATTCAAATTTTGGAGCCCAAAATTTGAATCCTCTTGAGGCCTATAAATACCCCTCAAATCTCAGCTGAGGTTACAACTTTTGAGAAGCATTTTGATTGAGAGAAAAGTCTTAGAAAGTCTTAGCAAGTCTTGTTTTCAATTTGCTAGAGAGTTCTCCTCCTCCTTTCTTATTGAAAATTTGTAAGAGGTTGAGCTGCTTGTAAAAGGTTGTAAGAGGGGTGTTTACCCTTCCATTTCAAGAGACTTGCTAGTGGAAGGTGGGAGCCTCATCGAAGAGGGGCCTCGCAAGTGGAGTAGGTCATTTGACCGAACCACTCTAAAAATCGGCGTAATCTCTGGTTTGCTTTTTATTATTGTCATTTACATTACTGCAAATCTTCTTACTGCTTTAGTTCCTCATTACTCTTGCTGCGCAACTTTAAGAATACGCCTTCAAGTTAAATTTCTCAAGTTTCGTTCTTAACGTACGAAAGATTTTGATTAAAATTGAAGTTTTAATCCGCTGCACTAATTCACCACCCCCCTCTTAGTGCCGCTCCGATCCTAACAAGTGGTATCAGAGCGAGGTTATCTCTCATATTTGGTTTAATACCCAAGAGAGATGGCTTACTCCGGCATGCAAGAGGGTCATTCTATTGCACGACCACCTTTGTTTAATGGGTCGGATTACACATATTGGAAGACTCGCATGAGAATCTTCCTCATTTCTATGGACTTTGAGCTTTGGTCTATTGTCGAGAATGGATTTCAAAAATCTTCTCTTCCGATGAGCGAATGAGATGAATCGGAGAATAAGGTTTTTGCTTTAAATGCAAAGGCTATGAATGCCTTGTTTTGTGCACTAGACAAAAACGAATTTAATCG
Source organism: Musa acuminata AAA Group (assembly GCF_036884655.1). Classification (NCBI taxonomy): domain Eukaryota; kingdom Viridiplantae; phylum Streptophyta; class Magnoliopsida; order Zingiberales; family Musaceae; genus Musa; species Musa acuminata. The sequence continues at coordinate 30,692,212 of NC_088338.1, read as the reverse complement.
TGTTTCAATGTGTGATTCGGCTTTTGATATTTGGAGAACTCTTGAGGTCACTCATGAAGGCACTAGCCGAGTGAAAGAGTCCAAAATCAACATCCTTGTGCACTCTTACGAACTTTTCCGAATGAAACCAAGTGAGTCCATCGGAGACATGTACACCCGGTTTACGGATGTCATCAATGGACTCAAAGCTCTTGGTAAAGATTTTACTAACTTTGAACTAGTAACTAAAATCTTAAGATCCCTCCCTAAAAGTTGGGATCCAAAAGTTACGGCCATTCAAGAGGCCAAAGACCTTAAAGCATTCCCTCTTGAAGAACTCATTGGGTCTCTAATGACCTACGAAATGACATGTCAAGCTCATGACGAGCTCGAGAACCCCCTTCCAAAGAACAGGAAGGATATGGCACTCAAATCACAAGAAGACCACTTGAAAGGAACATCAAGTGATGAGGACAGTGATAATGACATTGCACTTTTGACTCAAAAATTTAAAAAATATTTAAGAAAGAACAGATTTAAAAATAATACAAAAAATAAATTTGAACAAAAGAAGGACCAAGTGATTTGCTATGAATGCAAAAAACTGGGACACTATAAGAACGATTGTCCTCAAGCCAAAAAGAGAACATCAAAGAAGAAGGCATTCAAGGCAATGTGGGATGATTCAAGCGCATCCGAAGAAGAGGAGTCCAACACCGAGCAAGTTGCTCATTACGCGCTAATGGCGTTAGGAGAAGAGGTATGTGATTTATTTAATGAAGATTTATCTTTTGAAGAACTATCTATTGCGTTTCATGAATTATTTGATGAATGTAGAACTGTTAGCAAGAAGTTAAGTATCTTAAAGAAAGAGCATGCTTTGCTACAAGATAAGTTTGATAGTCTTCAAACTCCTCCATGCTCTAAGTGTGAGCACTTAGAAGCAATAAAAAATGAAAATTTGCTTCTTAAGGAAACCTTAAATAAGTTTAAGGTTGGTAGCAAAGGATTAGATATGATCCTTGCACACAAGGGTCACATCGCAAATAGAAATGGAATTGGATTTGTAAAAGGATTACATCAAAATCCTACCACTTTCATAAAAGGACCTACATTACATGTTTTCTCTTATATGAAATACAACTTTTGTTGCAAATCCGGACATATTGCCTACAAATGCCCATTTAGGAAAATTAGTTCACAAAAATTAATATGGGTTCCTAAAGGAACTATAAAGAATTCAATCATAAATAACAAAGTTAGTGGGTCAATTTTTGAGGCACCCAAAATCAAATGGGTACCTAAAAATCATCCTCTTTTGTAGACAAACCCACAAGCTAGGAGCAAGAGATGGTATCTCGATAGTGGATGCTCAAGACATATGACTGGAGATCCATCTCATTTCTCTATGCTCACTAGCAAAGAAGAAGGGTACGTTACCTTCGGAGACAACAACAAGGGCAAAATCATTGGCAAGGGAACTATTGGTAACAAATTTAATTTTTCCATTGATGATGTCTTACTAGTTGATGGATTGAAACATAATCTCTTGAGTATTAGTCAACTATGCGATAAAGGTTACATCGTTAGATTTGAATCAAATATGTGCATTATTGAAAAACCAAATCATAACATGACTATGATTGCTTTAAAACAAAATAATGTCTATACCATCAATCTTGATGAACTAAGTAATGAAATGTGCTTCTCCGTCGTAAATGATGATGCTTGGCTTTGGCATAGGAGATTAGGCCATGCAAGCATGAAAACAATATCTAAGATCTCATCTCAAGAATTAGTACGAGGAATTCCAAATATAAAGTTTATTAAGGACAAAGTATGCGATGCATGTCAACTAGGCAAACAAATAAAAACAAGCTTCAAACTAAAAAATCAAATTAGCACTACTAGACCATTACAATTGATCCATTTGGACCTATTTGGACCAATTGATACAACAAGTCTAGGTGGAAGCAAATATGCTTTTGTGATTGTGGATGACTACTCTAGATACACTTGGACCTATTTCTTAGCTCACAAAAGTGATTGCTTCAAGTGTTTCTCTAAATTTTGTAAACTCACTCAAAATGAAAAAGGCTTCATGATTTCATCAATTCGGAGTGATCACGGTGGTGAATTCCAAAACCGTGACTTTCAAAATTTTTGCGAAAGTAATGGGTACAATCACAACTTCTCAACTCCAAGAAATCCTCAACAAAATGGAGTAGTTGAAAGGAAAAATAGAAACCTACAAGAAATGGCAAGAACTATGTTGAATGAACATAGTTTACCTAAGTACTTTTGGGCCGAAGCCGTAAATACGGCTTACTACATCATGAATAGAGTCCTAATAAGACCATCCTTATCCAAAACTCCCTATGAATTATGGAATAACAAAAAACCAAACATCTCCTATTTTAAAGTTTTTGGTTGTAAATGCTTTATTTTAAATGAAAGGGATGCTTTAGGAAAATTTGATGCTAAATCCGATGAAGGCATCTTTCTTGGTTACTCTTCCGTTTCTAAAGCTTTTCGGGTTTTTAATAAAAGAACTTTAGTAATTGAAGAGTCTATTAATGTAGTTTTTAATGAAATTTCTGATTTAAAGAAAAATGATTTTGATGATGATCTTGGTTTTGATAATTTGAATTTAAATGAACCCTCTCCTCAAAATAGCCATTTGAATGCATCTTCTTCCGAAATTTCTTTACCAAAAGAATGGAAGTATGTAGATGCTCATCCAAAAGAGCAAATTATAGGAGATACATCAAAAGGGGTTCAAACTCGTTCTTCTTTCAAAAATTTCTGTGCTAACGCCGCTTTCCTTTCTTAAATTGAACCTAAATGCATTGACGAAGCCTTAAAAGATGATTTTTGGATCATTGCAATGCAAGAAGAATTGAACCAATTTGAGAGGAATGAGGTATGGAAGCTTGTTCCTAGACCAAGTGACCACTTAGTCATAGGTACTAAGTGGGTCTTTAGAAACAAGCAAGACGAAAATGGTATCGTGGTTAGAAACAAGGCTAGATTAGTGGCCAAAGGTTTCAACCAAGAAGAAGGTATCGATTATGAAGAAACCTTCGCTCCCGTGGCTCGATTAGAAGCCATAAGGATGCTCCTTGCCTATGCTAGTAGTAATAATTTTAAACTATTTCAAATGGATGTTAAAAGTGCTTTCTTGAATGGTTTTATTTCCGAAGTATTTGTCGAACAACCTCCCAGATTTGAAAATTCTCTTCTTCCTAATCATGTATTCAAATTGACTAAACCTCTCTATGGCTTAAAACAAGCTCCTAGAGCTTGGTATGAAAGGCTTAGCTCCTTTCTTATTTTAAATAATTTTACCAAAGGCAAGGTTGATACTACATTGTTTATTAAACATTTTGAAAATAATTTTCTTATTGTGCAAATTTATGTTGATGATATTGTGTTTGGCTCTTCGGATGAATCACTATGTGAATCATTTGCCAAATGTATGAGTCTTGAATTTGAAATGAGTTTAATGGGTGAATTAACTTTCTTTTTGGGATTACAAATCAAACAACTTAGTGATGGTATATTTCTTAACCAATCCAAATATACATTAGAATTGTTAAAACGATTTAACATGGATAATTCAAAAGCAATAAACACCCCTATGAGTACTGCGACTAAGTTAGATATGGATGAAAATGGTGAAAGTTTCGATCAAAAAACATATAGGGGAATGATAGGTAGTCTACTCTACCTCACTGCGACTAGACCGGATATTATGTTTAGTGTAGGACTTTGCGCTAGGTTTCAATCTAATCCTAAATTATCTCATCTTAAGAGTGTTAAAAGAATATTTAGGTATCTTAAAGGAACTCCAAATTTAGGATTGTGGTATCCAAAATCTGAAAAATTTGATCTAATAGCTTATGCAGATGCCGATTTTGGCGGATGCAGGATAGATAGAAAAAGTACATCCGGAACATGCCAATTTTTAGGACATGCACTTGTTTCTTCGACTTCCAAGAAACAAAATTCAATTGCACTATCTACGGCGGAAGCCGAATACATTGCTGCAAGTGCATGTTGTGCACAAGTCATTTGGATGAAAAATACATTAGAAGACTATGGAATTCACTTTAAAAACATTCCCATAAAATGTGATAATACTAGTGTCATATGTCTTACTAAAAATCCAATTCAGCACTCTAGAACTAAGCACATCGACGTTAGGCATCATTTCATACGCGATCATGTCCTTAACAATGATGTTGTTCTAGAATTCATTGACATAAAGCATCAATTAGCAGATATATTCACAAAAGCCTTGAATGAAGACCAATTTGAATTCATCCGAAGGGAATTAGGCATGCTAAATTGTCCCTAAAATGAACTTCACAAAAAAAAAGGGACTCGTTCTTTTCCCTTCGTTTATAAATTTGAATTCTTCCTTCTTCTACAATTCAAAATGATCCATTAAAGTATAAATTATGATCTTGAGGGAAGAAGCTAAACAAAAGGAAGGAAGAAATTTTTTTTCTTTCCTCCGCGTGATGCCAGCGGTGGCACCGCCAGATCCGGCGGTTGGACCGACTGGCGCTCGGGTGCCAGGCGGTGACACCGACCAGTTTGGCGGTGACACCGACCGAGTCACCCTTTTAACCCGAGGGGTTAGGGCCGGCGGTGACACCGCCCCCAACCCGAAGAAAGACCCCTCCAAAACCCTCTCCCATTCCCTCTAACCCTCATTCTACCTCTTAGAAACATTGGAGAAGGATTCTTGGTGGTCCAAGCTTTCCATCTCTCAACATAATCTCCACAAGGTAACACTTGAAATCCCTCATTTCTTTTCTCTTTCTCTTGCTTATTTTTCACAATTTCATCATCATCTTGTCTAGAAAATGGCACCAAAGAGATCAAAAGGAATAAGGATTGAAGGAGATTCATATAACCATGACCTTTTTAGATCAAAAGAGGTAGCCCTTAGCTTTCCAAAATTTGAAACACGATGTATCCATAAGGGAAAATACGTTGATTTGGATGAACTAGAGGACTTAGATCCCATTAAGTGGTTTGCTCAACTAGAAGCTCTACCTCTACTACAAATAGATGAACCAATCTATCCACGGTTAGTGAGATTGTTCTATGCCAACCTATATGAAGACAATGATAGCCTAAGCACTTACATTCTAGGAACACCCATTAGAATTTTTGACAGCACCATTTGTGAGCTAATTGGCATAACTGAAAAAGATAGGGGATGCTATTTTAAAGGTAAATGGGACGTCAAAAAAAATAGGAGCAACCTATTCCGAAGCCGTGAAAACAATTTTTGCAAATCCAAACCTTGACTTCCTACCCAAGAGCTGTGAACACTTAATGCCTTTCAACTCTAAAATTCTTCATCACATTATCACAAGCATCATATTCCCCAAACAATTTCATCTTGACGAAGTAAGTCAATTAGAGATAGGAACCATGTATTGGATTATGACCAGTCAGCATAATTGTTTTGGGTACTTGATTCGCCAACACATGCAGGAAATTATGACTAAAGATACTATATTGCCATATGGGAGGTTAATCACTAGAATTCTTCATGCCTATGACATTTGCATACCACCCGATAAAGAATCTATTCAAAATGATCGATATAACATAATAAATAAAAACCTGCTAAAAAAAACTTAGGTGCACTCTTAGCAATGGCATATGGGTTAGGCAGCCTAGAAGGACGGATCCAATTCCTACACCAATAGAATAACCCGAAACACCAATTCTTATGGGAAATGAATCTCCTCCTCCTAGTCCCTTTGGAGCAGCACCTTCAGCTCCTGTTTCCTCCTCTGAAGATATCATTATGGCGGAGCTATCTCAGATCAAATCACAGTAAGAACAAATTCAGAATCAACAAGTTGAAATTTTGAAGACACTACGACAGATGAATGAAAAAATAGATATCATGTATCAGCACTGTGGATTACCTCCTAAGGATTAAATCGATGTATCTTTTTATTCTGTTCTGTTTGCTTTTAAAAACAAGTTCATGTTTATCATCGATTGTACGATAACTGATCTTTCCTTTAGATAACTACTGTCTTAATCTGCATAGATGATGATGTCTTTTGGATAAACTATTTCTGGCAAATTTGAATGATGAACTTTGATAAATGCTAAACCTTTTTCTATGATCATCAATTAGCTGGCTTGTCTCTTTTTGTTGATGACAAAGGGGGAGAAGTGATGACTTGCACCAGAACGATAGCATGACTAATATGAATTACAAAAACTTATGTGATATGAATGTCCTATATGACTTGCAAATCCTTGAAAATATCACAAGATTGATATCATGAAATTTATATTGAAAATCTTTATCTTCTGTGTGATATGAATGTCTTATATGACTTGCAAATCCTTGAAAATATCACAAGTTTGATATCATGAAATTTATATTGAAAATCTTTATCTTCTGTCGTAGCAAAATTCGTCCCGTATCATTTAACTTATGATTTTCATCGAAGTTTCGTACTTACTATTGTTTAATGAGGATAACGATAAAGTTCTACGATTAGAACTTATCGGGTTATGCTTGAATCCAATGGGATGGAATTCAAGTGTTTTTTATCTTCTCATAATATGGCATATAGATAGGGGGAGTTATGTTTAACTCCATCATCAATTGATTGTCATCATCAAAAAGGGGGAGATTGTTGAATCTCGGATTTTGATGATATAATCAATTGGTGGGTTAATTGATCTAATCCATATTATTGAGTTAAGTGTGCAGGATTAACTACGATAACCAGCAAACATAAAGCAAGGATACCGGAGTCGAGCTCGATGGACGTTTAAGAGACCGAAGAATCATCGGAGATGCTGCCGGAACCATCCGAGAAGAAATCGGGAACATGTCGGAAGTTCGCCGAAGAAATCGTCGGAGGCTCGCGGAGATCACCGAGAAGGCTCGGCTACTCGTTAAAGTCATCACAAAGATTGGGAGCTTGCAGGGAGTCCGTCGGAAGAAGTTCGTCGGAAAGCTCGCCGGAACAAGACTCGACGTTCGCGGTTGAAAATTTGCTTAGGATGTTTTTGTGTTATGTAGTTCACTTGTAATTAGGATTAGGATTAAGAGATAATCCTATATCCTGGTTTGGGGCCAACTGGGCCCAAAGTCAGATTTGGTTTGGGCTAAAATTAAGCCAAACCAATGAATCGGAGAGCCAGGCGGTGGCACCGCCTAGCTGGGCGGTGAAACCGCCCAGCACCCGAGAGCTGGGCGGTGACACCTCCTTGGCTGGGCGGTTGCACCGTCCAGCACCCGAGTGCTGGGCGGTGGCACCGCCTGGCTGGGCGGTGGAACCTCCAGCACCGGGAACCCTAAGAGAATTCAAATTTTGGAGCCCAAAATTTGAATCCTCTTGAGGCCTATAAATACCCCTCAAATCTCAGCTGAGGTTACAACTTTTGAGAAGCATTTTGATTGAGAGAAAAGTCTTAGAAAGTCTTAGCAAGTCTTGTTTTCAATTTGCTAGAGAGTTCTCCTCCTCCTTTCTTATTGAAAATTTGTAAGAGGTTGAGCTGCTTGTAAAAGGTTGTAAGAGGGGTGTTTACCCTTCCATTTCAAGAGACTTGCTAGTGGAAGGTGGGAGCCTCATCGAAGAGGGGCCTCGCAAGTGGAGTAGGTCATTTGACCGAACCACTCTAAAAATCGGCGTAATCTCTGGTTTGCTTTTTATTATTGTCATTTACATTACTGCAAATCTTCTTACTGCTTTAGTTCCTCATTACTCTTGCTGCGCAACTTTAAGAATACGCCTTCAAGTTAAATTTCTCAAGTTTCGTTCTTAACGTACGAAAGATTTTGATTAAAATCGAAGTTTTAATCCGCTGCACTAATTCACCCCCCCCTCTTAGTGTCGCTCCGATCCTAACAGTAAGGGTGTAAAGGTTCTCTCCAAAGCCTATAAAAATGATAATAGAGTTGTACGAAGGTGGTTGGTCTTCGCCTATTGAAGGAAGACTATTAGTGATGCTAGTGGCCTCGACGGAAGAGGAATCGGGAGTGAATGTAGGTCACGACGATCGAACCATTATAATACTTGGTTTGCATTTCTATTTTACTTTTTATTCTCTTACTGCAAAATACCTTACTTGCTAATTGCTTTCACTATTCTTCTATACATTTTCAAGTTACACTTACATTTCCGATGCGAGCCTTTATCGAATGAAAGATTTTTGAACTAACGTCATTTTTATCCACTATATTAATTCACACCCCTCTTAGTGCCGACTCGATCCTAACAGTTGGTATCAGGGCCAAGTTTGTTCTCATTTGGTTTAATAGCCAAGAGAAATGACTCTTTTCGGATTTCAAGATGGTCACTCTATCATTCGTCCTCCTATGTTCAATGAGACAGACTACACATTTTTAAAAACTCGTATGATAGTTTTCTTGCTTTTTATGAATTTCAATTTATGGAACATCGTAAATCTAAAAAGGGGACAGACTATAAATAAAAGGGGATCATGCTTTTCTTTTTCTAGCTAATTTTAAAAATGATAATGATAATTTCATGTTTTATGAAAATATAACAAAATGTTAGATTTAAATCTAATGATTAATCCTATGTATGTTTTTAAGAAAAAATAATGTGTATCTAAATTTATGATTTTTTATTTTGATTGAAAATGCTTTATGAAATCATGTTTGATGATTATGCTTAATGAGTTTATATTTCAAAATTATGCATAATGATTTTTGTAATTTATGACTTATCGATCTTCACGTAATGGAAGTTACTTTCTCGGTTTTAAATATGATGCATGTTTCGATTTACAATAAATGACAAAGGCATGGCCTTTGTATGAAAGACCTGAACATGAAATCAATCACAAAATTTGGAACTAAAAGAACTTGAGCTATCTTTAATCTTATAGGAATATTTCTATGTTGCTTTTATTGAATTTTCCAAAAAGTAATTTTGATGATGATTTTGGATTCTTTTTCGTATGATTCGGTTTAATAATGAGATGATATGTCTAATCGAATTATTTATCAATGTTTGTGACATAAGATGTATTTTATATGAAATATTTTTTTCTTGATTTATGTATGATTTACTTGTCTAAGAGAAGATTTATCCAAACGAATCTTGATTCCTGACATTAATAATTTGAGATTTATTTGAATGAATATATATTATTTGATCTCCTATGATTCTAATTGTTATTTAAGGGATAATTGGGCCCATGTTTAGGTTGTGTTGGGCCAAGTAAAAGGCCCAAATAGTGACCCAATAGGTGGAACTGTCGTGACATAGTCTCTAAGACTATGTCAAGCAGTGGTACTGCTAGTCTAGGTGATGGTACCACCGATACACAATCTCCAAGAGACTATCAGGTGGTGGTGTTGCTAGATTGGGCTGTGGTACGGTCCAGTGTCAGTTCTACAAGCGGTGGTACCGCCCAGCATAGGCGGTGGTACTGTTAGTACCTTGAAAACTAGGGATGAGACTCTTTTAGGCTCAAAGTTTGAATCCACTTGAGGCCTATAAATACCTTTCTCATCCTTGGTTAACATACATAAAAATTGAGAGCAAAAAAATAGAAAAATATTGTTGTAATCTTGTGAGAACTCCTCTCAAGCTCTATTCGTTAGTGTCGTTTAAGAGAGGAGTAAGTGGGGGTGTAATGGTTCTCTCCTGAACTTGTCAAAAGGAGAATCGAGTGTAAAAGGGTAGTTGATCTTCGCCCATTAAAAGAAGATTATTAGTGGATGCCGATGGCCTCGACGGAAGAGGAATCAGAAGTGGATGTAGGTCACGATGACCAAACCACTATAAAATCTGATTTTTATTTCTTCACGCTTTTTCTTTATATTGCAAACTAAATTCCTACTTTCACTACACTTTCATACGATTTCAAAGTTAAACTCTTTCTGATAAGTTTTTTTATCGTACAAAGATTTTTGACTCAATGTAATTTTACCACTGTACTAATTCACCCCCCTCTTAGTGCCGACTTGATCCTAACAAAGGGAATTAACTCCTCGCTGCCCGGCATGACTCTCATATCTATGATAAACTTCTTCATCCAGACTCCCTCTTTTGCTGCCTCTGTTGCAGTAATGTACTCCGCCTCTGTGGTCGAGTCAATAGTAGTATCTTGCTTGGAACTCTTCCAGCATACTACTCCTCTATTCAGGGTGAACACATACCCTGAATTAGACTTGCTATCATTGAAATAAAATAGGAAACTCGAGTTCATGTAGCCTTCAATACTAAGGCTACTACCTTTATATACTAGTAAGAGATCCTTAATCCTTCTAAGTACTTAAGGATACACTTTATTGCTTTCCAATGCTCCAAGCCTAGATCCGCCTAATACTTACTCGTGACACTCAGAGCATACGCTATATTAGGCATGATATATAGCATGACATGCATAATAGACCCTATTACTAAGGCATAGGGTATCCTATCCATATTCATCCTTTCTTCAGTAGTCTTTGGGGACAAACTCCTAGAAAGCGATATCCCATGTCTTATCGGTATGATACATCTCTTGAAATTTTTCATGCCGAACCTTTTAACAATGGTGTCTATGTACCTGAACTGAGACAAGCTAAGCATTCTCTTAGATCTATCTCTATATATCCAAATCTCCAAAATATAGGATGCTTCCCCTAAGTCCTTAACGGAGAAGTGTCTAGATAACCAAGATTTTACTATAGATACTATTCCAACATCATTCCCAATGATCAGGATGTCATCCACATATAATACCAAGAAGGTGATAGTGCTCCCACTCACCTTCTTATATACACAAAGGCTCATCTTTATTCTTAACAAAGTTATAAGATATTATTGCCTCATCAAATCTTATGTTCCAAATTCGAGAAGCTTACTTCAGTCCATAAATAGAACTAAGTAACCTACACACTTTATTTGGGCAGGCATTGGACATGAATCCCTCAGGCTGTATCATATACACCTCCTTCTCGAGGTTGCAATTGACAAACGTGGTTTTCACATCCATTTGTCAGATCTCATAATCATAGTATGCTGCAATAGTTAATAGATTTCGGATGGATTTCAGCATGGCTACGAGTGAGAAGGTTTCGTCATAGTTAACACCTTGTCTTTGACGATACACCCCTTAGCCATTTTAGGACTCTAGCTAGGAGAGCCCTAATTGAGAGGGACATTCATGTAAAATCTACCTAAGTCGACCCCTATTAAAGAGGTGAAGAGGCTGGCTAAGGTTCGGAGGTTGTTTCTTAGAGAAGAATTATGAGTTATAAAGGAATAGGAGTCTTGAGTAGGAGTCCTATTAGGAGTTTGTTAGAAGTAGGAGTCTTGAGTAGGAGTCCTATTAGGAGTTAGGGTTTAGATGCCCTAAAAATAGCTATGTATTTCTCCTCTTTTCATAAAAAATAGATGAATCTTTTCTGCAGCCTTTGAGTAGCAACTTGGAGGGAGGAACTCCTATAGAGTTCCAAGGAGGCCGATCCCCTAAAGAGATATACCCTAAGTTTTGAATCTGCAAGGGTTCTAACACCTGGTATCAGAGTAATATTCTTACATCTCACTACCCTTCCATAGCCATCCATCAACCCTCCACAACCGCCAAAAGCAATTCCCACAATTGCTTAGTCGCCAAATTCTACTGTCATCTCCACCACCGCGGATCATCCTTTGATCTCCCTGTGAATTGGAATAGGTTCTAGTTTCCTACCTTACTATTGCTGGAATTTAGTTATCCTTATTCGAAAATCCAAAAAAAAAAATTGTTCCAAAATTGCTGCATAAACTTTTCGTCGTAAAGTTTTTATCTCTACGACGAAAGATACATTGCAAAATTCCAGCTGCATAGCACATATTGTTTGATCTTGCTACTACATTTTTTCTATCCAAATCTCTATAAAATTTTTATGATAGCTTTGACACTTCCTAACAGCAGATTTCCCTTTGGTTTTGTCAAAAAATTCTCAATATAAACTATTGATCTTTTATGTCTAATCTGCTATACTTGAAAATCTGTACTATAAAATTTTAGCCGCATAGCACTGCTTGTTTGATCTTGATACTATATTTTTTCTATCTAAATCTCTACAAAATTTTTATGATAGTTTTGACACTTCCTAAAGTAGATTTTTCTTTGGTTTCGTCAAAAACTTCTTAATATAAACCATTGATCTTTTGCATCCAATCTGCTACACTTGAAAATCTGTGATGCAGAAAATTTCAACCACATATTGTTGCCTTAACCCATCTATTTGTAATATTTTTTGAATAAAATTTCTTATACACTTCATAGATCATCTTGGCTTCGATCTAAGATTGATCTATTGAAGAATTCATCTCTAAAATCGATTTTGTGTTGCTGCAAATTTTCATCATAAATTGCTGAAATTTTTTGACGAGAATTCTGCTATTGCAACTTGCACCAATTTTCTTACTGTTACTGCTGAAATTTTCTTGATTAAATTGGATATCCTTGCTATCATATAAACTGAGATATTGCTATCAATTTCCTCCTCAAATCTCTTGAGTTTTTGGTGGAAATTTTATCAAGAAACTATTATTTCTTCGACGACAATTCTGTTCTTAAAAGATAGCACATATTTATAGCAACTTCCATTGATTTCTATCAAACCTTTGCTTCCATCTGCCACAGATCTAAAACTTTCATCTACAACCCTAAAACTTCACTAAACCACACCCTCAAACATCACCCAAAACAGCTACAAAACAAGCCTAAACCGCAGCCTACATCCACCTATCCACCAACCCTTTCGACCATCACTTCTCTCAACCTATACATACCTTTAACCTGACAACAAAAGAGAGATCTTAACATCACATATTTGGAGGCATATACTATGACATCTAAGGAGGCAATCAATGCTAAATTCGAAGTCTTGGAGGCACGAATGGACGATAAGATTCGGACGCTCTTTACCGAACTCAGACTGGGCCGACCACTAAGCCCGAAGAAATCATATCAAGGAGAGAGCTTTGCCCAATCACACCAAGCCCGAAGAGATGACTTCTAAGGGAGGGGAGGCTCTATGACCGACCCCAACTATCCGTGCATGAGAGTAGACTTCCCTAGATGGGAAGAAGGAGACCCGATTGGTTGGATCTCGCGCACGGAGCGATATTTTCGGTACCACAAAACCGCGGACGCATCTATGGTGAAAATTGCAGCTATACATCTTGAAGGGGATGCCATACAGTGGTTTGACTGGTTTGAACATACTTATGGAGTCCTTTCATAGCAACAATTCAAAGAAGGATTGCTGCTCCGCTTCGGACCAACCGATTACGGGAATATTGACAGACAACATACAAAGATCTGACAAACCTCCATCATTCAGGAGTACCAAACCTGTTAGGATCAAGAGCACTAAGAGGGGGGGGGGGTGAATTAGTGCAGCGGAAATATTTCAACGATTAAAACCGAAAGCTGCGTTCGTTTGATAAAAATAATTTCGATGTAAAAGCCGATTCTAAGATTACTTTAACTTAAGATTAAGCGAGATGACGTTAAAGTAAATCTACAAAGGTAGTTTGCAGTTTATGATGAAAATCAGAATGCAAGCGTAAACTGAAATGCGACGTTCGTATGATAAAATTGGTTTACGTCTAAATGTCAATTTTGAAGATACTGAACTTTGAGAAATATTTTATAAATGCTCAGAGGGCAGTTTGCAGTTATGATTGAAATCAAAACGTAAACGTAAACTGAAATGTAATGATCGTACAAAAAAGTCGATTTACGTCTAAACGCAGATTCGGAAAGCTCTGAACTTAGAAACTCGTTCGTAAAAGCACAGAAGGCAGTACTTATTTAGTAGGTTTGCAGTAAAGATAAAATGCTCAAAGTAAATGCAAACCAAGATTTAGAGTGGTTCGGTCAATCTTGACCTACTCCACTTTTGGCTTCCTCCACCGACGAGGTCACCGACGTCAACTAGAGGCCTTCTTTCAATAGGCGAAGGCCAACCACCCTTTTACAGTTTCACTCCTTTTGACAAGCTTAGGAGACAACCCTTACATAAATTTTCTCTCCTCTCTTTACAACTCAAAACTTTGAAGAACAGAGGGAGGAGAACTTTTGGCCTTTACAACAATTTTAAGCTCTAAGAATCATAGAAAGATGTCAAGATTTCGAGTGTTAAGTTCCTGCTTTCAGTGCTGAATGGGTGGGGTATTTATAGGCCCCAACCCAGTTCAACTTTGGAGCTCAAAACTATCAATTCCTGGAATTCCGGGATCAGGCGGTTGCACCTCCTGATTGGAGCGGTTGCATCGCCTGGCAGAGCTCGAAGACTGAGCCTCTGGGCGGTACCACCTCTGTTAGGGGCGGTTGCATCGCTCTGCCAGAGCTCGAAGACCGAGCTCAGGCGGTTGCACCTCCTGACTGGGGTGGTTGCACCGCCTGCCAGAGCTCGAAGACCGAGCTCAGGCGGTGCTACCTCCTGTCAGGAGAGGTTGCACCGCCCAGTCTCGCTTGGAGACTGAGCCCAGGTGGTTGCACCTCCTGGCTTGGGCGGTTGCACCTCCCACAGCAATCAGGGTCCGAATGGGTAGATCCATTCGGCCCAAATTGGGTTTTTCAGGGGCCCAACTGCCCCAAGATTAAGCTAATGGGATCACCTCCCATTTCCAACTTAATCATTGTGCTAACTACGATAAATTCTAAGACAATTTCTGCAGCTTGCTCCGGTGCGTCAATCGCTTTTTCCGACGAGTTTCCGGCGAACTTTCGTCGATCATCCGATGAACCCTCGGTGATTCTCCTGCGGACTTCCGGCAAACTCCTGGACTTGCGACGTTACACTTGGCGAGTTCCGACGAGCTTCTTTGGCAAGCTTATGGACTTCTCGGATTTGTTCCCGCAGAACCTCCGACGATTGTCCGAACTTCCGTCGAGCTCTTGAACTCCCAACGTGATCATTGTCATGACTCCAGCGCAACTCCTGTTGCATGTCTTACTTTCATCGTAGTTAATCCTGCACACTTATCTCAACATATAGGTTAGACAACAAATGACAATTGACTTCATCATCAAAATCCGAGATTCAACAAAACCAGGTTTGAAAGGTTATCTAATCAAACTCGTGATTGGTCTCAAAAATAGCTACTAGGGACCTTTATTGAGGGCTTGAAGTTGGAGATCTAAGGAGAAGTTAAAGCGTGACAACCGTACACGCTTATGGCAGCCATCTCTTTCGCATGATATCAAGAGGAGTAATTGAACCATGAAGCTCGGAGGACTAGGGTCACCCCTTGACCAGCAATACTGAAGCCCTTAGCCCACCCTACTATCGACCGAGTCTCAACACTAAAAAGGTTGACAAGAGAAGAGCTTCGGGAGAGATATGCGAAGGGGTTATGTTGGCATTGCGACGAGCCGTGAGCATCGTTGTAGTAAAGGGAGACTTCTTATGATTGAACTAGTAGAAGAAGAGGTCATTAAACATCTAGAAGAGATCCTTGAACATGAAGAAGAAGATGCAGAAGAAGAGCCACAACCGACCAAAGTTATAGTACATGCATTAGCCGGCTACTCAAATCCGCAAACGATGAAAGTTGGAGGCCTTCTCAAACAACAACCGATCACTGTTCTCATTGACACGAGCAGTACTAATATCTTCCTAAATAGTAAGGTTGCTATCCGGATGGCCTTACCTAATAGCAGATGAACTGCTAGATGAAAGGGAGCACAAATCTTCACAAAGCTAGACCTTTGATCTAAGTATCATCAAATACGAGTGTATAAAGAAGATATACTGAAAACCACCTTTTGAACACACAACAACCACTAAGAATTTTTGCTTTCTTCAACAAAAGGTGAAATATCTTGGTCATATCATATCAGAGAAAGGTGTGGCAATGGACCCCTTCAAAATTGGAGCAATGCAAAACTAGCCAACCCCGAGGAACATAAAATTGCTACATGGCTTTCTAGGTTTAATAAGCTACTACCGCAAGTTCGTGAAAAACTATAGAAAGATCAGTACACCACTTACTTCCTTACTAAAAAAAGATATCTTCCAATGGTCAAACAAAGCCTCCGCTGCCTTCGACAAACTTAAGGCAACTATGACGACGTCGCTGGTGCTAGCACTACCAGATTTCAACCGACCCTTCATTATTGAGGCCGATGCATCTGGAGTCGGAATTGGAGCCATTCTCATGCAAGATGGTCGACCACTCACATACACTAGCAAGACATTGTCTGCCTCCCATCAAAATATGTCAACATATGATAAGGAGATACTCGCCATTGTGCACGCAGCAACGAGGTGGAGACCCTACCTGATCGGTCGATGATTTCAAATTAAAATCGACCATAAAAGCCTCAAATATTTTTTGGAGCAAAAGATATCATCCCCTGAGCAGCAAAAATGGGTAACAAAACTTCTTGGATTTGATTATGAAATAACTTATAAAAAGGGGAAAGAGAATATTGTTGTAGATGTGCTTTCGCGACTACCCGAGCAAGCTGAATTTTTGGTCGTTTCACTTCCGACCAATAATTTCTTTGAGGGTATTAAGATGGAATGGTAGGAAGATTCAGAAACCAGTAAGATCATAAAAAAATTGGAGGAAGCACCAAGCTCGTGGCTCATTATAATTGGGACTCAAAAGAATTACACTATAATGGACACATTGTGCTTGTGACAAATTCTACTTCCATCTTCACGAGTAAATTTTGGACAAAGTTATTCCATATTCAGGGTATTAAATTGAAAAGGAGTATGGCATATCACCCACAAACCGATGGCCAGATGAAAGTTGTAAATAGCTGCTTGTAGACAGCCCAAAGCTACCCACCAAATAAGACTACCTAAGGAGAACTCCAGACCTAGCCAAGTGCCATTATTGATCGACAGATCGTGACTTGACGACGATGACCCACTACTGAAGTGCTAATACAGTGGGCAAACCTACCAACAGAAGATGCCACTTGGGAGAACTATGATGACTTGAAGATCAAATTCCTAGAATTCATGAATCGTCAACCTTGAGGATAAGACTGATTTGAAGAGGGTGGGTCTGTTAGGACTCTAGCTAGGAGAGCCCTAATTGAGAGAGATATTCATATAAAACCTACCTAAGTCGACCCCTATTAAAGAGATAAAAAGGCCGGCAAGGGTTAGGAGGTTGTTTCTTAGAGAAGAATTAGGAGTTGTAAAGGAATAGGAGTCTTGAGTAGGAGTCCTATTAGGAGTTGGTTAGAAGTAGGAGTCTTGAGTAGGAGTCCTATTAGGAGTTAGGGTTTAGAAGCTCTATAAATAGCTATATATTCCTCCTCCTTTCATAAGCAATAGATGAATCTTTTCTATAGTCTTTGAGCAGTAACTTGGAGGGAGGAACTCCTATAGAGTTCCAAGGAGGTCGATCCCCTAAAGAGATCAACCCCAAGTTTAGAATCTGCAAAGGTTCTAACAAGCCACTAGCCTTGCTTTATTAGTCTCTACCTTTCCAAATACTCCAATCTTCTTCTTGAAGATCCACTTGTAACCAATGGGTATAATACCCTCAGGTGCATCAACTAGGTTTCAAACCTTGTTGGAGAACATGAAATCTATCTCAAACTTCATGATTTCTTGCTACTTCCTAGAGTTGATACTCGTAATAGTCTCATCATTGGTCTAAGGATCAATATTCTCAACATCCTCTCTTCTAATATATCCCATATATCTCTTAGGATAATGAGATACTCTACCGGACCTATATAAATTTGGAACTTGTGTGCTAAGTACCTGAACAGACTAGGTTGTGGAGTGGTGTTTGAGCTAGATTTTTTAACCTCGCTCAACTTTATCACGCTCTCACTATCTCCGGCAAGAATGTGTTCCTTCATAAGGAACACCAGTCTCTTGGCTACAAAGACCTTTTGGTGCTTAGTATGATAGAAATAATACCCGCAAGTTTTTTTGGGTTATCTCACAAACTTGCACCGCTCCGTCCTGGATTCCAACTTAGTTGAAACTCTATTCAAATGTTAAGCTATGGTCTCTAAGGCATATCCCAAGAATGAGATGGGTAGATTGGCGAAGCTCATCATGGACTGCACTATGTCTAATAATGTACGATTCCTCCTTTCAGATACTCCATTAAGCTGAGATGTATAAGGAGGTATCCATTGGGATAAAATCTCATGGTCTTTGAGGAATTTGGTGAACTCTATACTTAAGTACACACCTCCTCGATATGATCGAAGTGTCTTGATACTCTTTCTAGTCTGGTTTTCCTCTTTATTCTTATACTCTTTGAATTTATCAAAGGTCTCGGACTTGTACTTCATCAAGTACACATATCCATACCTTAAGAAATCATTAGTCAAAGTAATAAAGTAGGAGTAATCACCTATAGCATGAGTTAATATAGGTCCACATACATCACTATGTACGAGTTCTAGCAGCTCAATGGCTCTCTCTCTAGTTCCACTAAATAGAGAGTTGGTTAGTTTTCTACTAAGGTAAGGCTCGTAAATTATAAATGACTCATAGTTGAATAGATCTAGATATTCATCCTTTAGTAACTTTTCAATCCTTCCTTCATGAGTGTGACCTAGCCTACAATGTCATAAGTATGCACTATTCACCTTATCTCATTTCCTCTTGGATATATTCATGATATGTGGAGCAGTGTCTAGCATAAATAAACCATTATGCAATGTTCCTCTCGTGATGATCTCATCATCTAATAATATTAAATAATTATTTTTCTCAAAAACTAATTTATATCTACTAATTGTCAAACATGAAATGGAAATAATGTTTCTGCTAATAGAAAGAACTAAATAGCATGCATGCAATGCAACAATAGCTCCACTAGGTAGATGTAGGGTGATGTTAGGACCGTAGCTAGGAGAGTCCTAATTGAGAGGGGCATTCATGTTAACCTACCTAGCCGACCCCTATTAAAGAGGTGAAGAGGCCGGCTAGGGTTAGGAGGTTTATTTCTTAGAGAAGAATTAGATGTTGTAAAGGAATAGGAGTCTCAATTAGGAGTCATATTAGGAGTTGTTCTTAGATAAGCATAAGGAGTTGTAAAGGTATAGGAGTCTTGAGTAGGAGTCCTATTAGGAGTTAGGGTTTAGAAGCCCTATAAATAGTCATGTATTCATCCTCTTTTAACAAGCAATAGATAAAACTTTTCTATAGCCTGAGCAGCAAATTGGAGGAAGGAACCCCTATAGAGTTCCAAGGAGATCGATCCCCTAAAGAGTTCAACCCTAAGCTTAGAATCTGCAAGGGTTCTATTAGTTGGTATCAGAGCAGTGTTCTTGGCATCTCGCTACCTTTCCACAACCACCCATTAGCCCTCTACAGCCGCCTAAAGCAATTCCCATAATTGCTTAAAAGATTGTCGCCAAATTCCGCCATCATCTTCACCACCGGGGATCATCCATTGATCTCCCCGTGAATTGCAATAGGTTATGGTTTTCTACCTTACTGCTGCTACAATTTAGTTATCCTTATTCAAAAATCCAAAAAAAATCATTCCTATATTCCTATGAATTCCTTTCATCGTAAAAGTTATCATCTTTGTGAACAAAGGATTACTGTAGAAAATTTTAGCCGCATATTATTGCCTTAACCGATCTATTTGCAATCCTTTTAAACAAAATTTCTTATACACTTCATAGATCATCGTGGCTTCCATCTAAGATTGATCTATTGAAGAATTCATCTCTAAAAATGTTCTTGTGTTGTTGCAAAATTTTGTCACAAACCGTTGAAATTTTTCGACGAGAATTCTGCTATCACAACTTGCACCAATTTCCTTGCTGTTATACTACCAAAATTTTCTTAATTATATAATCCAAGATTTTACCATCAAATTTGCTCCTTAAATCTCTTGGTTTTTACTAGAAATTTCATCAAGAAACTGTTATTTCTTTGACGATAATTCTATTCTTACAAGACAACACATATCTGCAGCAACTTCCACTGATTTCTAGCAAACCTTTGCTGCTATCTATGTTAGAACCCTTGTAGATTCTAAACTTGGGGTTGATCTCTTTAGGAGATCGGCCTCTTTGGATCTCTATAGGGATTCCTCTCTCTAAGTTACTACTCAAAGGCTACAGAAAAGATTTATCTATTGCTTATTAAAAGAGGGTGAATACATGACTATTTATAGGGTTTCTAAACCCTAACTCCTAATAGGACTTTACTTAAGACTCCTACTCAAGACTCCTAATAGGACTCCTACTTAAGACTCCTATTCCTTTACAACTCCTAATTCTTCTCTAAGAAATAACCTCCAAACCCTAGCAGACCTCTTCACCTCTTTAATAGGGGTCGGCTTAGGTAGGTTTTACATGAATGGCCCTCTCAATTAGAACTCTCCTAGCTAGAGTCCTAACAGACCCACCCTCTTCAAATCAGCCTTGTCCTCGAGGCTGACAATCCATGAATTCTAGGAATTTGATCTTCAAGTCATTATAGTTCTCCCAAGTGGCACCTTCTGTTAGTAAGTTCGCCCACTGTTTGCCACTTCTGTCTGATCGTCGATTTACGGGTGATACGCCGTACTCCTTTTAAATTTAGTGCCCTTATAGCGTAATTCTTTTGAGTCCCAATTGTAATGAGTCATGGAGCTTGGTGTTTCCTCGAATTTTTTTATGATCTTACTAGTCTCTGGATCTTCCTGCCATTCCCTCTTAATATCCTTAAGGAAGTTCCTGGTCGAAAGTGAAATGACCGAAAATTCGGCTTGCTAGGGTAGCCGTGAAAGCGCATCTGCAACAATATTCTCTTTCCCCTTTTTGTAAGTTATTTTATAATCATATTCAAGAAGCTTTGTTACCCATTTTTGCTGCTCGGGGAAAGATATCTTCTGCTCCAAGAAATATTTTAGGCTTTTATGGTCGATCTTGATTTGAAAGTGTCACCTAATCAAGTACGATCTCCATTTGGCCACCATAAGTAGAATCACATGTTAGGATCAAGAGCACTAAGAGGGGGGGGGGGGGGGTGAATTAGTGCAGCGGAAAACCTTCTGCGATTAAAATCGAAAACTGCTTTCGTTCGATAGAAGTGATTTTAGTAAGAAAGATGATTCGTAAATCACTTCAACTTTTGACTAGGAGAGATGCAGCAAAGATATGAACGCAGTTTGCAGTTATGATGGAAATCAGAATATAAGCGTAAACTGAAATACGACGTTCGTACGATAAAAGCGATTTAGGTATAAAAGCTAATTCGTAAACCACTTTAACTTGAGATAAGGCGAGATGCAGTTAAAGCAAAGATATAAAGGCAGTTTGCAGTTATAATGGAAATCAGAACGTAAGCGCAAACTGAAATACGACGTTCGTACGATAAAACTGATTTATGTTTTAAACCCCGATTCGGAAAGCACTGAACTTTGAAACACGTTCGTAAAAACACAAAAGGCAGTAAGCTATTGAAGAGGTTTGCAGTAAAGATAAGATGCTCAAAGTAAATGCAAACCGAGATTTAGAGTGGTTCGGTCAATCTTGACCTACTCCACTTTTGGCTTCCTCCACCGACGAGGTCATCGATGTCAACTATTGGCCTTCCTTCAATAGGCGAAGGCCAACCACCCTTTTACAGTTTCACTCCTTTTGACGGGCTTAGGAGACAACCCTTACAAAATATTCTCTCCTCTCTTTACAACTCAGAACTTGGAAGAACAAAGGGAGAAGAACTTTTGGCCTTTATAATAATTTTGAGCTCTAAGAATCACAGAAAAAGATCAAGATTTCGGTGTAAGTTCATACCCTTTCAGTGTTGAATGGGTGGGGTATTTATAGGCCCCAACCCAGTTCAAATTTGGAGCTCAAAACTGTCAATTCCCGGAATTCCGGGATCAGGCAATTGCACCTCTTGACTAGAGCGGTTGCACCGCCTGGCAGAGCTCGAAGACTGAGCCTCTGGGCAGTGCTACCTCCTGTCAGGGGCGGTTGCACCTCCTGACAGAGCTCGACGACCAAGCTCAGGCGGTTGCACCTCCTGACTGAGGCGGTTGCACCGCCTGGCAGAGCTCGAAGACCGAGCTCAGGAGGTGCCACCTCCTGTTAGGGGAGGTTGCATCCCCAGTCTCGCTTGGAGACTGAGCCCCAGGCGGTGCCACCGCCTGGCTAGAGCGGTTGCACTGATAGAACCCTTGCAGATTCTAAACTTGGGGTTGATCTCTTTAGGGGATCGGCCTCCTTGGAACTCTATAGGGGTTCCTCCCTCCAAGTTGCTGCTCAAAGGCTGCAGAAAAGATTCATCTATTGCTTCTGAAAAGAGAAGGAATACATGACTATTTATAGGGCTTCTAAACCCTAACTCCTAATAGGACTCCTACTTAAGACTCTTACTTCTAACCAACTCCTAATAGGACTCCTACTCAAGACTCCTATTCCCTTACAACTCCTAATTCTTCTCTAAGAAAAAACCTCCTTCATGAATGCCCCTCTCAATTAGGACTCTCTTAGCTAGAGTCCTAATAGAATGTCCCTCTCAATTAGGACTCTCTTAGCTAGAGTCCTAACAGTTTTACATGAATGTCCCTCTCAATTAGGACTCTCCAAGCTAGAGTCCTAACAGACCCGCCCTCTTCAAATCAGCCTTGTCCTCGAGGCTGATGACTCATGAATTCTGGAAATTTGATCTTCATGTCGTCATAGTTCTCCCAAGTGGCATCTTCTATTGGTAGGTTCGCCCACTGTATTAGCACTTCATTAGTGGGTCGTCGTCGTCGAGTCACGATCCGTCGATCAATAATGGCACTTGGCTGGGTCTGGAGTTCTCTTTGGGTAGTCATATTTGGTGGATGGCTTTGGGCTGTCTCCAAGCACCTATTTAAAACTTCTGTCTGGCTATTGGTTTGTGGGTGATATGTCGTACTCCTTTTCAATTTAGTACCCTACATATGGAATAACTTTGTCCAAAATCTGCTCTTGAAGATGCAAGTAGAATTTGTCACAAGCATAATGCGTCCCTTATAGCATAATTCTTTTGAGTCCCGATTGTAATGAGCCACGGAGCTTGGTGCTTCCTCCAATTTTTTTTTTTTTTTTTTTTTTTACTAGTCTCCGAATCTTCCTGCCATTCCATCTTAATATCCTCAAGGAAGTCACCGGTTGGAAGTTAAACGACCGAAAATTCAGCTTGCTCAGGTAGCTGCGAAAGCGCATCTGCAACAACATTCTCTTTCCACATTTTTTAAGTTATTTCATAATCAAATCCAAGAAGTTTTGTTACCCATTTTTGCTGCTTGGGGGAAGATATCTTCTGCTCCAAGAGATATTTTAGGCTTTTATGGTCGGTCTTGATTTGAAAGTATCGCTTGATCAAGTACAATCTCCACCTCGTTGCTGCGTGCACAATGGCGAGCATCTCCTTATCATATGTTGACTTATTTTGATAGGAGGGAGATAATGTCTTGCTAGTGTATAAGAGTGGTCGACCATCTTGCATGAGAATGACTCCAATTCTGACTCTAGATGTGTCGGCCTCAATAATGAAGGGTCGGTTGAAATCTGGTAGTGTTAGCACCGGCGTCGTCGTCATGGCTGCCTTAAGTTTGTCGAAGGCAGATGAGGCTCTGTCCAACCATTGGAAGACATCTTTTTCTAGTAAGGAAGTAAGTGGTGCACTGATCTTTCCATAGTTTTTCACGAACTTGTGGTAGTAGCCTGTTAAACCCAGAAAGCCATGTAGCAATTTTATGTTTCTCGAGGTCGGCCAGTTTTGCATTGCTCCAATTTTGAAGGGGTCCACTGCCACACCTTCCTCTGATATGATATGCCCAAGATATACCACATTTTGTTGCAGAAAGCAAAAATTCGTGGTTGTTGTGTGTTCAAAAGGTGGTTTTCCGTATGTCTTCTTCGCATGCTCGTATTTGATGATACCCGGATCAAAGGTCCAGCTTTGTAAAGATTTGTGCTCCCTTTCATCTAGTAATTCATCTACTATTGGAATAAAGTATTTGTCCTTGATGATTATGCCATTGAGAGCTCGGTAATCAACACATATTCGCCTTGTTCCGTCTTTCTTGCGTACAAGTAGCACCGGCGAAGAGTAGAGGTTGCAACTTGGCCGAATAACTCCTGTTTCGAGCATCTCTTTTATAATCCTTTCTATTTCATCCTTCTGGAGATGTGGATACTGATATGGCTGAGCATTTGCTGAAGATTTGCCTGGAAGAATCATTATACAATGATTATGCCGACAGGTAAGAGGTAGGTTGCGCGGTTCGTCAAATATATTTAAAAATTCAGCAAGCAAAGGAAGTAGATTTGGATCTTCAAATTCTGTTGGCTCTCCCTTAGTTTGCTGCTCAAGTTGTACCAAAAAGCCGCTGCATGCTTTATGCAAAACATTCTCCATTTGTTGTGTGCAAATCGTTGTTATGTCACCCCCACGTTTCCCGTGCAATGTCACCTGTTTCTCCTTACTGTAAAATTTCATAATTAGTTTCATAAAATTCCAGGAAATATCACCTAATGTCGTCAACCATTTAATTCTGAGCATGGCCTCATGATTGTTAAGAGGGAGAAGGAAGAAATCTACAATTATCTCTTGGTCCTGCAGCAATAGTTTCTCCTGCAAGCGCCTATGATCACAATTCAAAATCCGTCCGTCGGTGACCTTAACATCAAACCTGCAGCGATTCTCGATAGGTAATGATATCTGAACAGCAAGCTTACTATTTAGGAAGTTAGTAGTACTGCCCGTGTCGATGAGAACAGTGATTGGTTGTTGTTTGAGAAGGCCTCCAATTTTCATCGTTTGCGGGTTTGAGTAGCTAGCTAGTGTATGTACCGTAACTTCGGTCGGTTGTGGCTCTTCTTCTGCATCTTCTTCTTCATGTTCAAAGCTCTCTTTTGGATGTTCAATGACCTCTTCTTCTATCGGTTCAATCATAAGAAGTCCTCCTTTACTACAGCGATGCTCACGGCTCCACGGCTCGTCACAATGCCAACATAACCCCTTCGCATATCGCTCCCGAAGCTCTTCTCCTGTTAACCTCTTTGGTGCAGGGACTTGGTCGACAGTAGGGGGGGCTGAGGGCTTCAATATTACTGGTTGAGGAGTGACCCTAGTCCTCCGAGCTTCATGGTTCAATTGCTCCTCTTGATGTCGTGAGAAAGAGATGGCTGCCATAAGCGTGTACGGTTGTCACGCTTTAACTTCTCCTCGGATCTCCGGCTTCAAGCCCTCAATGAAGGTCCTCAATAGCTGTTTTTGAGACCAATCATGATTTTGATTAGATAACCTTTCAAACCTGGTTTGGTACTCCTGAATGGTGGAGGTTTGTCGGATCTTTGCTAGTTGTTCGTCAATATTCTCGTAATCGGTTGGTCTGAAGCGAATCAGCAGTTCTTCTTTGAATTGTTGCCATGAAAGGACTCCATAAGTATGTTCAAACCAGTCAAACCACTGAATAGCATCCCCTTCAAGATGTATAGCTGCAATTTTCACCATAGATACATCCGCGGTTTTGTGGTACCGAAAATATCGCTCCGCATGCGAAATCCAACCAATCGGGTCTCCTTCTTCCCATCTAGGGAAGTCCACTCTCATGCATGGATAGTTGGGGTTGGTCATAGAGCTTCCCCTCTCTTGGAAGTCATCTCTTCAGGCTTGGTGTGATTGGGCAAAGCTCTCTCCTTGATATGATTTCTTCGGGCTTAGTGGTCGGCCCAATCTGAGTTCGGTAAAGAGCGTCCGAATCTTATCCTCCATTCGCGCCTCCAAGGCTTCGAATTTAGCATTGATTGCCTCCTTAGATGCCATAGTATATGGCCCCAAATCAATGATGTTAAGATCTCTCTTTTGCTGTTGGGTTAAAGGCATGTATAGGTTGAGAGAAGTGATGGTCGAAAGTGTTGGTGGATTGGTGGATGTAGGCTACGGTTTAGGCTTGTTTTGTGGCTGTTTTGGGTGCAGTTTGAGGGTGTGGTTTGGTAGAGTTTTAGGGCTGTGGATGAAAGTTTTGGATCTGTGGTAGATGGTAGCAAAGGTTTGACAGAAATCCGTGGAAGTTGCAGCAAGTATGTGCTATCTTGTAAGTGTAGAATTGTCGTCGAAGAAACAACGGTTTCTCGACGTAATTTCCACCAAAAACTTAAGAGAATTGAGGAGGGAATTGATAGCAAAATCACAGTTTATATGACAGCAAGGATATCTAATTTAATCAAGAAAATTTCGGCAGTATAACAGCAAAGAAATTGGTGCAAGTTGCAATTGCAGAATTATCGTCGAAAAATTTCAGCGGGTAACGATGAAAATTTGCAGCAACATAAAATCATTTTTAGAGATGAATTTCTTAATAGATCAATCTTAGATGGAAGCCAAGATGATATATGAAGTCTATAAGAAATTTCATTCAAAAATGATTGCAAATAGATGGGTTAAGGCAACGATATGCAGCTGAAATTTTCTGCAGCATAGATTTTCAAGTGCAGCAGATGGACATAAAAGATCAGTAGTTTATATTGAGAATTTTTCGATGAAACCAAAGGGAAATCTACTGTTAGGAAGTGTCAAAGATGTCATAAAAATTTCGTAGAAATTTGGATAGAAAAAGCACAGTAGCAAGATCAAATAGATGGTGCTATGCGGCTTGAATTCTGCAATTCAAGTGCAGCAGATTGGACATAAAAGATCAGTAGTTTATATTGAGAATTTTTTGATGAAACCAAAGGGAAATCCACTGTTAAGAAGTGTCAAAGATGTCATAAAAATTTCGTAGAAATTTAGATAGAAAAAGCACAGTAGCAAGATCAAACAGATGGTGCTATGCGGCTGGAATTCTGCAATGTATCTTTCGTCGTAGAGATGAAAACTTTGTGACGAAAAGTTTATGCAGCAATATAGGAACGAATTTTTTTTTTTTTTTTGGATTTTCGAATAAGGATAACTAAATTGCAGCAGCAGTAAGGTAGAAAATCAGAACCTGTTACAATTCATGGGGAGATCAAAGGATGATCCGTGGTGGTGGAGATGATGGCGGAATTCGGTGACGATCTTTTAAGCAATTGTGGGAATTGCTTTGGATGGTTGTGGAGGGTTGATGGATGGCTGTGAAAGGGCAGCGAGACGCCAAGAACGCTGCTCTGATACCAGGTGTTAGAACCCTTGCAGATTCTAAACTTGGGGTTGATCTCTTTAGGGGATCGGCCTCCTTGGAACTCTATAGGGGTTCCTCCCTCCAAGTTGCTGCTCAAAGGCTGCAGAAAAGATTCATCTATTGCTTCTGAAAAGAGAAGGAATACATGACTATTTATAGGGCTTCTAAACCCTAACTCCTAATAGGACTCCTACTTAAGACTCTTACTTCTAACCAACTCCTAATAGGACTCCTACTCAAGACTCCTATTCCCTTACAACTCCTAATTCTTCTCTAAGAAAAAACCTCCTTCATGAATGCCCCTCTCAATTAGGACTCTCTTAGCTAGAGTCCTAATAGAATGTCCCTCTCAATTAGGACTCTCTTAGCTAGAGTCCTAACAGTTTTACATGAATGTCCCTCTCAATTAGGACTCTCCAAGCTAGAGTCCTAACAAGCACCTCCCAGTCTCGCTCGGAGACTGAGCCTAGGCGGTGCAACCTCCTGCCTTGGGCGGTTCAACCGCCTGGCAGAAATCAGGGTCCGAATGGGTTGATCCATTCAGCCCAATTTGGGTTTTTCAGGGGCCCAATTGCCCCAAGATTAAGTTAATAGGATCACCTCCCATTTCCAACTTAATTAATGTGCTAACTACGATTTTTCCTAAGACATTTACTGTAACTTGCTCCGGTGCGTGAATCACTTCTTCCGGCGAGCTTCTGGCGAACTTCC
This sequence comes from Musa acuminata AAA Group, assembly GCF_036884655.1. Taxonomy (NCBI): domain Eukaryota; kingdom Viridiplantae; phylum Streptophyta; class Magnoliopsida; order Zingiberales; family Musaceae; genus Musa; species Musa acuminata. The sequence goes on along the minus strand of NC_088338.1, from coordinate 30,664,424 downwards.
GTCGATCATCCGATGAACCCTCGGTGATGCTCCTGCGGACTTCCGGCAAACTCCTGGACTCGCGATGATTCACTTGGTGAGTTCCGACGAGCTTCTTTGGCAAGCTTATGGACTTCTCGGATTTGTTCCCGCAGAACTTCCGACGACTGTCCGAACTTCCGTTGAACTCTCGAACTCCCAACGTGATCATTGTCTTTACTCCGGCGCAACTCCTACTGCATGTCTCACTTTCATCGTAGTTAATCCTGCACACTTATCTCAACATATAGATTAGATAACAAATGACAATTGACTTCATCATCAAAATCCAAGATTCAACAATCTCCCCCTTTTTGATGATGACAATCAATTGATAATGGAGTTAACCTTAACTCCCCCTATCTATATGCCATACTTGAGATAAGTCATTCTTGAATTCAAAATCTAAGAATTCAAGAGACATATTGATAAGTTAAAATCATTTGAACTTATCAACACTCCCATCATGATTCCCATCATGATGTATCTCTCTGAAGATGATGTCAAGGCTTGACATTCATTTTCAAATATAACAAGTTTGAATGATGGTAATAGTAGCAATTCATCATATTGTAAGATATCAACATGTAAAGCTGTGAAGTAAGATTTTGATATCATTACATGATGTACACATTTCAAATATTTTAGCAAGTATTGCATTTCTTCACATGATAAGATATCAACTCAAGGCATAATGCAAATTAATGCATGGCATCTGTTCATATATCTCTTGGTGATGCAAGCATGGCATAATCATAGCATCAGTGTTTATAGCATCAATTCATATATTTCTCCCCCTTTGTCATCAACAAAAAGCATGGTAGTTGTGATAGCAGCAAATTATCAAGCATATAAAGGAAGGCATGATACGTAGATTGCTTTGAATACTTCTTCCTCTTTTTTTGTTATTATCCTTTTTGCATGAAGGAGGAAAGCCATTTGTGATACCAGCTATTTGTGAGTTTACTTTGAGTCAAGATATGTGTGTGAAACAACTTTTTGCAAGAAAAATACTATCATCCATATTTCAAGATGGAATTCATAAGCAGGAATCATTTCATCAAATCCATTTCAGAAAAAAAAATATTTTTCATAAGAGTGTATGAGAAAATTTGATTTTTAGCATTCTAATTGTTAAGCGAATCCGAAAAATGAAATGAACTCTTTCATGCATTCGGACAAGACTATGCTACAGATTTTCAAATACAATCATGAAGACAAAACCATTTTGTATTCAACACATAATTTCCAACATGTTATTTAGGCATGTAATGGCAATCAAGTGATTTGAGCATTTAAAGTCCGAAAAATAATTTTAACTAGTTTATGTATTCGGACACATCAACATTCCTAGTTCTCTTCAAATTGTTCTTCACTTAGAGGTAAAAATATCAGCTAGTTGATGTTTAGTGTTAATATCATGGCAATGTCATGACTTATCAACTGCATTGGTATATCACTTTCTGAAATTATATTTATCATGGAAATCAAGGCACAAGGTTTTCAAAACATTTAGTTTCAATGTAAAATCCGAGATAAACAATGAGAGATGTTTGTAACTCTGCATATGCTCAAAAAAAAAAAATATCAGGTAACCATATCAAGGATCAAGGCAAAGCCCATCATGGTGAGTAACATAAGGAGTTTACAATAACAATAGATGATTGTGTTCATACAAGCTCATTCATGAGGTGGAAAATTAAAGTGCCTAAACAAAGAGTCAAATTGTCGATGAATTTGCTGCAGCCCAGATAGGATTTGATCTTGTCGATGTTCAAGCCGTTCTTGTCTTTGTTCGAATCGGTCCATCCGAATCCCAATATCTTCGACAGATGATGTATGAGTTTGCTCAAATGGATGTGTTTCCTCAAAGGGACAGATCGGAGGAGATTGGGTACCCCTAAAGACTGGTGTTTCCGGTTCTGGTTCAGGTTGAGAGGGATCGGTTCTTCTTGGCATTCTAACCCAGTTACCATTTCTATAAAAACATCTTAATCGGTGAAGTAGATTTTTATTTATTATGCTAAACCTATCTACTTTTATTACTTCTTCTTTCGGTGGTATTAGAATATCGTAGACTTTCATTATTCTAGTGATTATACCACCATATGGGAGCATCATGTCTTTTTTAGATAGTTCTAACATGTTTTGTTGGATAAGATAACCAAGACAGATGTCATGTCCTTTCATGATCAAATACATAGTTCCTAATTCTAATTAGCTTACTTCATCATGATGGTATTGTTTAGGGAGAATGATGCTAGTTAGGATATGATGAAGTACCTTAGTATTTAGAGGTAGTAGATGTTCACAACTTTTAGGAACAAATGCTAAGTTGGGATTGGCAAAAATTGTTCCTAAGGCTTCAACATATGTTGTTCCAATAGTTTCATCATCCCATGATCCTCTAAAGTAAAGTCCTCTACTTTTTATGGGAATGCCTATCATGTCGCAAATGAATTTATCCGTAATGGAGATGTGTTGTCCTAAAAGATAGGTAGACATTCTTTTTTCTTCATCTATTTGTATGTTGTTGTAAAACAATCTAACAAGTCTTGGATAGATGGGTTCATTAATTTGCAAAATAGGGAGTAGATCTAAGTTTGTAAACCATTGGATTGTCTCTATGTCTCTTAGTTCATTTAAATCTACATATTTTCCTTTATTGACACTCCTAAGTTCGAAAGAGGAAAACTTTTCAGCATGGTATTTTGAATCGAAAAGGGTGAGATCAAAATCTTCTACTAATCTCTTCTTTCCTTTGTCCCTTGAGGATCTTCTAGATCCCATAACTACTGCTGTTTAGAAGAATAGTGATGAGCAAGAGTAAATGAATCAAAAAACAGAATTTAAGGGCTTCTTAGAGAATACCTTAGTGAGATCTTCAAGAGAGGGAAGGATTGTTGATGTTTTGCTCCGAAATGAGGGGTATTCGGGATGCTATGAGGGGAGAAATGGGGATGGAGGAGCCTTGGAAGAGTAGAGAGGGGAAGGGAGTGAGTTGGGGTCGGTTTCACCGCCGGCCCTAGCTTGGGTTAAAAAGGGCAGAGTTGCGGGCGGTTGCACCTCTGGCTGGGGCGGTGCAACCGCTTGCAACACGTGACAGCCGGAGGTGCTACCTCCAGTTGGGGTGGTGTCACCGCCTGCAGGCGGTGAGCACTTGTTCTGATCGCAATGTGATCTGATTTGATAGTATTTGTCTTGAGAAGAATTTTCATTCAGAGCAATCAACTTTACTTACGTAATTACGTAAGAGTTTTCGTTTTAAGACAAGAACTTTTGCACGATCAAGATAGATCTTTTAACGTGCATACTCTCAATGTCGTACACATGTTTGTGACAGTTTGTTCAAGTTGGTAAGCCTTGCATGTTCATGACAGACTTAGTTAGTTCATGATACAGAGTTGGATTCGAAAGTTATGAACGGATGAAATTGATGGGTTCGAAAATCTAGAGGATATGTGAATTGAGAATCATGCGTTTCTAATTCTAAAAAATCAAATAGGATTGTATCTAAATCGCATTTGTGATTTTAAATTTGTAATCTCCATCTGTTATTTAGGATAGAGATCATTGCGAGTTCTTTTTGGATCTTGGGTCATGAATATCGAGAATCCAAGGAGCAGAATATTATTTCTTACTCCAGCTTATAATTTTTTATGTTTTTACAGGAAAGGATGATTTTTAGGTACCCATTTGCTTTTGGGTGCCTCAAAAATAGATCTACATTATTTATCATGTTGCATAGAATTTATTATGGTTCCTTTAGGAACCCAAATTAATTTGTTTGGACTAATTTTCTTGAATGGACAATAATACGTTTTGTGTCCAAATTTGCAACAAAAGTTGCATTTGCTTTGGTGTCGAACATGTAAGATGGGGCCTTTTATGAAGGTGGTTGGATTTTGGCGAGGACTTCTCACAAATCCAATTCCACTTCTTTTGGGAACGTGACCCTTGTTTGCAAGGATCATGTTCAAAGACTTGCTACTAACCTCGAATTTCTTCAAGGTGTCCTTAAGTAGCAAGTTTTCCTTTTGGAGAGTTTCTAGATCATGGCATTTTATGCATGAACTTAAACTATCATGATATTCAGTTTTTAACTTATCAAAATTACAAGTAAGACTATCATGCTCTTTTTTTAGCAATTTGTATTTTCTACTAATAATCTTGCATTCATCAAATAAGTCATGGAAGGCATTTAATAATTCATCAAATGATAAATCTGCATCTATTAAATTTGTTACCTCCTCTCCGATGGCCATTAAGGCGTAGTGAGCAACTTGCTCGGTGTTGGACTCCTCTTCTTCGGACGTGCTCGAGTCATCCCACGTTGCGTTGAGCGCCTTCTTCTTTGATGTTCTCTTTTTGGCTTGGGGATAATCACTCTTATAGTGTCCCGGCTTTTTGCACTCATAGCAAATAACTTGGTCCTTCTTGGGTTCAAGTTTATTTTTTGCGTCATTCTTAAACTTGTTTCTTTTAATAAATTTTTTAAATTTTCTTGTTAGAAGTGCCAAGTCATCATCATAGTCCTCATCACTTGAGTTTTCTCTCAAGTGGCCTTCTGAAGTTTTAAGTGCCATATCCTTCCTGTTCTTTGGAAGGATGTCTTCTTGCTCTTCATGAGCTTTGCAAGTCATCTCGTAGGTCATTAATGACCCGATTAGTTCTTCAAGAGGGAAGTTGCTTAGATCTTTCGCCTCTTGAATAGTAGTGACTTTAGGATCCCAACTCTTAGGAAGGGATCTTAGAATCTTATTTACGAGCTCAAAATCCGAAAAAAAATTTCCGAGTCCTTTTAGACTGTTGACGACATCCGTGAAACGGGTAAACATGTCGCCAATGGTTTCACTCGGTTTCATCCAAAAAAGTTTGAAAGAATGTAACAGAAGATTGATTTTTGTCTCTTTCACTCTACTTGTGCCTTCGTGAGTCACTTCGAGTGTGTGCCAAATATCAAATACGGTTTCACAAGTCGAAACACGATTAAACTCGTTTTTATCAAGTGCACAAAATAAGGCATTCATAGCCTTTGCATTAAGAGCGAAAGCCTTCTTCTCCAATTCATTCCAATCGATCACTGGAAGAGAAGGCTTCGAAAATCCATTTTCAACAAGATTCCAAAGTTCAAAATCTATAGAAATAAGAAAGATCCTCATTCGGGTCTTCCAATAGGTGTAGTCCGTCCCACTGAACATGGGTGGACGTGTAATAGAATGGCCCTCTTGGTTTCCGGCGTATGCAATCTCTCTTGGGTTTTAATCCGTTAGAGAGTTAACCCCGCTCTGATACCAATTGTTAGGATCAAGAGCACTAAGACGGGGGGGGGGGGGGTGAATTAGTGCAGCGGAAAACCTTCTGCGATTAAAATCGAAAACTGCTTTCGTTCGATAGAAGTGATTTTGGTAAGAAAGCCGATTCGTAAATCACTTCAACTTTTGACTAGGAGAGATGTAGCAAAGATATGAACGCAGTTTGCAGTTATGGTGGAAATTAGAATATAAGCGCAAACTGAAATACGACGTTCGTACGATAAAAGCGATTTCGGTATAAAAGCTGATTCGTAAACCACTTTAATTTGAGATAAGGCGAGATGCAGTTAAAGCAAAGATATAAAGGCAGTTTGCAGTTATAATGGAAATCAGAACGTAAGCGCAAACTGAAATACGATGTTCGTACGATAAAACTGATTTGCGTTTTAAACCCCGATTCGGAAAGCACTGAACTTTCAAACACGTTCGTAAAAACACAGAAGGCAGTAAGCTATTGAGGAGGTTTGCAGTAAAGATAAGATGCTCAAAGTAAATACAAACCGAGATTTAGAGTGGTTCGGTCAATCTTGACCTACTCCACTTTTGGCTTCCTCCATCGACGAGGTCACCGACGTCAACTAGAGGCCTTCCTTCAATAGGCGAAGGCCAACCACCCTTTTACAGTTTCACTCCTTTTGACGGGCTTAGGAGACAACCCTTACAGAATGTTCTCTCTTCTCTTTACAACTCAGAACTTGGAAGAACAGAGGGAGAAGAACTTTTGGCCTTTACAACAATTTTAAGCTCTAAGAATCACAGAAAAAGATCAAGATTTCGGTGTAAGTTCATACCCTTTCAGTGTTGAATGGGTGGGGTATTTATAGGCCCCAACCCAGTTCAAATTTGGAGCTCAAAACTGTCAATTCCCGGAATTCCGGGATCAGGCGGTTGCACCTCCTAACTAGAGCGGTTGCACCGCCTAGTAGAGCTCGAAGACTGAGACTCTGGGCGGTGCTACCTCCTGTCAGGGGTGGTTGCACCTCCTGATAGAGCTCGAAGACCGAGATCAGGCGGTTGCACCGCTTGGCAGAGCTCGAAGACCGAGCTCAGGCGGTGCCACCTCTTGTCAGGGGAGGTTGCACCGCCTAGTCTCGATCGGAGACTGAGCCCGAGGCGATGCCACCGCCTGGCTGGAGCAGTTGCACCTCCCAGTCTCGCTCGAAGACTGAGCCCAGGCAGTGCAACCTCCTGCCTTGGGCGGTTCAACCGCCTGGCAGAAATCAAGGTCTGAATGGGTTGATCCATTCGGCCCAATTTGGGTTTTTCAGGGGCCCAATTGCCCCAAGATTAAGTTAATGGGATCACCTCCCATTTCCAACTTAATCAATGTGCTAACTACGATTTTTCCTAAGACATTTACTGCAACTTGCTCCGGTGCGTCAATCGCTTCTTCCGGCGAGCTTCCGGCGAACTTCCGTCGATCATCCGATGAACCCTCGGTGATGCTCCTGTAGACTTCCGGCAAACTCCTGGACTTGCGACGATTCACTTGGTGACTTCTGATGACTGTCCGAACTTCCGTCGAACTCTCGAACTCCCAACGTGATCATTGTCTTGACTCCGGCGTAACTCATGCTGCATGTCTCACTTTCATCGTAGTTAATCCTGCACACTTATCTCAACATATAGATTAGATAACAAATGACAATTGACGTCATCATCAAAATCCGAGATTCAACATCGCAAGCATCTCCTTATCGTAAATAGTCATCTTGAGATGGGAAGGAGATAATGCCTAACTGATATATGCGAGGGGGCAGCCATCTTGCATTAGTACAGCACCAATTCTGACTCTGGAGGCATCGGCTTTAATAACAAAAGTCTTGTCAAAGTTAGGTAGCGCTAGTATGGGCATTGTCATCATTGCAGCCTTAAGTTCATCAAAGGTAGTGGTGGCTTTGTCTGACTATTGGAAAGCATCTTTTTTCAGTAAGGTAGTAAGGGGTGCACTGATCTTTCCATAGTTTTTCATGAACTTACGGTAGTAGCATATTAAACCGAGAAAGCCACGTAGTAATTTTATGTTCCTTGGGGTCAACCAGTTCTGCGTTGTTTCAATTTTGGAGGAGTCCACTATCGCACCTTCCTCTGATATGATATGCCCAAGATATTCCACCTTCTGTTGAAGAAAGCAAAAATTCGTAGTGGTCGTTGTGTGTTCAGAAGGTGGTTTTCGGTATATCTTCTTCGCACACTCATATTTGATGATACCCAGATCAAAAGTCCAGCTTTGTGAAGATTTGTACTCCCTTTCATCTAGCAATTCATCTACTATTGGAATAGGGTATTTGTCCTTGATAGTTATGTCGTTGAGAGCTCGGTAATCAACGCACAATCACCTTGTTCCATCCTTCTTTCGTACAAAGAGCACTGGTGAAGAGTAGGGGATGCAACTTGGCCGAATAACTCCTGTTTCGAGCATTTCTTTTACAATCCTTTCTATTTCATCCTTTTATAGATATGGATGCTGATATGGTCGAATATTTGCAGGAGGTTTGCCTAAAAGAATTGGTATACAATGATCATGCCGACGGGTAGGAGGTAGGTTGCACAGTTCATCAAATATATCTGAAAATTCAACAAGCAAAGGAGTAGGTTTGGATCTTTAAATTCTATTAGCTCTCTCTTAGTTTGCAGCTCAAGTTGTACCAAAAAGCCACTGCATGCTTAATGCAAAATCTTCTCCATTTGTTGTGTGCAAATCGTCATTACGTCGCCCACACATTTCCCATTCAATATCACCTGTTTCCCTTTTCTATAACATTCCATAGTTAGTTTCATAAAATTCTAGGAAATATCACATAATGTCATCAACCATTCAATTTTGAGTATGGCCTCAAGATCATTAAGAGGGAGGAGGAAGAAATATGTAATTATCTCTTGGTCCTACAGTAATAGTTTTGTTGAATCTCAGATTTTGATGATGAAATCAATTGATGGGATAATTGATCTAATCCATATTATTGAGTTAAGTGTGCAGGATTAACTACGGTAGCCTGAAAATATAAAGCAAGAATACCGGAGTCAAGTTCAATGGACGTTTGAGAGTCTGAAGATTCGTCGGAGATACTATCGGAACCAACCAAGAAGAAATCGAGGACTTGTCGGAGGTTCATAGTGATCACCGAGAAGGCTCGGCTACACGCTGAATTCGTCACAAGATCGGGAGACTACTGGGAGTCCACTGGAAGAAATCCGAGGGCATATCGAAAGTTCGCTAGAAGATCGTCGAAAAGCTCACCAGAATAAGACTCGACGTTTGCCGGTTAAAAACATGCTTAGGATTATGTTTTTAGTTACGTAGTTCACATATAATTAGGGTTAGGATTAAGGGATAATCCTATATCCTGGTTAGGGGCCAATTGAGCCCAAATGTGACCTGGTTTGGGCCGGACTTGAAGCGCAACCAAAGAGATCTGTAAGGCCGGGCGGTGGCACCGCCAGCCTTGGAAACTCAAGAGAATTCAAAATTTGGAGCCCAAATTTGAATCCTTTTGGGGCCTATAAATACCCCTCAATTTTCAGCTGAGATTACAACTTTTGTGAAAGCAATAGATTGAGATAAAGGTCTTAGAAAAGTCTTTAGCAAGTCTTGTCTTCAATTGCTTGAGTGTTCACCTCCTTCTTTCTATTTAAAAATTTGTAAAAGTGTGAACCACTTGTAAAAGGTTGTAAGACGGGTATTTGTCCATCCCCTTCAAAGAGATTTGCTAGTGAAAGTTGGGAGCCTCATCGAAGAAGGCTTCGCAAGTGGATGTAGGTTATTTGACAGAACCACTTTAAATTACCTTTCTGCAATCGTTATCTACACAGCAGCAAGTTTCCAGTTTTTACTTTACTCAAGTTACTGTCAAAGCGAAATCTCCTTGCATTTTACGGAATCATTTTTGAACTTACAAGTTTTAATCCGCTGCACTAATTCACCCCCCCCCCCCCCCCCCCTCTTAGTGCCGCTTCTGATCCTAACAATTGGTATTAGAGCAAGGTTCACTCTCATATTTGGTTTAATACCCAAGAGAGATGACTTACTCCGGCATGCATGAGGGTCATTCTATCACACGTCCACCTATGTTTAATGGGTCAGATTACACGTATTGGAAGACTCGTATGAGGATCTTCCTCATTTTCATGGATTTCAAGCTTTGGACTATTGGCGAAAATAGATATAAAAAATCTTCTATTCCGATGAGCGAATGGAATGAATCAGAGAAGAAGGTTTTTGCTTTAAACACAAAGGCTATGAATGCCTTGTTTTGTGCACTAGACAAAAATGAATTTAATCGTGTTTCAATTTGTGATTCGGCTTTTGATATTTGGAGAACTCTTGAGGTCACTCATGAAGGCACTAGCTGAGTGAAAGAGTCCAAAATCAATATTCTTGTGCAATCTTATGAACTTTTCCAAATGAAACCAAGTGAGTCCATCGGAGACATATACACCCATTTCACGGATGTCATCAATGGACTCAAAGCTTTTGGTAAAGATTTTTCTAACTTTGAACTAGTAACTAAAATCTTAAGATCCCTTCCAAAAAGTTGGGATCCAAAAGTTACGGCCATTCAAGAGGCCAAGGACCTTAAAACATTCCCTCTTGAAGAACTTATTGGGTCCCTAATGACCTACTAAATGACGTGTCAAGTTCATGACGAGCTCGAGAACCCCCTTCCAAAGAACAGGAAGGATATGACACTCACATCATAAGAAGACCACTTGAAAGGAACATCAAGTGATAAGGATAATGACAATAACATTGTACTTTTGACTCAAAATTTTAAAAAATTTATAAAAAAGAACAAATTTAAAAATAACACCAAAAATAGACTTGAACTTAAAAAGGACCAAGTGATATGTTACGAATGCAAGAAGCCGGGGCATTTAAAAAATGAATGCCCCCAAGCCAAGAAGAAGCAACCGAAGAAGAAAAAAGCTTTAAAAGCAACATGGGACGATTCAAGTGAAGATGCTAGCAACAAAGAGGAGGCAAACTTTGCGCTAATTGCTTTAGGATAAGAGGTATGTGATTTAATTAGTGAAGATTTATCTTTTGAAGAACTCTCTATCACTTTTCATGATTTATTTGATGAATGTAGAACTATTAGTAAGAAGTTTAATATCTTAAAGAAAGAGCATGTCTTACTACAAAATAAGTTTTATAGTCATCAAACTCCTCCATGCTCTAAATGTGAGCGCTCTAAATGTGAGCATTTAGAAGCAATAAAAAATAAAAATTTACTACTTAAAGAGACCTTAAATAAGTTTAAAGTCAGTAGCAAAGGATTAGACATAATTCTTGCAAACAAGGGTCATGTCGCAAATAGAAGTGGAATTGGATTTGTAAAAGGATCACATCAAAATCCTACCACTTTCATTAAAGGACCTACATTGCATGTTTCATCTGTTAGGATCGAGAGCACAAAGAGGGGGGTTTGAATTAGTGCAGCAGAAATCTTTCAGCGATTAAAAACGAAAGCTGCGTTCGTTCGATAAAAACTATTTTAATGCAAAAGCCAATTCTAAAATTACTTATGATTAAGTGCAGTTTATGTCTAAACACAGTTTGTGTCTAAGCGCAATTTATGCAGTTTGCAGTTTGCGTCTAAATGCAGATTGCGTCTAAGCGCAGTTTGCATCTAAGCGCAGTTTGCGTCTAAGCTCAGATTGCGTTTAAGCGTAGTTTGCGTCTAAGCGCAGTTTACGTCTAAACTCAGATTGCGTCTAAGCGCAGTTTATGTCTAAGCGCAGATTGCGTTTAAGCGCAGTTTGCGTCTGAGCGCAGTTCAGTTTGCGTCTAAACGCAGTTTTACGTCTAAACACAGTTTTACGTCTAAACGTAGTTTTACGTCTAAATGCAGTTTACGTCTAAACGCAGTTTTATGTCTAAACGTAGTTTTACGTCTAAACGCAGTTTACGTCTAAACGCAGTTTTACGTCTAAACGTAGTTTTACGTTTAAAAGTAGTTTACGTCTAAAACACAGTTTTACGTCTAAGCAGAATCAAGACGTAAACGTAAACTGCAAAGAAACTCATTCGCAGACATCAGTTTGCAGTTATAAACAGAATCAAGACGTAAACGTAAACTGCAAAGCAACTCGTTCGTAAAAGCGCAGAAGATAGTTTACAGTTATAAATAGAATCAAAACGTAAGTGTAAACCGTAATGTAGAGATCGTACGAAAACACCGATTTACGTCTGGATGCAGATTTGAAAAAAACAGAACTTAGAAACTTGTTCGTAAAAGCGCAGAGAGCAGTAGCTATGTAGGAGGTTTGCAGTAATGATAAAGTGCTCAAAATGAAAGCAAACCAGAGATTTAGAGTGGTTCGGTCAGTCTTGACCTACTCCACTTTTGGCTTCCTCCACCGACGAGGTCACCGACGTCAACTAGAAGCCTTCCTTCAATAGGCGAAGGCCAACTACCAGTTCAAATTTGACGGGCTTAGGAGACAACCCTTACAGAAGTTTTCTCTCCTCTCTTTACAACTCAAACTTGAAGAATAGAAAGAGGAGAACTAGCAGTTTTGAGCTCTAAGAAACACAGAAAGATAGCAAGATTTCGAGCGTGTGTTCTATACTTTCAGTGCTGAATGGGTGGGGTATTTATAGGCCCCAACCCAGTTCAAATTTGGAGCTCAAAACGATCAAATCCCGGAATTCCGGGATCAGGCGGTTGCACCTCTTGACTGGAGAGGTTGCACCGCCTGGCAGAGCTCGAAGACTGAGCCCAGGCGGTGCCACATCTTGACTGAGGCGGTTGCACCTCTCTGCCAGAGCTCGAAGACCGAGCTCAGGCAGTGCCACCTCTCTGTCAGGGAGGTTGCACCGCCCAGTCTTGCTCGAAGACTGAGCTCAAGCGGTGCCACCTCCTGGCTGGGGAGGTTGCACCGCCCAGTCTCGCTGGGAGGCTTAGCCTAGGCGGTGCCACCTCCTGGCTGGGGCGGTGCCACCTCTTTCACTATTTCAGCTCACTTGGTTTGGCTCCAAACTTGGCCCAAACCAGTCCGAACTTGGGCCTAATTGGCCCCTACTTGGGTTATAGGATTAACACCTAATCCTAACCCTAATTAATGTGCTAACTATGATTTTAAAGACATTTTCTAAGCTATTACAAAGTCCGCAAGTCAAGACTTCTTCTGGCGAGCTTCCGGCAAACTTCCGGCGGTCTTCTGATGAACTCTCGGAAACCATTCTGCGGACTCCCGGCAAGCTCCTAGACTTCACGATTTGTTCTTAGCGAGTTCTAACAAGCTTCTTCGGCAAGCTCCGATCTTTCTCGGCGAGCTCCGCGAACTCCCAACGAACCTTCTGGCGAGCTTCCGAAAAACCCTTCGACAAGCTCCCAACTCATTCTCGGCTAGTTCCGGTAGCATTCCCGACGAACCTTCGGACTTCCGTCGAACTCTCGAACTCGCAACAAATCCTTCGCGCTTGACTCCGACACTTTGTTTCGCTTTATGTCTTCATCGTTATCATAGTTAATCCTGCACAATTAAAACAAAACTTCGATCGAGACAATTAATCCTAAGCAATTAACCAAGTTGTCCGGCATGTCATTGGTCCCTCGACGCTTCGTTTGATTCTTCGGCGCATCGTCCTCTCCTGCGGCCTATTGCCCAATCGGTCGGTTGACTCCGCAACTCCGATATCCTTGGCACAATAACCGCTCTTCTTGGCCCGATGCCCGAGTCCACTGCCCGAAGCCTTCTGTCGATACGTCGACCGATCTACCGGCCCGGCATCCAATCTTCTGACATGTTCCTCCGGTACAACATGATTTTCCTGCTTTAATTGTCTCATCCTGATCAAAGCATCCTACGTCACTCAAAACGTAGATTAAATCATAAACATATATCAAGTAGTTTCATCATCAAAATACTAGATTCAACAATCTCCCCCTTTTTGATGATGACAACCACTTGATGACGGAGTTAAACCTAACTCCCGGAGTTTAAACAAACTCCCCCTATCAATATGCCATATTGATAGAAACTCTTAGATTCAAAAATCTAAGCAACATGTCATCATAAACGGAGTTAACCTTAACTCCCATAGTTTAAACAAACTCCCCCTATCAATATGCCATATTGATAGAACCTTGAATTCAAACTGAATTCAAGTCATTGCAATATTCATCATGAATACTTGCAACACGTTATCATGATCTTATGCATAAACTTATGCATGTCATGTCATCAAATACTTCTCCCCCTTTGTCATCAACAAAAAGGAGAAGTACCACAATCAAGTGTTTGTGATATTGGTTTAACTTATTGCATGAAAAACATAATATCAAGTTTTATCATCATGCAGTTTTGAAGCCGGAAAATTTAGCAAATGTTACATCATGCTTAGAACATTCAAGCTATCAAGTTTTAGATATGCAAGTTTTACAGCATACAAGATAGCACTTTTATAACATGCAAGCTAGCAATGTTGCAACATTTTAGAACTTGCAAGCTAGTAATTTAGAGATGTTCAAGAAGGCAACTCTTGCTTCTTGAAATATGCAAGTTGCAAGCTAGCAAATTTTTACGATATGCAAGTTTTGCTTCTTGAGATAGGCAAGATAGCACTTTTGCAATTTTTGTTTGGCAAGCTTGTGATGTTCAAGATAACAAGCTCTTTCTTCTCTTTTGAGAAGTGTCATTTTTGCTTTCGTTGCAAAGTGCAAGCTAGCAAAATGCCAAACTAGCAAGAGATAATGTTTTACATGAGGCAAGCAAACAATTTGGCAAGTGTTACATTTGCATCTTCTCTTTAGATGTGCAAGAAAATAAACAAGTTTTTGCATTTTCTTGACATTTCAAGCTAGCAATTATCGGTGATGTTCAAGATAGCAATTTTTTCTCTTTTATAATTTTTGCCTTTTTCTTGAATTGTGCTAGCAATCTATCTCCCCCTTTGTCATTGTCAAAAAGAAGGGAAAAACCCTTTACATCAATTTCTAAATTATGACAAAGGTAAGTAATCATTCTTATTTGTGCATCATTATAGTTTCAATGCACAAATTCATTAACATTACATTTCATTTTTTTATGCACGATACCGAAAAAATCAATCATCATCATGAGCATATCAAACATGATATTCAAGCATTCATGATATATCATTTTGGCAACATAATCATAGATATTCAAACGATGGTATCTAAATGTCAGAATTCATTACATCCTATTATGCATGATCATTGACTCCTCATTTGTATTTCATGCATTATTTTATTTCATCTCATAAGCAATATCAAGAAGAGTTATTGGATGATGAGATAAATATTTTATGAATACACGGAATATCATAAGTGTTTCATGTATTCATATTATCACATGAAGCATATTATCATTTTTAAGATTCATAACATGAATAACGTTATTACTATTTCATCAAAATCAATTTCGAGATTCACACAATATCATGAAATCATTAATCTCGATAAGATGGGAAAAGTATTTTCTTTTTAAGTGATTCTTTTAACACATCATAAAAAACTCATTCATAATTCAAGTGATTTACAAGATATCATAAATGAATTTATCACTTGTATTTCATCAAAATCGAGAACTCTAGAGATAGAAAATGATTGAAGCATTTAACATGATTGATGCATGATTCATATTTAAAGTGTATCTTATGTCGTAAATACGAATCAAGCATTTGTCAAATCTGAAATCATCCTCAAAATTACATTCAATAAATTCATGTATGACAAGCATAGATTTATTGAAAAATCAATAAGATAGAGGATTACATTTCAAGTGTTCATCAATTGTAGCATTTCATCATATGGTAAGATATCAATGCGTAAAACTGTGAAGCAAGATTTTGTTTGATATCTTGATACAGGGCATGATGTACACATTTCAAATATTTTAGCAAGTGTAGCATTGCATCACATGGTAAGATATCAGCTCGTATGATGCAAATTTTTATTTGATATCTTGATACAGGGCATATAGCAATGATAGCAATCATATATTTCTTGGTGATGCAAGCATGGGATAATCATAGCATAGTGTTTATAGCATCAATTCATATATTTCTCCCCTTTTTTTTAAGTGTTTCATCTTAAGTGATCGATTTCATGTTAGCATGCCTTTTCATTTATGTCAAATGAAAACATGCATCAACGTTTAGGATCGTGAAATGAATTTCATCATAAAACCATCAATCACAAAAATCATCATGTATAACTTTAAAATCTCAAATCTTTATTCTTATGTCAAAATCATACATTATATTTAACAAACAAAGACAATGAAAAATATCAAGCCTTCCAGACAAAAGCCATGTATCGTCATTGAAAAGCAATATGAAAATCATCAAAATATACATTCTTGCTTCTCAAGCACATAAATAAGATTTAATCTCACTAGGTGTACAATCATTAGATTTCTATCTTGCATTAACATAAGACATGAAATTTTCATTATTATTTTCAAAATTACAAGCATGATCATATTTTTGCATTTTAATTAAAAATGCAATTTTCAAGAAAATTTAAAGAAAAAGAAAAATGCATCATGAAAAACATCATGTAATTTCGAAGTAAATTAAAGGCATTTTGATTACCTTAGCGTCGAAAGGCGTAAAGGCGTAGTTTGCCACCTCGCCTTTGTTGATTTTCTCCTCGTCTTCGGAGGAGCTCGATTCATCCCAGTTTTTGTTCTTCTTCTTGCGTTCAAAGCAAGTAGTTCCGTTCTTTTTACTTTTTAATTTTTGTTTCATTTGTAGTTTAAGTTCACCATCACTTGAGCTTATGCTCGAGTGGTCTTCAAATGTTCTATGTCCCAAATCCTTCCTGTTCTTTGGAAGGTGGTTCTCAAGTTCTTCACGTGCATTGCACGTCATTTCATATGTGAGCAATGAACCAATTAGTTCTTCAAGTGGAAATTGGTTCAAGTTTTTCGATTCTTGAATAGCAGTTACTTTTGAATCCCAAGTTTTAGAAAGTGAGCGCAAAACTTTGTTATCGAGTTCAAAATCCGAAAAGCTTTTACCAAGTGATTTTAAACCATTGACGACATCCGTAAAACGGGTGTACATGTCAACAACGGTTTCGCTTGGTTTCATATGAAAAAGCTCGAAATCATGCAGTAAAATATTAACTTTCGAGTCTTTGACTCTACTAGTTCCCTCGTGCGTGATTTCAAGAGCACGCCAAATATCGAAAGCCGTTTCGCACAAAGAAACCCGATTGAACTCATTTTTGTCCAAAGCGCAAAATAAGGCATTCATAGCCTTTGCGTTTAAAGAAAAATACTTCTTCTCTAAATCCGACCATTCGTTCATCGGTTTAGAGGGAAGTTGAAAACCGTTTTCAAAGATATTCCATAAATCCAGATTTAGAGAAATCAAGAAAACTCTCATTCGAGTTTTCCAATAAGTGTAGTCCAATCCGTTAAAGAACGGTGGACGAAAGATCGAAAAGCCCTCTTGAAGAGCCATTTCTCTCGGGTGTAAATCCGAAATGAGAAATACCCCACTCTGATACCAATTGTTAGGATCGAGAGCACTAAGAGGGGGGGGTGAATTAGTGCAGCGGAAATCTTTCAGCGATTAAAAACGAAAGCTGCGTTCGTTTGATAAAAACTATTTTAATGCAAAAGCCAATTCTAAAATTACTTATGATTAAGTGCAGTTTATGTCTAAACACAGTTTGTGTCTAAGCGCGATTTATGCAGTTTGCAGTTTGCGTCTAAATGCAGATTGCGTCTAAGCGCAGTTAGCATCTAAGCGCAGTTTGCGTCTAAGCTCAGATTGCGTTTAAGCGCAGTTTGCGTCTAAGCGCAGTTTACGTCTAAACTCAGATTGCGTCTAAGCGCAGTTTGCGTCTAAGCGCAGATTGCGTTTAAGCGCAGTTTACATCTGAGCGCAGTTCAGTTTGCGTCTAAATGCAGTTTTACGTCTAAACACAGTTTTACGTCTAAACGTAGTTTTACGTCTAAACGCAGTTTGCGTCTAAACGCAGTTTTACGTCTAAACGCAGTTTACGTCTAAACGCAGTTTACGTCTAAACGCAGTTTTACGTCTAAACGTAGTTTTACGTTTAAAAGTAGTTTACGTCTAAAACACAATTTTACGTCTAAGCAGAATCAAGACGTAAACGTAAACTGCAAAGAAGCTCGTTCGCAGACATCAGTTTGCAGTTATAAACAGAATCAAGACGTAAACGTAAACTGCAAAGAAACTCATTCGTAAAAGCGCAGAAGACATTTTACAGTTATAAATAGAATCAAAACGTAAGTGTAAACCGTAATGTAGAGATCGTACGAAAACACCGATTTACGTCTGGATGCAGATTTGAAAAGAACATAACTTAGAAACTTGTTCGTAAAAGCGCAGAGAGCAGTAGCTATGTAGGAGGTTTGCAGTAATGATAAAGTGCTCAAAATGAAAGCAAACCAGAGATTTAGAGTGGTTCGGTCAATCTTGACCTACTCCACTTTTGGCTTCCTACACCGACGAGGTCACCGACGTCAACTATAAGCCTTCCTTCAATAGGCGAAGGCCAACTACCCTCTTACAGATTCACTCCTTTTGACGGCTTAGGAGACAACCCTTACAGAAGTTTTCTCTCCTCTCTTTCCAACTCAAACTTGAAGAATAGAAAGAGGAGAACTAGCAGTTTTGAGCTCTAAGAAACACAGAAAGATAGCAAGATTTCGAGTGTGTGTTCTATATTTTCAGTGCTGAATGGGTGGGGTATTTATAGGCCCCAACCCAGTTCAAATTTGGAGCTCAAAACGATCAAATCCCGGAATTCCGGGATCAGGCGGTTGCACCTCTTGACTGGAGAGGTTGCACCACCTGGCAGAGCTCGAAGACTGAGCCCAGACGGTGCCACCTCTTGACTGAGGCGGTTGCACCTCTCTGCCAGAGCTCGAAGACCGAGCTCAGGCGGTGCCACCTCTCTGTCAGGGAGGTTGCACCGCCCAGTCTTGCTCGAAGACTGAGCTCAGGCGGTGCCAACTCCTGGCTGGGGAGGTTGCACCGCCCAGTCTCGCTGGGAGGCTTAGCCCAAGCGGTGCCACCTCCTGGCTGGGGCGGTGCCACCTCTTTCACTATTTCAGCTCACTTGGTTTGGCTCCAAACTTGGCCCAAACCAGTCCGAACTTGGGCCTAATTGGCCCCTACTTGGGTTATAGGATTAACACCTAATCCTAACCCTAATTAATGTGCTAACTATGATTTTAAAGACATTTTCTAAGCTATTACAAAGTTCGCAAGTCAAGACTTATTCTGGCGAGCTTCCGGCAAACTTCCGGCGGTCTTCCGATGAACTCTCGGAAACCATTCTGCGGACTCCCGGCAAGCTCCTAGACTTCACGATTTGTTCTTATCGAGTTCCAACAAGCTTCTTCGGCAAGCTCCGATCTTTCTCGGCGAGCTCCGCGAACTCCCAACAAACCTTCCGGCGAGCTTCCGAAAAACCCTTCGACAAGCTCCCAACTCATTCTCGGCTAGTTCCAGTAGCATTCCCGACGAACCTTCGGACTTCCGTCGAACTCTCGAACTCGCAACAAATCCTTCGCGCTTGACTCCGACACTTTGTTTCGCTTTATGTCTTCATCGTTATCATAGTTAATCCTGCACAATTAAAACAAAACTTCGATCGAGATAATTAATCCTAAGCAATTAACCAAGTTGTCCGGCATGTCATTGGTCCCTCGACGCTTCGTCTGATTCTTCGGCGCATCGTCCTCTCCTGCGGCCTATTGCCCAATCGGCCAGTTGACTCCGCAACTCCGATATCCTTGGCACAATAACCGCTCTTCTTGGCCCGATGCCCGAGTCCACTGCCCGAAGCCTTCTATCGATACGTCGATCGATCTACCGGCCCGACGTCCAATCTTCTGACATGTTCCTCCGGCACAACATGATTTTCCTGCTTTAATTGTCTCATCCTGATCAAAGCATCCTGCGTCACTCAAAACGCAGATTAAATCATAAACATATATCAAGTAGTTTCATCATCAAAATACGAGATTCAACATCATCTTGTTGTTAGGATCGGAGCGGCACTAAGAGGGGGGGGTGAATTAGTGCAGCGGATTAAAACTTCGATTTTAATAAGATCTTTCGTACGTTAAGAACGAAACTTGAGAAATTTAACTTGAAGGCGTATTCTTGAAGTTGCGCAGCAAGAGTAATAAGGAACCAAAGCAGTAAGAAGATTTGCAGTAATGTAAATGACAATAATAAAGAGCAAACCAGAGATTACGCCGATTTTTAGAGTGGTTCGGTCAAATGACCTACTCCACTTGCGAGGCCCCTCTTCGATGAGGCTCCCACCTTCCACTAGCAAGTCTCTTGAAATGGAAGGGTAAACAGCCCTCTTACAACCTTTTACAAGCAGCTCAACCTCTTACAAATTTTCAATAAGAAAGGAGGAGGAGAACTCTCTAGCAAATTGAAAACAAGACTTGCTAAGACTTTCTAAGACTTTTCTCTCAATCAAAATGCTTCTCAAAAGTTGTAACCTCAGCTGAGATTTGAGGGGTATTTATAGGCCTCAAGAGGATTCAAATTTTGGGCTCCAAAATTTGAATTTTCTTAGGGTTTCCGGTGCTGGAGGTGCCACCGCCCAACCAGGCGGTGCCACCGCCCAGCGCTCGGGTGCTGGACGGTGCAACCGCCCAGCCAAGGAGGTGTCACCGCCCAGCTCTCGGGTGCTGGGCGGTGCCACCGCCCAGCTAGGCGGTGCCACCGCCTATAGTGTTTTCAGCCCGACTACAGTGTTTTCAGCCACTAGTTGGGCTTCAATCTTGGCTCTCTAGTTCGCTGGTTTAGCTTAATTTTTAGCCTAAACCAACTCTGACTTTGGGCCCAGTTGGCCCCTAACCAGGATATAGGATTATCTCTTAATCCTAATCCTAATTACAAGTGAACTACATAACAAAAAAAACATCCTAAGCAAGTTTTTTAACCGCGAACGTCGAGTCTTGTTCCGACGAGCTTTCCGACGAATTTCTTCCGACGGACTCCCTGCAAGCTCCCAATCTTTGTGATGACTTTAACGAGTAGCCGAACCTTCTCGGTGATCTCCGCGAGCCTCCGACGATTTCTTCGGCGAACTTCCGACACGTTCCCGATTTCTTCTCGGATGGTTCCGGCAGCATCTCCGATGATTCTTCGGTCTCTTAAACGTCCATCAAGCTCGACTCCGGTATCCTTGCTTTATGTTTTCTGGTTATCGTAGTTAATCCTGCACACTTAACTCAATAATATGGATTAGATCAATTAACCCACCAATTGATTATATCATCAAAATCCGAGATTCAACAATCTCCCCCTTTTTGATGATGACAATCAATTGATGACGGAGTTAAACATAACTCCCCCTATCTATATGCCATATTATGAGAAGATAAAAAACACTTGAATTCCATCCCATTGGATTCAAGCATAACCCGATAAGTTCTAATCGTAGAACTCTATCGTTATCCTCATTAAACAATAGTAAGTACGAAACTTTGATGAAAATCTTTTTCAAGTCGAAAGATAAGAGACAAATTTTACTATGACAAGAGATAAAGATTTTCAACTTGAATTGCATGATTATACATTTTAGACATGCATTCAATATGATCAATCAATCTTACGATATTTTCAAGGATTTTGCAAGGCATATAAGATAATCATCGATCGATCACTTTTCTCAAGGATTTTGCAATTCATATTTTGTCATGCTATTAAGAATGATATAAGTCATCACCTTTCTCCCCCTATGTCATCAACAAAAAGGAAAATGAGACTTGAAGCACATATTTTGTCATACAACGATTTTATCATTGAAAATTAAGTATGCAAAAATATTTACGCAGAGTTCATTTTAGAGGAAAATTCAGCATGCATTCATATTATCTAATCTCTTCTTTCTATGAATAATAGAAATTGTAGATGTATAAGAGAGAGATTGGGATAAAAAATTCAAGTAATAATTTCACGAAGTCAAGATCATAATTCGAATACAAACTCATTCAAATCGTCAAATTCATGAAAATCTCAACATTACTTTTTAATCATCACATAAGGCATTTAAAGAATTTTTGAAACATAGGAGAATGATGAATTTAAGCATACAATGTTTCAATCAAATTCAAGTCATGAATGCCAATACTTTCATATTTGTAAGTATCAATTCATGAATGCCAAAAGATATTATTTGTGATTCCAATTTTGCAAGATCAAGATTATGATTTAGATAAAACTTATTTAAATCAAATCGCTAACTTGAAATTCATAATCAAGTCATCAAAGTCGATTTCGAGATTTCACAACATGTCATATGGAATTTGAAGGAGAATGAGAGATGGAAAGAAGATGAAAAACTTTACGGAAAATCCAATCAAACAAGTTTATTGTTTAGGGACAATTTAACATACCTAATTCCCTTCTAATGAATTCAAATTGGTCTTCATTCAAGGCTTTTGTGAATATATCTGCTAATTGATGCTTTGTGTCAATGAATTCTAGAACAACATTATTGTTAAGGACATGATCGCGTATGAAATGATGCCTAACGTCGATGTGCTTAGTTCTAGAATGCTGAATTGGATTTTTAGTAAGGCATATGGCACTAGTATTATCGCATTTTATGGGAATATTTTCAAGGTGAATTCCATAGTCTTCTAATGTATTTTTCATCCAAATTACTTGTGCACAACATGCACTTGCAGCAATGTATTCGGCTTCCGCCGTAGATAGTGCAACTGAATTTTGTTTCTTGGAAGTCCAAGAAACAAGTGCATGTCCTAAAAATTGGCATGTTCCGGATGTACTTTTTCTATCTATCCTGCATCCGCCAAAATCGGCATCTGCATAAGCTATTAGATCAAATTTTTCAGATTTTGGATACCACAATCCTAAATTTGGAGTTCCTTTAAGATACCTAAATATTCTTTTAACACTCTTAAGATGAGATAATTTAGGATTAGATTGAAACCTAGCGCAAAGTCCTACACTAAACATAATATCCGGTCTAGTCGCAGTGAGGTAGAGTAGACTACCTATCATTCCCCTATATGTTTTTTGATCGAAACTTTCACCATTTTCATCCATATCTAACTTAGTCGTAGTACTCATAGGGGTGTTTATTGCTTTTGAATTATCCATGTTAAATCGTTTTAACAATTCTAATGTATATTTGGATTGGTTAAGAAATATACCATCACTAAGTTGTTTGATTTGTAATCCCAAAAAGAAAGTTAATTCACCCATTAAACTCATTTCAAATTCAAGACTCATACATTTGGCAAATGATTCACATAGTGATTCATCCGAAGAGCCAAACACAATATCGTCAACATAAATTTGCACAATAAGAAAATTATTTTTAAAATGTTTAATAAACAATGTAGTATCAACCTTGCCTTTGGTAAAATTATTTCAAATAAGAAAGGAACTAAGCCTTTCATACCAAGCTCTAGGAGCTTGTTTTAAGCCATAGAGAGCTTTAGTCAATTTGAATACATGATTAGGAAGAAGAGAATTTTCAAATCCGGGAGGTTGTTCGACAAATACTTCTTCGGAAATAAAACCATTCAAGAAAGCACTTTTAACATCCATTTGAAATAGTTTAAAATTATTACTACTAGCATAGGCAAGGAGCATCCTTATGGCTTCTAATCGAGCCACGGGAGCGAAGGTTTCTTCGTAATCGATACCTTCTTCTTGGTTGAAACCTTTGGCCACTAATCTAGCCTTGTTTCTAACCACGATACCATTTTCGTCTTGCTTGTTTCTAAAGACCCACTTAGTACCTATGACTAAGTGGTCACTTGGTCTAGGAACAAGCTTCCATACCTCATTCCTCTCAAATTGGTTCAATTCTTCTTGCATTGCAATGATCCAAAAATCATCTTTTAAGGCTTCGTCAATGCATTTAGGTTCAATTTGAGAAAGAAAAGCGGCGTTAGCACAGAAATTTTTGAAAGAAGAACGAGTTTGAACCCCTTTTGATGTATCTCCTATAATTTGCTCTTTTGGATGAGCATCTACATACTTCCATTCTTTTGGTAAAGAAATTTCGGAAGAAGATGCATTCAAATGGCTATTTTGAGGAGAGGGTTCATTTAAATTCAAATTATCAAAACCTAGATCATCATCAAAATCATTTTTCTTTAAATCAAAAATTTCATTAAAAACTACATGAATAGACTCTTCAATTACTAAAGTTCTTTTATTAAAAACCCGAAAAGCTTTAGAAACGGAAGAGTAACCAAGAAAGATGCCTTCATCGGATTTAGCATCAAATTTTCCTAAAGCATCCCTTTCATTTAAAATAAAGCATTTACAACCAAAAACTTTAAAATAGGAGATGTTTGGTTTTTTGTTATTCCATAATTCATAGGGAGTTTTGGATAAGGATGGTCTTATTAGGACTCTATTCATGATGTAGCAAGCCGTATTTACGGCTTCGGCCCAAAAGTACTTAGGTAAACTATGTTCATTCAACATAGTTCTTGCCATTTCTTGTAGGTTTCTATTTTTCCTTTCAACTACTCCATTTTGTTGAGGATTTCTTGGAGTTTAGAAGTTGTGATTGTACCCATTACTTTCGCAAAAATTTTGAAAGTCACGGTTTTGGAATTCACCACCGTGATCACTCCGAATTGATGAAATCATGAAGCCTTTTTCGTTTTGAGTGAGTTTACAAAATTTAGAGAAACACTTGAAGCAATCACTTTTGTGAGCTAAGAAATAGGTCCAAGTGTATCTAGAGTAGTCATCCACAATCACAAAAGCATATTTGCTTCCACCTAGACTTGTTGTATCAATTGGTCCAAATAGGTCCAAATGGATCAATTGTAATGGTCTAGTAGTGCTAATTTGATTTTTTGGTTTGAAGCTTGTTTTTATTTGTTTGCCTAGTTGACATGCATCGCATACTTTGTCCTTAATAAACTTTATATTTGGAATTCCTCGTACTAATTCTTGAGATGAGATCTTAGATATTGTTTTCATGCTTGCATGGCCTAATCTCCTATGCCAAAGCCAAGCATCATCATTTACGACGGAGAAGCACATTTCATTACTTAGTTCATCAAGATTGATGGTATAGACATTATTTTGTTTTAAAGCAATCATAGTCATGTTATGATTTGGTTTTTCAATAATGCACATATTTGATTCAAATCTAACGATGTAACCTTTATCGCATAGTTGACTAATACTCAAGAGATTATGTTTCAATCCATCAACTAGTAAGACATCATCAATGGAAAAATTAAATTTGTTACCAATAGTTCCCTTACCAATGATTTTGCCCTTGTTGTTGTCTCCGAAGGTAACGTACCCTTCTTCTTTGCTAGTGAGCATAGAGAAATGAGATGGATCTCCAGTCATATGTCTTGAGCATCCACTATCGAGATACCATCTCTTGCTCCTAGCTTGTGGGTTTGTCTACAAAAGAGGATGATTTTTAGGTACCCATTTGATTTTGGGTGCCTCAAAAATTGACCCACTAACTTTGTTATTTATTATTGAATTCTTTATAGTTCCTTTAGGAACCCATATTAATTTTTGTGAACTAATTTTCCTAAATGGGCATTTGTAGGCAATATGTCCGGATTTGCAACAAAAGTTGCATTTCATATAAGAGGAAACATGTAATGTAGGTCCTTTTATGAAAGTGGTAGGATTTTGATGTAATCCTTTTACAAATCCAATTCCATTTCTATTTGCGATGTGACCCTTGTGTGCAAGGATCATATCTAATCCTTTGCTACCAACCTTAAACTTGTTTAAGGTTTCCTTAAGAAGCAAATTTTCATTTTTTATTGCTTCTAAGTGCTCACACTTAGAGCATGGAGGAGTTTGAAGACTATCAAACTTATCTTGTAGCAAAGCATGCTCTTTCTTTAAGATACTTAACTTCTTGCTAACAGTTCTACATTCATCAAATAATTCATGAAAAGCGATAGATAGTTCTTCAAAAGATAAATCTTCATTAAATAAATCACATACCTCTTCTCCTAACGCCATTAGCGCGTAATGAGCAACTTGCTCGGTGTTAGACTCCTCTTCTTCGGATGCGCTTGAATCATCCCACGTTGCCTTGAACGCCTTCTTCTTTGATGTTCTCTTTTTGGCTTGAGGACAATCGTTCTTGTAGTGTCCCGGTTTTTTGCATTCATAGCAAATCACTTGGTCCTTCTTTTGTTCAAATTTGTTTTTAAATTTGTTCTTTCTTAAGTATTTCTTAAATTTTTGAGTCAAAAGTGCAATGTCATTATCATTGTCCTCATCACTTGATGTTCCTTTCAAGTGGTCTTCTTGTGATTTGAGTGCCATATCCTTCCTGTTCTTTGGAAGGGGGTTCTCGAGCTCGTCATGAGCTTGACATGTCATTTCGTAGGTCATTAGAGACCCAATGAGTTCTTCAAGAGGGAATGTTTTAAGGTCTTTGGCCTCTTGAATGGCCGTAACTTTTGGATCCCAACTTTTAGGGAGGGATCTTAAGATTTTAGTTACTAGTTCAAAGTTAGTAAAATCTTTACCAAGAGTTTTGAGTCCATTGATGACATCCGTAAACCGGGTGTACATGTCTCCGATGGACTCACTTGGTTTCATTCGGAAAAGTTCGTAAGAGTGCACAAGGATGTTGATTTTGGACTCTTTCACTCGGCTAGTGCCTTCATGAGTGACCTCAAGAGTTCTCCAAATATCAAAAACCAAATCACACATTGAAACACGATTAAATTCGTTTTTGTCTAGTGCACAAAACAAGGCATTCATAGCCTTTGCATTTAAAGCAAAAACCTTCTTCTCCGATTCATTCCATTCGCTCATCGGAAGAGAAGATTTTTGAAATCCATTCTCGACAATAGACCAAAGCTCAAAGTCCATAGAAATGAGGAAGATTCTCATGCGAGTCTTCCAATATGTATAATCCAACCCATTAAACAAAGGTGGTCGTGCAATAGAATGGCCCTCTTGCATGCCGGAGTAAGCCATCTCTCTTGGGTATTAAACCAAATATGAGAGATAACCTTGCTCTGATACCACTTGTTAGGATCGGAGCGGCACTAAGAGGGGGGGGTGAATTAGTGCAGCGGATTAAAACTTCGATTTTAATAAGATCTTTCGTACATTAAGAACGAAACTTGAGAAATTTAACTTGAAGGCGTATTCTTGAAGTTGCGCAGCAAGAGTAATAAGGAACCAAAGCAGTAAGAAGATTTGCAGTAATGTAAATGACAATAATAAAGAGCAAACCAGAGATTACGCCGATTTTTAGAGTGGTTCGGTCAAATGACCTACTCCACTTGCGAGGCCCCTCTACGATGAGGCTCCCACCTTCCACTAGCAAGTCTCTTGAAATGGAAGGGTAAACACCCCTCTTACAACCTTTTACAAGCAGCTCAACCTCTTACAAATTTTCAATAAGAAAGGAGGAGGAGAACTCTCTAGCAAATTGAAAACAAGACTTGCTAAGACTTTCTAAGACTTTTCTCTCAATCAAAATGCTTCTCAAAAGTTGTAACCTCAGTTGAGATTTGAGGGGTATTTATAGGCCTCAAGAGGATTCAAATTTTGGGCTCCAAAATTTGAATTTTCTTAGGGTTTCCGGTGCTGGAGGTGCCACCGCCCAACCAGGCGGTGCCACCGCCCAGCGCTCGGGTGCTGGACGGTGCAACCGCCCAGCCAAGGAGGTGTCACCGCCCAGCTCTCGGGTGCTGGGCGGTGCCACCGCCTACAGTGTTTTCAGCCCGACTACAGTGTTTTCAGCCACTAGTTGGGCTTCAATCTTGGCTCTCTAGTTCGCTGGTTTAGCTTAATTTTTAGCCTAAACCAACTCTGACTTTGGGCCCAGTTGGCCCCTAACCAGGATATAGGATTATCTCTTAATCCTAATCCTAATTACAAGTGAACTACATAACAAAAAAAACATCCTAAGCAAGTTTTTTAACCGCGAACGTCGAGTCTTGTTCCGGCGAGCTTTCCGACGAATTTCTTCCGAAGGACTCCCTGCAAGCTCCCAATCTTTGTGATGACTTTAACGAGTAGCCGAACCTTCTCGGTGATCTCCGCGAGCCTCCGACGATTTCTTCGGCGAACTTCCGACACGTTCTCGATTTCTTCTCGGATGGTTCCGGCAACATCTCCGATGATTCTTCGGTCTCTTAAACGTCCATCGAGCTCGACTCCGGTATCCTTGCTTTATGTTTTCTGGTTATCGTAGTAAATCCTGCACACTTAACTCAATAATATGGATTAGATCAATTAACC
Source organism: Musa acuminata AAA Group (assembly GCF_036884655.1). Taxonomy (NCBI): domain Eukaryota; kingdom Viridiplantae; phylum Streptophyta; class Magnoliopsida; order Zingiberales; family Musaceae; genus Musa; species Musa acuminata. The sequence continues at coordinate 30,636,863 of NC_088338.1, read as the reverse complement.
CACCAATTGATTATATCATCAAAATCCGAGATTCAACACTTGTATGAAATGTAACTTTTGTTGCAAATCCGGACATGTTGCCTACAAATGTCCATTTAGAAAAATTAGTCCACATAAATTAATATGGGTTCCTAAAGGAACTATAAATAATTCAATAATGAATAACAAAATTGGTGAATCAATTTTTGAGGCACCCAAAATCAAATGGGTACCTAAAAATCATCCTATTTTGTAGAAAAACCCACAAGCTAGGAGCAAGAGATGGTATCTTGATAGTGGATACTCAAGACATATGACTGGAGATCCATCTCATTTCTCTATGCTCACTAGCAAAGAAGAAGGGTACGTCACCTTCGGAGACAACAACAAAGGCAAAATCATTGGCAAAGGAACCATAGGTAACAAATTAAGTTTTTCTATTGATGATGTATTACTAGTTGATGGATTGAAACATAATCTCTTGAGTATTAGTCAATTATGCGATAAAGGTTATATTGTTAGATTTGAATCAAATGTGTGCATTATTGAAAAATAAAAAAATAACATGTCAATGATTGCTTTAAAGCAAAATAATATCTATACCATCAACCTTGATGAACTAAGTAATGAAATGTGCTTCTCCGGTTTAAATGATGATGATTGGCTTTGGCATAGGAGATTAGGCCATGCAAGTATAAAACTTATATCTAAGATCTCATCTAAAGAATTAGTACGAGGGATTCCAAATATGAAGTTTGTTAAGGACAAAGTATGTGATGCGTGTCAACTAGGTAAACAAATAAAAACTAGTTTCAAACCAAAAATCAAATTAGCACCACTAGACCATTACAATTGATCCATTTGGACTTATTTGGACCAATTGACACGGCAAGTCTACGAGGAAGCAAATATGCTTTTGTAATTGTAGATGACTATACTAGATATACTTGGACCTATTTCTTGGTTCACAAAAGTGATTGTTTCAAGTGTTTCTCTAAATTTTGTAAACTCACTGAAAACGAAAAAGGCTTCATGATTTCATCAATTCGGAGTGATCATAGTGGTGAATTTCAAAACCGTGATTTCTAAAGTTTTTGTGAAGTTAATGAATACAATCACAACTTCTCCACTCCAAGAAATCCTCAACAAAATGGAGTAGTTGAAAGAAAGAATAGAAACCTACAAGAAACGACAAGAACTATGTTAAATGAACATAGTCTACCCAAGTATTTTTGGGCCGAAGCCGTAAATACGGCTTGCTACATCATGAATAGGGTTCTAATAAGACCGTCTCTATCAAAAACTCTCTATGAATTATGGAATAACAAAAAACCAAATGTTTCTTACTTTAAAGTTTTCGGTTGCAAATGCTTTATTTTGAATGAAAAGGATGCCTTAGAAAAATTTGATGCTAAATCCGATGAAGGTATCTTTCTTGTTTACTCTTCTGTTTCTAAGGATTTTCGTGTTTTTAACAAAAGAACCTTAGTTATAGAAGAATATATTCATGTGATTTTTAATAAAATTTTTAAGTTAAAGAAAAATGATTTTGATGATGATCTTGGTTTTGATAATTTGAATTTAAAGGAACCCCCTCCTCAAATTAGCAACTTGGATGCATCTTCATCCAAAATTTCCTTACCCAAAGAATGGAAATATGTAGATGCTCATCCAAAAGAGCAAATTACAGGAGATACATCACAAGGGTTTAAACTCATTCTTCTTTCAAGAATTTTTGTGCTAATGTCGTCTTCCTTTCTCAAATCGAACTAAAATGCATTGACGAGGCCTTGTTGTTAGGATCAAGAGCACTAAGAGGGGGGGGTGAATTAGTGCAGCGGAAATCTTTCTACGATTAAAAAAACGTTCGAACGATAAAAGCGATTTCGGTGTGAAAGCCGATTCTAAGATTACTTTAACTTAAGATCAAGTGAGATGACGTTAAAGTAAATCTATGAAGGCAGTTTGCAGTTATGATGAAAATCATAATATAAGCGCAAACTGAAATACGACGTTCGTACGATAAAACTGATTTACGTTTTAAACCCCGATTCGGAAAGCACTGAACTTTGAAACACGTTCATAAAAGCACAAAAGGCAGTAAGCTATTGAGGAGGTTTGCAGTAAAGATAAGATGCTCAAAATAAATGCAAACCGAGATTTAGAGTGGTTCGATCAATCTTGACCTACTCCACTTTTGGCTTCCTCCACCGATGAGGTCACCGACGTCAACTAGAGGCCTTCCTTCAATAGGCGAAGGCCAACCACCCTTTTACAGTTTCACTCCTTTTGACGGGCTTAGGAGACAACCCTTACAGAATTTTCTCTCCTCTCTTTACAACTCAGAACTTGGAAAAAAGAGGGAGAATGACTTTTAGCCTTTACAACAACTTTGAGCTCTAAAAATCACAGAACAAGATCAAGATTTCGATGTAAGTTTATGCCCTTTCAGTGCTGAATGGGTGGGGTATTTATAGGCCCCAACCCAGTTCAAATTTGGAGCTCAAAACTGTCAATTCCCGAAATTCCGGGATCAGGCGGTTGCACCTCCTGACTGAGGCGGTTGCACCGCCTGGCAGAGCTCGAAGACTGAACATCTGGGCAGTGCTACCTCCTGTTAGGGGTGGTTGCACCTCCTACCAGAGCTCGAAGACCGAGCTCAGGCGGTTGCACCTCCTAACTGAGGCGGTTGCATCGCCTGGCAGAGCTCGAAGACCGAGCCCTAGCGTTGCCACCTCCTGTCAGGGGAGGTTGCACCGCCCAGTCTCGCTCGGAGACTGAGACCAGGCGGTGCCACCTCCTGGCTGGGGCGGTTGCAACACCCAGTCTCGCTCGGAGACTTAACCCAGGCGGTGCCACCTCCTGGCTTGGGCGGTTGCACCTCCCAGCAGAAATCAGGGTCCGAATGGGTTGATCCATTCTGCCCAATTTGGGTTTTTCAGGGGCCCAATTGCCCCAAGATTAAGTTAATGGGATCATCTCCCATTTCCAACTTAATCATTGTGGTAATTACGATATTCCCTAAGACATTTACTGCAACTTGCTCCGGTGCGTCAATCGCTTCTTCCGGCGAGCTTCCGGCGAACTTCCGTTGATCATCCGATGAACCCTCGGTGATGCTCCTGCGGACTTCCGGCAAACTCCTGGACTTGCGACGATCCACTTGGCGAGTTCTGACAAGCTTCTTTGGCAAGCTCATGGACTTCTCGGATTTGTTCCCGCAGAACCTCTGACGACTGTCCGAACTTCCGTCGAACTCCCAACGTGATCATTGTCTTGACTACGGCACAACTCTTGCTGCATGTCTTTCTTCCATCGTAGTTAATCCTGCACACTTAAAACAAAACTTCGATCGAGACAATTAATCCTAAGCAATTAACCAAGTTGTCCGGCATGTCATTGGTCCCTCGACGCTTCGTCCGATTCTTCGGCGCATCGTCCTCTCTTGCAGCCTATTGCCCAATCGGCCAGTTGACTCCGCAACTCCGATATCCTTGGCACAATACCCGCTCTTCTTGGCTCGATGCCCGAGTCCACGACCCGAAGCCTTCTGTTGATACGTCGACCGATCCACCAGCCCGACTTCCAATCTTCTGACATGTTCCTCTAGCACAACATCATTTTCCTGCTTTAATTGTCTCATCCTGATCGAAGCATCCTGTGTTACTCAAAACACAGATTAAATCATAAACATATATCAAGTAGTTTCATCATCAAATTACGAGATTCAACACTTGAAAGACAATTCTTGGGTCATTGCAATGCAAGAGGAATTGAACCAATTTGAGATGAATGAGGTATGGAAGCTTGTTCCTAGACCTAGTGACCATTTAGTCATTAGTACTAAATAGGTTTTTAGAAACAAGCAAGACGAATGCGGTATCGTGGTTAGAAACAAGGCTAGATTAGTGGCCAAAGGTTTTAAACCAAGAAGAAGGTATCGACTACGAAGAAACCTTCACTCCTGTGGCAAGATTAGAAGCCGGATGCTCCTTGCCTATGCTAGTAGTAATGATTTTAAACTATTTCAAATGGATGTCAAAAGTGCCTTCTTGAATGGTTTTATTTCCGAAGAAGTATATGTCGAACAACGTCCCAGATTTGAAAATTCTCTTCTTCATAATCATGTATTTAAATTGACTAAAGCTCTCTATGGCTTGAAAGAAGCTCCTCGAGCATGGTATGAAAGGTTTAGTTCCTTTCTTATTTTAAATAATTTTATCAAAGGCAAGGTTGATACTACATTGTTTATCAAACACTTTGAAAATAATTTTCTTATTGTGCAAATTTCTGTTGACGATATTATTTTTGGCTCTTCAGATGAATCACTATATGAATCATTTGCCAAATGTATGAGTCATGAACTTGAATTGAGTTTAATGGGTGAATTAACTTTTTTTTTAGGATTACAAATCAAACAACTTAGTGATGGTATATTTCTTAACCAATCTAAATATACGTTAGAATTGTTAAAACGATTTAACATGGATAATTCAAAAGCAATAAACACCCCTATGAGTACTTCGACTAAGTTAGATATGGATGAAAATAGTGAAAATTTTGATCAAAAAACGTATAGGGGAATTATAGGTAGTCTACTCTACCTCACCGCGACTAGACCGGATGTAATGTTTAGTGTAGGACTTTGCGCTAGGTTTCAATCTAATCCTAAATTATCTCATCTTATGAGTGTTAAAAGAATATTTAGATATCTTAAAAGAACTCCAAATTTAGGATTGTGGTATCCAAAAACTGATAAATTTGATTTAATAGCTTATGCATATGCCGATTTTGGCGGATGCAGGATAGATAGAAAAAGTACATCCGGAACATGCCAATTCTTAGGACATGCACTTGTTTCTTGGACTTCCAAGAAACAAAATTCAGTTGCACTATCTACGGTGGAAGCCGAATACATTGCTGCAAGTGCATGCTGTGCATAAGTTGTTTGGATGAAGAATACATTAAAAGACTATGGAATTCACTTGAAAAATATTCCCATAAAATGTGATAATACAAGTGACATATGTCTTACCAAAAATCCAATTCAGCACTCTAGAACTAAGAATATCGACGTTAGGCATCATTTCATACGCGATCATGTCCTTAACAATAATGTCATTCTAGAATTTATTGACACAAAGCATCAATTAGCAGACATTTTTACAAAAGCCTTAAATGAAGACCAATTTGAATTCACTAGAAGGGAACTAGGCATGTTAAATTGTCCCTGAAAATAAGCTTATTTAAATATATTTTCCAAAAAATGTCTCATCCTTTTTCTGTTCTTTTGTGGATCTAATTTTATCCATCTCTTTCGATTCCAAATGACATATTAAAGTACAACCTAATATCTTATCCTATCTTGAGTCAAAGACCTCCGAAAAACAAAAGGGGGGAAGAAAGAATTATTTTTTCTCTTCCGCGGCATGCCAACGGTGGCACCACCAAAACCAGTGGTAGCACTGCCTGAGCGCTCGGGCGCCAGGCAGTGGCACCACTCGGTTTGGCGGTGGCACCGCCCGAGAGCCCCTTTATAAGACGAAGGGTTAGGGCTGGTAGTGACACCGCCCCCAACCCGTGAGAAATTGGCTCAAGCTCTCCCACAACCTCTCTAAACCCTCATTCCAACCTTTAGAAGCCTAGGAGAGGGATTCTTGTTGGTCCAAGCTCTCCATCTTCCAAGAAATTCTCCATAAGGTAAAATCAGAAATCTTTCCTTCCTCTTCTCATTATTTTGCCTACTCTTCATAGTTTCATATTTTTTATCTATCATCTTGTCTAGATAATGGCTCCTAAGAGATCAAAAGGGAAAAGGGTTGAAGGAGATTCATATGACCAAGATCTTTTTAGATCCAAAGAAGTAGCTCTTAGGTTTCCAAATTTTGAAACAAGATCTATCCATAAGGGTAAACACGTTGATCTTGATGAATTAGGAAACCTAGAACCCATTAGGTGGTTTACACATCTAGATGCCCTACCTCTTCTACAAATAAATGAACCAATTTATCCTAGGTTAGTTAGGCTATTTTATGCAAACTTATGTGTGGATAACGATAGCCTAAGTACTTACCTTCTAGGAACATAAATTAGAATTTTTGATAGTACTATTTGTGAACTAATTGGAATCACTGAAAAAGATAGGGATTGTTATTTTAGAGGTAAATGAGATGTCAATGTAATCGGAGCAACTTACTTCGAAGCCGTAGAAACTATTTTTGCAAATCCAGACCTCGGCATAATACCCAAGAGTTGCGAGCACTTACTTCCCTTTAACTCTAAAATTCTTCATCACATCATAACAAGCATACTATTCCCTAAGCAATTTCATCTTGATGAAATGAGTCAAATAGAGATAAGCACCATGTTTTGGATACTCAATCCTGCAACACATGCAGGATATTATAGCTAAAGACATTATGTTACCATATGGAGGGGTAATCACTCGATTTATACTTGCTCATGACATTTGTATCCCACCCGGTGAAAAAACAATTCAAAGTGATCAATATAACATCATCAATAGAAATCTACTAAAAAGACTTAGGTGCAAATTTAGCAATGGTATATGGGTTAGGCAACCTAGAAGGACTGATCCAATTCCCCCACTAGTAGAACACCCCGAAACACCAATCTTTAGGGGAAATGAATCTCCTCCTCCAAGTCCCTTTGGAGCAGCACCTTCAGCTCCTGCGTCATCTTCTAAAGAACTCATTATGGCAGAATTGCATCGGATCAAATTACAACAAGATCAATTTAAATCATAGCAAGAGCAAATTCAAATTCAGCAAATTGAAATTTTGAAGGAACTGTGACAAATAAATCAAAAAATAGATATCATGTAGAATAACTATGGTTTTCTTCCTACGGATTAATCGATATACCTCCTTATTCTGTTACTTTGATACTTGTATGTTTACTCTTAATGCCAAGTTAGACTTTTGTCATCTTCTTTCTTTTGCATAAAAGTTGAACTTTCTTTTGAGATGTATTTTGAATAAAAGATGAATTTTTAAAATTCTGGATGAATGCTGATTTTCTTTCCGGATGAATGTTGAATTTTGTATGATCTATCTTAATGCTGAATTCCTTTTCTAATGGTTTTATAATCACAAATTATACGCTTCAAGTCTCTCTCCTTTTTGTTGATGACAAAGGGGGAGAAGAATGAGCAAAACATGACTTATGATGACTTGTACCATTTCGATAGCATGACTTAATGAAAATGTCTTATACGCATTGATAGCATGACTTATATGAATTGCAAAAGCTTGTGTAATGCAAATGTCTTATATGCCTTGCAAAAATCTTTGACTATATCGCAAGTTCTTAGATTGGTTGATAATATGAATTCATGGCTCACTTTTATATCTTGAAATTCATATTGAAAATTTTTATCTCTTGTCGTAGTGTTAATTGTCTTTTATCATTCGACTTGAAAATAATTTTTATAGCTGAAAATTATGAGAAATACGAAGTTTCGTATTTGCTCATGCTTAAAGAGAATAACGATAAGTTCAATGGATAGAACTTATCGGTTTATGCTTGAATTCAAAGGGATGTAATTCAAGTATTTTTATCTTCTTATAATATGGCATATAGATAGGGGGAGTTATGTTTAACTCCGTCATCAATTGATTGTCATCATCAAAAAGGGGGAGATTGTTGAATCTCAGATTTTGATGATGAAATCATTTGATGGGATAATTGATCTAATCCATATTATTGAGTTAAGTGTGTAGGATTAACTACGATAGCTTGAAAACATAAAGCAAGAATACCGGAGTCAAGTTCGATGGACGTTTAAGAGTCCGAATATTCGTCGGAGATACTGCTAGAACTAACCAAGAAGAAATCGAGAACTTGTCGGAGGTATGCGGAGATCACCGAGAAGGCTCGGTGTTAGAACCCTTGCAGATTCTAAACTTGGGGTTGATCTCTTTAGGGGATCGACCTCCTTGGAACTCTATAGGGGTTCCTCCCTCCAAGTTGCTGCTCAAAGGCTACAGAAAAGATTCATCTATTGCTTATCAAAAGAGGAGGAATACATGGCTATTTATAGGGTTTCTAAACCCTAATTCCTAATAGGACTCCTACTCAAGACTCCTACTTCTAACCAACTCCTAATAGGACTTCTACTCAAGACTCCTATTCCTTTACAACTCCTAATTCTTCTCTAAGAAACAACCTCCTAACCCTAGCCGGCCTCTTCACCTCTATAATAGGGGTCAGCTTAGGTAGGTTTTACATGAATGTCCCAGTTGTTGAATCTCGGATTTTGATGATGAAGTCAATTGTCATTTGTTGTCTAATCTATGTGTTGAGATAAGTGTGCAGGATTAACTACGATGAAAGTTAGACAAGCAGCAGGAGTTGCGTCGGAGTCAAGTTCATGATCACGTTGGGAGTTCGAGAGTTCGACGGAAGTTCGGACGGTCGTCGGAGGTTCTGCGAGAACAGATCCGAGAAGTCCAGAAGCTTGCCAAGCGAAGCTCGTCGGAACTTGCCAAGTGGATCGTCGCAAAGTCCAGGAGTTTGCCGGAAGTCCGCAGGAGCATCACCGAGGGTTCATCGGATGATCGACGGAAGTTCGCCGGAAACTCGCCGGAAGGAGCGATTGACGCACCGAAGCAAAGCTGCAGAAATTGTCTTAGATTTAATCGTAGTTAGCTGATTAAGTTGGAAAATGGGAAGTGATCCCATTGGCTTAATCTTGGGGCAATTGGGCCCCTGAAGGACTGAAATTGGGCCGAATGGAATGAACCATTCGGACCCTGATTGCACCAGGAGGTGCAACCGCCTAGGCCAGGAGGTGGCACTGCCTGGGCTGTGTCTTCCAGCGAGACTGGGTGGTGCAACCTCCCCAGCCGGGAGGTGGCACCGCCTGAGCTCAGTCTTCGAGCTAGACTGGGCGGTGCAACCTCCCTGGCAGAGAGGTGGCACCGCCTGAGCTCAGTCTTCGAGCAAAACTGGGCGGTGCAACCTCCCTGGCAGAGAGGTGGCACCGCCTGAGCTCGGTCTTCGAGCTCTGCCAGGCGGTGCAACCTCTCCAGTCAAGAGGTGCAACCGCCTGATCCCGGAATTCCGGGATTTGATCGTTTTGAGCTCCAAATTTGAATTGGGTTGGGGCCTATAAATTCCCCACCCATTCAGCACTGAAAAGATACAGACCTACACCGAACTCTTGATCTTTTCTGTGATTCTAAGAGCTCAAAAGTGTTGTAAAGCCTTTAAGTCTCCTCCTTCTGTTCTTCAAGTTTTCAGTTGTAAAGTGAGGAGAGAAAGGTCTGTAAAGGTTGTCTCCTGAGCCTGTCAAAAGGAGAGAAACTGTAAAAGGGCTGTTTGGCCTTCACCCATTGAAGGAAAGCCCCTAGTTGACGTCGGCAACCTCGTCGGTGGAGGAAGCCAAAAGTGGAGTAGGTCAGGACTGACCAAACCACTCTAAATCTCTGGTTTGCGTTTATTTTTGAGCACTTTATCTTTACTGCAAACCTCCTCCACTACTACTGCTCTCTGCGCTTTCACGAACAAGTTCTAAGTGCTGTTCTTCCGAATCTGCATTCAGACGTAAAGTCGTGTTTTAGTACATTACAGTTTACGTTTACGTTTTGATTCTGCAGAACTGTTCTCTGTGCTTTTGCGAACGAGTTTCTTTGCAGTTTACACTTACAGTTTGATTCTATTTATAACTGCAAACTGTCTTCTGCAATTTTACGAACGAGTTTCAACATTTAGACGTAAAACTGCATTTAGACGTAAATCGGCTTTCCTCGCACAATCGTCAGATTTCAGTTTACGTTTACGTCTTGATTTCAACTGCATATTGCCCTCTGCGAATATACAAACGAGTTTCAAAGTTCAGACGTAAATCTGCGTCTAATCTGCGTTTAAGACGTAAATCTGCGTTTAGACGTAAATCTGTTTCAGATTACCTTTTGAGCTGTACAACAGCAGCACATTGTCTTTATACTTCTGCTCAATCCGCGCTTAGACGCAATCTGCGTTTAGACGCAATCTGCGCTTAGACGCAATCTGCGTCTAGACGCAATCTGCACTTAGACGCAATCTGCGCTAAGACGCAAACTGCGCTTAGACGCAATCTGAGTTTAGACGCAATCTGCATTTAGACGCTAACTGCGTTTAGACGCTAACTACGCTTAAACGTAAACTGCACTTAATCATAAGTAATCTTAGAATCGGTTTTTGCATCAAAATACTCTTTGTCGAACGAACGCAGCCTTCGCTTTTTAATCGCTGAAAAATATCCGCTGCACTAATTCACCCCCCCCCCCCTCTTAGTGCTCTCGATCCTAACAATTGGTATCAGAGCCCGGTTAACTCTCAAAAGGATTAAAACCCAAGAGAGATGGCTTACGCCGGAAACCAAGAGGGCCATTCTATTACACGTCCACCCATGTTTAATGGGACGGACTACACCTACTGGAAGACCCGAATGAGGATCTTTCTTATTTCTATGGATTTTGAACTGTGGAATCTTGTCGAAAACGGTTTTTCAAAGTCTTCTCTTCCAATGATCGATTGGAATGATTTGGAGAAGAAGGCTTTCGCTCTAAATGCAAAGGCTATGAATGCCTTATTTTGTGCACTTGATAAAAACGAGTTTAACCGTGTTTCAACTTGTGAAACTGCATTCGATATTTGGCACACACTCGAAGTGACCCATGAGGGCACAAGTAGAGTAAAAGAGTCAAAAATCAATTTGCTGTTACACTCCTTCGAACTTTTTCGGATGAAACCGAGTGAAACCATTGGCGACATGTTTACCCGTTTCACGGATGTCGTCAACGGTCTAAAAGGACTCGGAAAGAGCTTTTCGGATTTTGAGCTTGTTAATAAGATACTAAGATCCCTTCCTAAGAGTTGGGATCCTAAAGTCACCGCTATTCAAGAGGCAAAAGATCTGCGAAATTTCCCTCTTGAAGAACTAATCGGGTCATTAATGACCTACGAAATGACTTGTAAAGCTCATGAAGAGCAAGAAGACATCCTTCCAAAGAACAGGAAGGATATGGCACTCAAAACTTCAGAATGCCACTTGAGAGAAAACTCAAGTGATGAGGACTGTGATGATGACTTGGCACTCCTAACAAGAAGGTTTAAAAAGTTCTTTAAAAGAAACAAGTTTAAGAATGATGCAAAAAATAAACTTGAACCCAAAAAGGACCAAGTAATCTGCTATGAATGCAAAAAGCCGGGACACTACAAGAGTGACTGTCCCCAAGTCAAGAAAAGAACAACAAAGAAGAAGGCGCTCCAAGCAACATGGGATGATTCAAGCGCATCTAAGGAAGAGGAGTCCAACACCGAGCAAGTTGCTCATTACGCCTTAATGGCTATCGGAGAGGAGGTAACGAATTCATTAAATGCTGATTTATCTTTCGATGAATTATTAAATGCTTTCAATGACTTATTTGACGAATGCAAGAGTATAAGTAGAAAATATAAATTGCTGAAAAAGGTGCATGATAGTCTTACTTGTGAGTTTGATAAGTTAAAAGTCGAACATCATGATAGTTTAAATTCATGTACCAAATGTCATGATTTAGAAACTTTACAAAAAGAAAACCTGCTACTCAAGGATACCTTGAAGAAATTCGAGGTTGGTAGCAAGTCGTTGAACATGATCCTTGCAAACAAGGGTCACGTTCCAAAAAGGAGCGGAATTGGATTTGTGAGAAGTCCTCACCAAAATCCAACGACTTTTATAAAAGGCTCCATCTTACATGTTCAACACCAAACCAAGTGCAACTTTTGTTGGAAATCTGGACATAGGACACATTGTTGTCCATTCAAGAAAATAAGTCCAAACAAACTGATTTGGGTTCCTAAAGGAACCATGATAAACTCGATGCAACATGATAGAAAATATAGATCTATTTATGAGGCACCCAAAAGCAAATGGGTACCTAAACATCATCCTTTCTTGTAGAAAACTAAACCATCGCAAGCTAGGAGCAAGAGATGGTACCTTGATAGTGGATGCTCAAGGCATATGACCGGAGATCCATCTCAATTCTCTAAGCTCACTAGCATAGACGAAGGATATGTCACCTTCGGAGACAACAACAAGGGTAAAATCATTGGCAAAGGAACCATAGGTAACAAATCCAACTTCTCTATTGAAGATGTTTTGCTAGTTGATGGTTTAAAACATAACCTCTTGAGCATTAGTCAATTATGTGATAAAGGATATATTATAAGATTTGAATCTAATGCTTGCATCATTGAAAAACCACACAAAAATATATCTATGATTGCATTGAAACAAAATAACGTATACACTATTGACATCAATGATTTGTGTAATGAAATGTGTTTTTCTGCCTTAAATGAGGATGCTTGGATATGGCATAGAAGATTAGGTCATGCTAGCATGAAACTGATCACTCAAATATCATCCAAAGAACTTGTAAGAGGAATTCCTCATATCAAGTTCATCAAGGATAATGTATGTGATGCTTGCCAATTAGGTAAACAAATTAAGAGCAGCTTCAAATCTAAAAATCAAATAAGCACCTCTAGGCCCTTACAATTAATCCATATGGACTTGTTCGGACCAATCTCCACATCGAGTCTAGGAGGTAGCAAATACGCCTTTGTCATTGTTGATGACTATAGCAGATATACATGGACCTACTTCTTAAGACAGAAAAATGAATGCTTTAAATGCTTTACCAAGTTTTGTAAACTTGTTCAAAATGAGAAGGGTTCTATGATTTCGTCAATTAGAAGTGATCATGGTGGAGAATTTCAAAACCATGACTTCCAAGAATTCTGTGAACTCAATGGATACAACCATAATTTCTCTACTCCAAGAAATCCTCAACAAAATGGGGTTGTAGAAAGAAAAAATCAAAACTTACAAGAAATGGTAAGAACCATGTTGAATGAACATAGCCTACCCAAATATTTTTGGGCCGAAGCCATAAACACTGCATGTTATATTTTAAATAGAGTACTACTAAGACCCTTACTCACCAAAACTCCTTATGAGTTATGGAATAACAAAATACCCAATGTTTCATATTTTAAAGTCTTTGGGTGTAAGTGTTTTATCTTAAATGAAAAGGAAAACTTAGGAAAATTTGATGCTAAATCCGATGAAGGAATCTTTCTTGGTTATTCTTCGGTTTCTAAAGCTTTTCGTATCTTCAATAAAAGAACTTTAATTATTGAAGAATCCATTCATGTTGTTTTTAATGAGATTTCCGAAACTAAGAAAAATGATCTTGATGATGATGTTAATTTTGATTCCTTAAATTTAAATGAAACCCCTTCTCCAACTAGCAACTTGGATGCATCCACTTCCGAAACATCCTTACCCAAGGATTGGAAGTATGTAGATGCTCATCCTAAGGAGCTAATATTAGGAGACACATCAAAGGGGGTTCAAATACGATCTTCTTTTAAAAATTTTTGTGCCAACGCCGCCTTTCTCTCCCAAATTGAACCCAAATGTGTTGATGAAGCCATGAAAGATGATTCATGGATTATCGCAATGCAAGATGAATTGAATCAATTTGAGAGAAATGAGGTGTGGACGCTTGTTCCTAGGCCAAATGACCATTTAGTTATTGGTACTAAATGGGTCTTTAGAAACAAGCAAGATGAAAATGGTATCGTGGTTAGAAACAAGGCTAGATTAGTGGCCAAAGGTTTCAACCAAGAAGAAGGTATCGATTACGAAGAAACCTTCGCACCTGTGGCTCGATTGGAAGCCATAAGGATGCTCCTTGCCTACGCGAGTTGTAATAATTTTAAGTTATTTCAAATGGATGTTAAAAGCGCTTTTCTAAATGGTTTTATTTCTGAAGAAGTTTATGTTGAACAACCTCCTGGATTTGAAAATAATAGCCTCCCTAATCATGTGTTTAGATTAACTAAAGCTCTCTATGGTTTAAAACAAGCCCCAAGGGCTTGGTATGAGAGACTTAGTTCTTTTCTCATTAAAAATAATTTCATAAAAGGCAAGGTTGATACTACATTGTTTATCAAGAATTTTGAAAATAATTTTCTCATTGTTCAGATTTATGTTGATGATATCATCTTTGGCTCTACAAATGAATCTCTGTGTGAATCTTTTGCTAAAACTATGAGTCTTGAATTCGAAATGAGCTTAATGGGAGAATTAACATTCTTCTTAGGTTTACAAATTAAACAACTAAGCAATGGCATCTTTATTAGTCAAACTAAATATGCCATGAATTTATTAAAAAGGTTTAGTATGAACAACTCAAAGGCTAGTAACACTCCTATGAGCACCTCCACTAAGTTAGAAACTGATGAAAGTGGAGAAAGCTTTGATCAAAAAACTTATAGGGGTATGATAGGAAGTTTACTTTACCTCACTACAACCAGACCAGACATCATGTTCAGTGTAGGACTTTGTGCTAGATTTCAATCAAACCCTAAGATATCTCATCTCAAAGCAGTTAAAAGAATATTTAGATATCTTAATGGTACCACAAATCTAGGATTATGGTACCCAAAATCAGAGAATTTTGAGTTAATTGCTTATGCTGATGCTGACTTTGCTGGCTGTAGATTAGATAGAAAAAGCACATCAGGATCATGTCAATTTTTAGGACATGCCCTTGTTTCCTGGTCATCAAAGAAACAAAACTCGGTTGCACTATCAACAACCGAAGCTGAATATATTGCAGCAAGTGCATGCTGTGCACAAGTTGTATGGATGAAAAATACCTTAGAAGATTATAAAGTTCATCTCAAAAATATTCTAATTAAATGTGATAACACAAGTGCAATATGCTTAACCAAGAATCCTATACAACACTCAAGAACAAAACATATTGATATCAGACATCACTTTATACGAGATCATGTCACCAATCATGACGTAACCATAGAGTTCATTGATACTAAACATCAACTAGCTGACATTTTTACAAAACCTCTAAGTGAAGAACAATTTGACTTCATTAGAAGAGAATTAGGAATGTTGATATGTCCGAATACTTAAATTTGTTAAAATTATTTTTCGGACTATATTGTATGATCAAATCACTTGATTGCCATGTCTCTATGATTATATGCAACAAAATCTTCTCCGAATGCATCTTATTTTTCGAATGCTATAAACCAGATTTTTTCGTACACTTTCATGAAAAATAAGTATCTGAAATAGATTTGATGAAGTGATTCATGTGTATGTATTCCATCCTGCAAAATCTTTACATGGACAATGGATTATAACACAAAGGGGAAGAAGTATTTAGAGCAATCTATGTGAAATTCCTCTATAAGCTTGCTTTGATTAATTTCCTGGTATCATGATTATTATGCTTTTTGTTGATGACAAAGGGGGAGATATATATATGAATTGATAAACACTGCCATACTATAAGTGATGCTATAAACACTGCTATGATTATGCCATCCTTGCATCACCAAGAGATACAAAAACATGTGCTAAAGTTTGCATTATGCCCTGAGTTGATATGTTATCATGTGAAGAAAATGCAAAAACTTGATAGTATATTTCAAATGTATGCATCATGTAATAGTGCTTCACAGCTTTATATGATAATATTCATACTATATGATGAATGGTTACAAACACAATCATACAAACTTGATGATGAATGTCAAGCCCTGACATCATCTTTGAAGAGATACATCATGATGAGTATCATGATGGGAGTATTGATAAGTTTAACTGATCTAACTTATCAATACGTCACTTGAATTCTTAGGTCTTGAATTCAAGGTTGACTTATCTCAACTATGGCATATAGATAGGGGGAGTTAAGGATAACTCCATTATCAATTGATTGTCATCATCAAAAAGGGGGAGATTGTTGAATCTCGGATTTTGATGATGAAGTCAATTGTCATTTGTTGTCTAATCTATGTGTTGAGATAAGTGTGCAGGATTAACTACGATGAAAGTTAGACAAGCAGCAGGAGTTGCGCCGGAGTCAAGTTCATGATCACGTTGGGAGTTCGAGAGTTCGACGGAAGTTCGGACGGTCGTCGGAGGTTCTGCGAGAACAGATCCGAGAAGTCCAGAAGCTTGCCAAGCGAAGCTCGTCGGAACTTGCCAAGTGGATCGTCGCAAAGTCCAGGAGTTTGCCGGAAGTCCGCAGGAGCATCACCGAGGGTTCATCGGATGATCGACGGAAGTTCGCCGGAAACTCGCCGGAAGGAGCGATTGACGCACCGAAGCAAAGCTGCAGAAATTGTCTTAGATTTAATCGTAGTTAGCTGATTAAGTTGGAAAATGGGAAGTGATCCCATTGGCTTAATCTTGGGGCAATTGGGCCCCTGAAGGACTGAAATTGGGCCGAATGGAATGAACCATTCGGACCCTGATTGCACCAGGAGGTGCAACCGCCCAGGCCAGGAGGTGGCACCGCCTGGGCTGTGTCTTCCAGCGAGACTGGGCGGTGCAACCTCCCCAGCCGGGAGGTGGCACCGCCTGAGCTCAGTCTTCGAGCTAGACTGGGCGGTGCAACCTCCCTGGCAGAGAGGTGGCACCGCCTGAGCTCAGTCTTCGAGCAAGACTGGGCGGTGCAACCTCCCTGGCAGAGAGGTGGCACCGCCTGAGCTCGGTCTTCGAGCTCTGCCAGGCGGTGCAACCTCTCCAGTCAAGAGGTGCAACCGCCTGATCCCGGAATTCCGGGATTTGATCGTTTTGAGCTCCAAATTTGAATTGGGTTGGGGCCTATAAATTCCCCACCCATTCAGCACTGAAAAGATACAGACCTACACCGAAATCTTGATCTTTTCTGTGATTCTAAGAGCTCAAAAGTGTTGTAAAGCCTTTAAGTCTCCTCCTTCTGTTCTTCAAGTTTTCAGTTGTAAAGTGAGGAGAGAAAGGTCTGTAAAGGTTGTCTCCTGAGCCTGTCAAAAGGAGAGAAACTGTAAAAGGGCAGTTTGGCCTTCACCCATTGAAGGAAGGCCCCTAGTTGACGTCGGCAACCTCGTCGGTGGAGGAAGCCAAAAGTGGAGTAGGTCAGGACTGACCGAACCACTCTAAATCTCTGGTTTGCGTTTATTTTTGAGCACTTTATCTTTACTGCAAACCTCCTCCACTACTACTGCTCTCTGCGCTTTCACGAACAAGTTCTAAGTGCTGTTCTTCCGAATATGCATTCAGACGTAAAGTCGTGTTTTAGTACATTACAGTTTACGTTTACGTTTTGATTCTGCAGAACTGTTCTCTGTGCTTTTGCGAACGAGTTTCTTTGCAGTTTACACTTACAGTTTGATTCTATTTATAACTGCAAACTGTCTTCTGCAATTTTACGAACGAGTTTTAACATTTAGACGTAAAACTGCATTTAGACGTAAATCGGCTTTCCTCGCACAATCGTCAGATTTCAGTTTACGTTTACGTCTTGATTTCAACTGCATATTGCCCTCTACGAATATACAAACGAGTTTCAAAGTTCAGACGTAAATCTGCGTCTAATCTGCGTTTAAGACGTAAATCTGCGTTTAGACGTAAATCTGCGTTTAGACGCAAATCTGCGTTTAGACATAAATCTGTTTCAGATTACCTTTTGAGCTGTACAACAGCAGCACATTGTCTTTATACTTCTGCTCAATCCGCGCTTAGACGCAATCTGCGTCTAGACGCAATCTGCGTCTAGACGCAAACTGCGCTTAGACGCAATCTGAGTTTAGACGCAATCTGCATTTAGACGCTAACTGCGTTTAGACGCTAACTGCGCTTAAACGTAAACTGCACTTAATCATAAGTAATCTTAGAATCGGTTTTTGCATCAAAATACTCTTTGTCGAACGAACGCAGCCTTCGCTTTTTAATCGCTGAAAAATATCCGCTGCACTAATTCACCCCACCCCCTCTTAGTGCTCTCGATCCTAACACCTATCAATTAGGACTCTCCTAGCTAGAGTCTTAACAGACCCACCTTTTTCAAATCAGCCTTGTCCTCGAGGCTGACGATTCTTGAATTTTGGGAATTTGATCTTCAAGTCGTCATAGTTCTCCCAAGTGGCATCTTCTTTTGGTAGGTTCACCCATTGTATTAGCACTTTAGTAGTGGGTCGTCGTCGTCAAGTCACGATCCATCGATCAATAATGGCACTTGGATGGGTCTGGAGTTCTCCTTGGATAGTCATATTTGGTGGGTGGCTTTGGGATGTCTCCAAGCACCTATTTACAACTTCTGTCTGGCCGACGATTTGTGGGTGATATGTCATACTCCTTTTCAATTTAGTACCCTGCATATGGAATAACTTTGTCCAAAATCTACTCGTGAAGATGCAAGTAGAATTTATTACAAGCACAATGCTTCCCTTATAGTATAATTCTTTCGAGTCCCAATTGTAATGAGCCACGGAATTTGGTGCTTCCTCCAATTTTTTTATAATCTTACTAGTCTATGAATCTTCCTACCATTCCATCTTAATATCCTCAAGGAAGTCGCTGGTCAGAAGTGTAACGACCGAAACTTCAGCTTGCTCGGGTAGTTACGAAAGCACATCTGCAAGAACATTCTCTTTCCCCTTTTTGTAAGTTATTTCATAATCAAATCTAAGAAGTTTTGTTACCCATTTTTGCTGCTCAGTGGATGATATCTTTCACTCCAAAAAGTACTTGAGGCTTTTATGGTCGGTTTTAATTTGAAATCGTCGACCAATCAAGTAGGGTCTCCACCTCGTTGCTGCGCGCACAATGGCGAGCATCTCCTTATCATATGTTGACTTATTTTGATGGGAGAGAGATAATACCTTGCTAGTGTATGTGAGTGGTCGACCATCTTGTATGAGAATGACTCCAATTCCGACTTCAGATGCGTCGGCCTCAATAATGAAGGGTCGATTGAAATCTGGTAGTGTTAGCACCGGTGTCATCATCATGGCTGCCTTAAGTTTGTCGAAGGCAGCGAAGGCTCTGTCCAACCATTGGAAGACATCTTTTTCTAGTAAGGAAATAAGTGGTGCACTGATCTTTCCATAGTTTTTCACGAACTTGCAGTAGTAGCCTGTTAAACCTAGAAAGCCATGTAGCAATTTTATGTTCCTCGGGGTAGGCCAGTTTTGCATTGCTTCAATTTTAAAGGGGTCCACCATCACACCTTCCTCTGATATGATATGTCTAAGATATTCCACCTTTTGTTGAAGAAAGCAAAAATTCGTAGTGGTTGTTGTGTGTTCAAAAGGTGGTTTTCGATATAACTTCTTCGCACGCTCATATTTGATGATACCCGGATCAAAGGTCCAGCTTTGTAAAGATTTATGCTCCATTTCATCTAGAAATTCATCTACTATTGGAATAAGGTATTTATCCTTGATGGTTATGCCATTGAGAGCTCGGTAATCAACAAATATTCACCTTGTTCCATCCTTCTTGCGTACAAGTAGCACCGGTGAAGAGTAGAGGTTGTAACTTGGCCGAATAACTCCTGTTTTGAGCATCTCTTTTACAATCCTTTCTATTTCATCCTTCTGAAGATGTAGATATTGATATGACCGAGTATTTGCTGGAGGTTTGCCTGAAAGAATCATTATATAATGATCATGCCGACGGGTAAGAGGTAGGTTGTGCGGTTCGTCAAATATATCTGAAAATTCACCAAGCAAAGGAAGTAGGTCTGGATCTTCAAATTCTATTGGCTCTCCCTTAGTTTTCTGCTCAAGTTGTACCAAAAATCTGCTACATATTTTATGCAAAACCTTCCCCATTTGTTGTGTGCAAATCGTCGTTACGTCGCCCCCACGTTTCCCGTTTAGTATCACCTGTTTCTCCTTACTATAAAATTTCATAATTAGTTGCATAAAATTTCAAGAAATATCACCTAATATCATCAACCATTTAATTATGAGCATGGCCTCATGATCATCAAGAGGGTGAAGGAAGAAATATGCAATTATCTCTTGGTAAGGCCTCATGATCAGCAACAGTTTCACTTGCGGGCGCCTACGATCATACTTCAAAATCCATCCATCGGCGACCTTAATGTCAAACCTGTTACAATTCTCGATAGGTAAGGCCATCTGGATAGTAACCTTACTATTTAGAAAGTTATTAGTACTGCCCGTGTCGATAAGAACAGTGATCGGTTGTTATTTGAGA
Source organism: Musa acuminata AAA Group (assembly GCF_036884655.1). Classification (NCBI taxonomy): domain Eukaryota; kingdom Viridiplantae; phylum Streptophyta; class Magnoliopsida; order Zingiberales; family Musaceae; genus Musa; species Musa acuminata. Next base: position 30,616,798 of record NC_088338.1, on the reverse strand, counting down.
AGGCCTCCAACTTTCATCGTTTGCGAGTTTGAGTAGCCGGCTAGTGTATGTACCGTAACTTCGGTCGGTTGTGGCTCTTCTTCTGCATCTTCTTCTTCATATTCAAGGCTCTCTTCTGGATGTTCAATGACCTCTTCTTCTATTGGTTCAATCATAAGAAGTCTCCCTTTACTACAGCGATGCTCACGGCTCCACGGCTCGTCACAATGCCAACATAACCCCTTCGCATATCACTCCCGAAGCTCTTCTCTTGTTAACCTCTTTGGTGTAGGGACTTGGTCAATAGTAGGGGGGCTAAGGGCTTCAATATTACTGGTTGAGGAGCTACCCTAGTCCTCTGAGCTTCATGGTTCAATTGCTCCTCTTGATGTCGTGCGAAAGAGATGGCTGCCATAAGCGTATATGGTTGTTGCGCTTTAACTTCTCATCGGATCTCCGGCTTCAAGCCCTCAATGAAGGTCCTCAATAGCTATTTTTAAGACCAATCATGAGTTTGATTAGATAATCTTTCAAACCTGGTTTGGTACTCCTGAATGGTAGAGGTTTGTCATATCTTTGCTAGTTGTCCGTCAATATTCTCGTAATCGGTTGGTCTGAAGCAGATCAGCAGTCCTTCTTTGAATTGTCGCCATGAAAGGACTCCATTAGTATGTTCAAATTAGTCAAACCACTGTATAGCATCCCCTTCAAGATGTATAGCTGCAATTGTCACCATAGATGTATCTGCGATTTTATGGTACCGAAAATATCGCTCCGCGTGCGACATCCAACCAATCGGGTCTCCTTCTTCCAATCTAGGGAAGTCCACTCTCATGCATGGATAGTTAGGGTTTGTTATAGATCTTCCCCTCTCTTGGAAGTCATATCTTTGGGCTTGGTGCAATTGGGCAAAGCTCTCTCCTTGATGTGATTTCTTCAGGCTTAGTGGTCGGCCCAATCTGAGTTCGGTAAAGAGTGTCCGAATCTTATCCTCCATTCGCGCCTCGAAGACTTCGAATTTAGCATTGATTACCTCCTCAGATGCCATAGTATATGCTGCCAAATCTGTGATGATAAGATCTCTCTTTTGTTGTCGGGTTAAAGGCATGTATTGGTTGAGAGAGGTGATGGTCAAAAGGGTTGGTGGATTGGTGGATGTAGGCTACGGTTTAGGCTTGTTTTGTGGCTATTTTGGGTTCAGTTTAGGGTATGGTTTGGTGGAATTTTAGGGCTATAGATGAAAGTTTTGGATCTATGGTAGATGGTAGCAATGGTTCGATAGAAATCAGTGGAAGTTACAGCAAGTATGCGTTGTCTTGTAAGAGTAGAATTGTCGTCGAAGAAACAACGGTTTCTCGACGTAATTTCTACCAAAAACTTGAGAGAATTGAGGAAGGAATTGATAGAAAAATCACAATTTATATAACGGCAAGGATATCTAATTTAATCAAGAAAATTTCGGCAGTATAACAGCAAGAAAATTGGTGCAAGTTGTGATTGCAAAATTCTCGTCGAAAAATTTCAACGGGTTACGACAAAAATTTGCAGCAATACAAAATCATTTTTAGAGATGAATTTCCTAATAGATCAATCTTAGATGGAAGCCAAGATTGTTAGGATTGAGAGCACTAAGAGGGGGGGGTGAATTAGTGCAGCATAAATTTTACAGCGATTAAAACCGAAAGCTGCGTTCGTTCGATACAAACTATTATGATGCAAAAGCTGATTCACAGTTTGTATCTAAGTGCTGTTTGCGTCTAAGCGCAGATTGCGTCTAAGCGCAGTTTGCGTCTAAACACAGTTTGCGTCTAAACACAGTTTGCGTCTAAGCGCAGTTTACGTCTAAACGCAGTTTACGTCTAAACGCAGTTTGCGTCTAAACGCAGTTTGCGTCTAAGCGCAGTTTGCGTCTAAACGCAGTTTGCGTCTAAACGCAGTTTGCGTCTAAACGTAGATGACAGTTTGCAGTTCTAAATCAAATCAAGACGTAAACGTAAACTGCACAGAACCTTGTTCGTAAAAGCGCAGAAGACAGTTTGCAGTTGTAAGTGAAATCAAGACGTAAACGTAAACTGCACAGAACTCATTCGTAAAAGCGCAGAGAGACAGTTTGCAGTTTGTAGATGGAATCAAGACGTAAACGTAAACTGCACAGAATTCGTTCGTAAAAGCGCAGAGAGCAGTTTGCAGTTTGTAAATGGAATTAAGACGTGAACGTAAACTGCACAGAACTCGTTCGTAAAAGCGCAGAGAGCAGTAGCTATGTAGGAGGTTTGCAGTAATGATAAAGTGCTCAAAATAAACGCAAACCAGAGATTTAGAGTGGTTCGGTCAGTCTTGACCTACTCCACTTTTGGCTTCCTCCACCGATGAGGTTACCGACGTCAACTAGAGGCCTTCCTTCAATAGGCGAAGGCCAACTACCCTCTTACAGATTCACTCCTTTTGACGGGCTTAGGAGACAACCCTTACAGATGTTTTCTCTCCTCTCTTTACAACTCAAACTTGAGGAACAGAAGGAGGAGGAAAACTAGCAGTTTTGAGCTGTAAGAACCACTGAAAAGATCAAGATTTCGGGTAAGTTCTTGCTTGTCTCAGTGCTGAATGGGTGGGGTATTTATAGGCCCCAACCCAGTTCAAATTTGGAGCTCAAAACGATCAAATCCCAGAATTCCGGGATCAGGCGGTTGCACCTCTTGACTGGAGAGGTTGCACCGCCTGGCAGAGCTCGAAGACCGAGCTCAGGCGGTGCCACCTCTCTGTCAGGGAGGTTGCACCGCCCAGTCTTGCTCGAAGACTGAGCTCAGGCGGTGCCACCTCTCTGTCAGGGAGGTTGCACCGCCCAGTCTAGCTCGAAGACTGAGCTCAGGTAGGTGCCACCTCCCGGCTGGGGAGGTTGCACCGCCCAGTCTCGCTGGGAGGCTTAGCCCAGGCGGTGCCACCTCCTGGCACTATTCCAGATCACTGGTTGGGCTCCAAACTTGGCCCAAACTAGTCCGAATTCGGGCCCAATTGGCCCAAGATTAAGTTAATGGGATCACCTCCCATTTTCCAACTTAATCAACATGCTAACTACGATTAGATCTAAGACAATTTCTGCAGCTTTGCTTCGGTGCGTCAATCGCTTCTTCCGGCGAGTTTCCGGCGAACTTCCGTCGATCATCCGATGAACCCTCGGTGATGCTCCTGCGGACTTCCGGCAAACTCCTGGACTTTGCGACGATCCACTTGGCAAGTTCCGACGAGCTTCGCTTGGCAAGCTTCTGGACTTCTCGGATCTGTTCTCGCAGAACCTCCGACGACCGTCCGAACTTCCGTCGAACTCTCAAACTCCCAACGTGATCATGAACTTGACTCCAGCGCAACTCCTGCTGCTTGTCTAACTTTCATCGTAGTTAATCCTGCACACTTAAAACAAAAACTTTGATCGAGACAATTAATCCTAAGCAATTAATCAAGTTGTCCGGCATGTCATTGGTCCCTCGACGCTTCATTCGATTCTTCGGCGCATCGTCCTTTCCTGCAGCCTATTGCCCAATCGGCCAGTTGACTCCGCAACTCCGATATCCTTGGCACAATACCCGCTCTTCTTGGCCCGATGCCCGAGTCCACGACCCGAAGCCTTCTGTCGATACGTCGACTGATCCACCGGCCCGACGTCCAATCTTCTGACATGTTCCTCCGACACAACATGATTTTCCTGCTTTAATTGTCTCATCCTGATCGAAGCATCCTGCATCACTCAAAACGCAGATTAAATCATAAACATATGTCAAGTAGTTTCATCATCAAAATACGAGATTCAACAATCTCCCCCTTTTTGATGATGACAACTACTTGATGACGGAGTTAAACTTAACTCCCGGAGTTTAAACAAACTCCCCCTATCAATATGCCATATTGATAGAAACTCTTAGATTCAAAAATCTAAGCAACATGTCATCATAAACGGAGTTAACCTTAACTCCCAGAGTTTAAACAAACTCCCCCTATCAATATGCCATATTGATAGAACCTTGAATTCAAACTGAATTCAAGTCATTGCAATATTCATCATGAATACTTGCAACATGTTATCATGAACATATGCATAAACTTATGCATCACATGTCATGTCATCAACATACTTTCATCAACATACTTCTCCCCCTTTGTCATCAACAAAAAGGAGAAGTACCACAATCAAGTGTTTGTGATATAGGTTCAATTCATTGCATGAAAAACATAATATCAAGTTTTATCATCATGCAGTTTTGAAGCCAAAAAATTTAGCAAATGTTACATCATGCTTAGAACATTCAAGCTATCAAGTTTTAGATATGCAAGTTTTACAGTATACAAGATAGCACTTGGTATGAAAATTAGAGATGTTCAAGATAGCAAGTTCTATATCATGCAAGCTAGCAAATTAGAGATGTTCAAGAAGGCAACTCTTGCTTCTTGAAATATGCAAATTTGTCAAGTTTTGCTAGAGGTGCAAGTTAGCATTTTTGCCTCTTGAGATAGGCAAGATAGCACATTTGCTTCTTTTGAGATAGCAACTTTTCGCTTCTCTTTAGACTACAAGCTAGCAATTTTTTTACGATATACAAGTTAGCAAAAACTTCGAAAGCAAATGCAAGATAACTTTCTTGTGTAGGCTCATGATTATTGCTTCTTATTGTAATGTGCAGGTTGCAAGTCTTGCTTCTTGAGATATTCAAGATGGTGATGTTCAAGAAGACAACTTTTGCTTCTTGAAATAAGCAAGTTAGCAATCTTTGCTACTTAAGATAGGCAAGCTAGCAATCAAGTTTTTGCATCTTCTTGACTTGTGCAAGCTAGCTATCTCCCCCTTTGTCATTGTCAAAAAGAAAGGAAGAATACAGTTTTGTAGTTTTTTTTCCTTTTACAACGATTTCAAAATCATGACAAAGGATGAATAATCAAGTTATGAATGTCAAGACAATTTTTCATCATGAATATTTTATCATTGCATTATCATAAGTTGAAGTATTACATGCATAATATCATATCATCATTCATAATTACATTAATGTTTCAATATAGCAATTTCTTCTCAAAATGTATAACTTAGCACTCATCATGATTTACATCATATGCAATACATCACATCATAATTAGAAAGCACAAGTATTGCATGCATAATTGCAAATCATAAATGTTTCATATCATGATGGTATCAATTTTGTCAAATTATATCCTACCATGCATGATCAATAACTCCTCATTTGTATTTCATGCATTATTTCATTTCATCTCATAAGGAATATCAAGAAAAGTTATTGGATGAGGAGATAAATATTTTATGAATACACGGAATTGTATAAAAATCATATCATAAGTGTTTCGTGTATTCATATTATCACATGAAGCATATTATCATTTTTGATATTCATAACATGAATAACGTTATTACTATTTCATCAAAATCAATTTCGAGATTCACACAATATCATAAAATCATTAATCTCGATAAGATGGGAAAAGCATTTTCTTTTTAAGTGATTCTTTTAACACATCATAAAAAACTCATTCATAATTCAAGTGATTTACAAGATATCATAAATGAATTTATCACTTGTATTTCATCAAAATCGAGAACTCTAGAGATAGAAAATGATTGAAGCATGTTTCATATTTAAAGTGTATCTTATGTCGTAAATACGAATCAAGCATTTGACAAATCTGAAATCATCCTCAAAATTACATTCAATAAATTCATGTATGACAAGCATAGATTTATTGAAAGATCAATAAGATAGAGGATTACATTTCAAGTGTTCATCAATTGTAGCATTTCATCATATGGTAAGATATCAATGCGTAAAATTATGATACAAGTTCTTGATATCTTAACGCATGATGCAAACATGGCATAATGCAAATTTGGCAATCATAGCATCAATTCATATATCTCTTGATGATGCAAGCATGGGATAATCATAGCATAGTGTTTATAGCATCAATTCATATATTTCTCCCCTTTTTTAAGTGTTTCATCTTAAGTGATCGATTTCATGTTAGCATGCCTTTTCATTTATGTCAAATGAAAACATGCATCAACGTTTAGGATCGTAAAATGAATTTCATCATAAAACCATCAATCACAAAAATCATCATGTATATCTCATGCATGAAATTGTCAATCGAAATATTTAATTTCATCATTATGCATTTCTTCAAATCAAACATGATCTTTAATCAAAATCGAGAAATAACAATGGAAATCAACGTAATGCACATTATTACTTCTTAACCATGATTTCATATTTTCAATCAAGATCATTTTATTTGTTTATCATAAAATATGCAATATTATCATTTTCGAAATTACTTAGTATGATCATAATAATTTTTTTTTAACATGTAATTTTTAAGAAAATTAATTCTAAACTAAAAGAGAAAAATACATCATGAAAGCATCAAGTAATTTCAAAATAAATTAGGGGGATTTCGATTACCTCATCATTGTGGGCTGTTAAGGCGTAGTTTGCCGCCTTGCTTTTGTTGACTTTCTCTTCTTCGGAGGAGCTCGATTCATCCCAATTTTTGTTCTTCTTCTTGCATTTAAAGCAAGTAGTTTGATTCTTTTTGCTTTTTAATTTTCGTTTCATTTGTAGTTTAAGTTCACCATCACTTGAGCTTATGCTCGAGTGGTCTTCAAATGTTCTATGTCCCAAATCCTTCCTGTCCTTTGGAAGGTGGTTCTCAAGTTCTTCACGTGCATTGCACGTCATTTCATATGTGATCAATGAACCAATTAGTTCTTTAAGTGGAAATTGGTTCAAGTTTTTCGATTCTTGAATAGCAGTTACTTTTGAATCCCAAGTTTTAGAAAGTGAGCGCAAAACTTTGTTAACGAGTTCAAAATCCGAAAAGCTTTTACCAAGTAAATTTAAACCATTGACGACATCCGTAAAACGGGTGTACATGTCAATAATGGTTTCGCTTGGTTTCATATGAAAAAGTTCGAAATCATGCAGTAAAATATTAACTTTCGAGTCTTTGACTCTACTAGTTCCCTCGTGCATGATTTCAAGAGCACGCCAAATATCGAAAGTCGTTTCACACAAAGAAACCCGATTGAACTCATTTTTGTCCAAAGCGCAAAATAAGGCATTCATAGCCTTTGTGTTTAAAGAAAAATACTTCTTCTCCAAATCTGACCATTCGTTCGTCGGTTTAAAGGGAAGTTGAAAACCGTTTTCAACGATATTCCATAAATCCAGATTTAGAGAAATCAAGAAAACTCTCATTCGAGTTTTCCAATAAGTGTAGTCCAATCCGTTAAAAACGGTGGATGAAAGACCGAAAAGCCCTCTTGAAAAGCCATTTCTCTCGGGTGTAAATCCGAAATGAGAAATACCCTGCTCTGATACCAATTGTTAGGATCGAGAGCACTAAGAGGGGTGAATTAGTGCAGCGGAAATTTTACAGCGATTAAAACTGAAAGCTGCGTTCGTTCGATAGAAACTATTATGATGCAAAAGCTGATTCACAGTTTGTATCTAAGTGCTGTTTGCGTCTAAGCGCAGATTGCGTCTAAGCGCAGTTTGCGTCTAAACACAGTTTGCGTCTAAACACAGTTTGCGTCTAAGCGCAGTTTACGTCTAAACGCAGTTTACGTCTAAACGCAGTTTGCGTCTAAACGCAGTTTGCGTCTAAGCGTAGTTTACGTCTAAACGCAGTTTGCGTCTAAACGCAGTTTGCGTCTAAACGTAGATGACAGTTTGCAGTTCTAAATGAAATCAAGACGTAAACGTAAACTGCACAGAACCTTGTTCGTAAAAGCGCAGAAGACAGTTTGAAGTTGTAAATGAAATCAAGACGTAAACGTAAACTACACAGAACCTTGTCCGTAAAAAAAAGCGCAGAAGACAGTTTGCAGTTGTAAGTGAAATCAAGACGTAAACGTAAACTGCACAGAACTCATTCGTAAAAGCGCAGAGAGACAGTTTGCAGTTTGTAGATGGAATCAAGACGTAGACTGCACAGAATTCGTTCGTAAAAGCGCAGAGAGCAGTTTGCAGTTTGTAAATGGAATTAAGACGTGAACGTAAACTGCACAGAACTCGTTCGTAAAAGCGCAGAGAGCAGTAGCTATGTAGGAGGTTTGCAATAATGATAAAGTGCTCAAAATAAACGCAAACCAGAGATTTAGAGTGGTTCGGTCAGTCTTGACCTACTCCACTTTTGGCTTCCTCCACCGATGAGGTTACCGACGTCAACTAGAGGCCTTCCTTCAATAGGCGAAGGCCAACTACCCTCTTACAGATTCACTCCTTTTGACGGGCTTAGGAGACAACCCTTACAGATGTTTTCTCTCCTCTCTTTACAACTCAAACTTGAGGAACAGAAGGAGGAAAACTAGCAGTTTTGAGCTGTAAGAACCACTGAAAAGATCAAGATTTCGGGTAAGTTCTTGCTTGTCTCAGTGCTGAATGGGTGGGGTATTTATAGGCCCCAACCCAGTTCAAATTTGGAGCTCAAAACGATCAAATCCCAGAATTCCGGGATCAGGCGGTTGCACCTCTTGACTGGAGAGGTTGCACCGCCTGGCAAAGCTCGAAGACCGAGCTCAGGCGGTGCCACCTCTCTGTCAGGGAGGTTGCACCGCCCAGTCTTGCTCGAAGACTGAGCTCAGGCGGTGCCACCTCTCTGTCAGGGAGGTTGCACCGCCCAGTCTAGCTCGAAGACTGAGCTCAGGCGGTGCCACCTCCCGGCTGGGGAGGTTGCACCGCCCAGTCTCGCTGGGAGGCTTAGCCCAGGCGGTGCCACCTCCTGGCCTAGGCGGTGCCACCTCCTGGCACTATTCCAGATCACTGGTTGGGCTCCAAACTTGGCCCAAACTAGTCCGAATTCGGGCCCAATTGGCCCAAGATTAAGTTAATGGGATCACCTCCCATTTTCCAACTTAATCAATGTGCTAACTACGATTAGATCTAAGACAATTTCTGCAGCTTTGCTTCGGTGCGTCAATCGCTTCTTCCGGCGAGTTTCCGGCGAACTTCCGTCGATCATCCGATGAACCCTAGGTGATGCTCCTGCGGACTTCCGGCAAACTCCTGGACTTTACGACGATCCACTTGGCAAGTTCCGACGAGCTTCGCTTGGCAAGCTTCTGGACTTCTCGGATATGTTCTCGCAGAACCTCCGACGACCGTCCGAACTTCCGTCGAACTCTCGAACTCCCAACGTGATCATGAACTTGACTCCGGCGCAACTCCTACTGCTTGTCTAACTTTCATCGTAGTTAATCCTGCACACTTAAAACAAAAACTTCGATCGAGACAATTAATCCTAAGCAATTAATCAAGTTGTCCGGCATGTCATTGGTCCCTCGACGCTTCGTCCGATTCTTCGGCGCATCGTCCTTTCCTGCAGCCTATTGCCCAATCGGCCAGTTGACTCCGCAACTCCGATATCCTTGGCACAATACCCGCTCTTCTTGGCCCGATGCCCGAGTCCACGACCCGAAGCCTTCTGTCGATACGTCGACCGATCCACCGGCCCGACGTCCAATCTTCTGACATGTTCCTCCGACACAACATGATTTTCCTGCTTTAATTGTCTCATCCTGATCGAAGCATCCTACATCACTCAAAACGCAGATTAAATCATAAACATATGTCAAGTAGTTTCATCATCAAAATACGAGATTCAACAAAGATGATCTATGAGATGTATAAGAAATTTCATTCAAAAAAGATTGCAAATAGATGGGTTAAGGCAATAACATGCGGCTGAAATTTTCTGCAACACAGGTTTTTAAGTATAGCAGATTGGACGTAAAAGATCAGTGGATTATATTGAGAATTTTTTGATGAAACTAAAGAGAAATCTACTGTTAGGAAGTGTCAAAGCTATCATAAAAATTTCATAGAGATTTAGATAGAAACAACGTAGTATCAAGATCAAACAAACAGTGTTATGCGGCTGAAATTTTATAGTGCAGTTTTTCAAGTATAGCATATTAGACGTAAAATATCAATAGTTTATATTGAGAATTTTATGACAAAACCAAAGGAAATCTGCTGTTAGGAATTGTCAAAGATTTCATAAAAATTTCGAATAGATTTGGATAGAAAAAACATAATAGCAAGATCAAACAGACGGTGTTATACGGTTGGAATTCTGCAATGTATCTTTCATCGTAGAGATGAAAACTTTATGACGAAAAGTTTATGCAGCAATATAAGAATAATTTTTTTAGGATTTTCAAATAAGGATAACTAAATTGCAGCAGCAGTAAGGTAGAAAACCAGAACCTGTTGCAATTCACGGGGAGATCAAAGGATGATCCGTGATGGTGGAGATGACAGTGGAATTTGGCAACGATCTTTTAAGCAATTGTGGGAATTGCTTTGGGCGGTTGTGGAGGGTTGATGGATGGCTGCGGAAGGGCAGCGAGACGCCAAGAATGCTGCTATGATACCAGGTGTTAGAACCCTTGCAGATTCTAAACTTAGGGTTGATCTCTTTAGGGGATCGACCTCCTTGGAACTCTATAGGGGTTCCTCCCTCCAAGTTGCTGCTCAAAGGCTGCAGAAAAGATTCATCTATTGCTTATCAAAAAAGGAGGAATACATGGCTATTTATAGAGTTTCTAAACCCTAATTCCTAATAGGACTCCTACTCAAGACTCCTACTTCTAACCAACTCCTAATAGGACTTCTACTCAAGACTCCTATTCCTTTACAACTCCTAATTCTTCTCTAAGAAACAACCTCCTAACCCTAGCCGGCCTCTTCACCTCTATAATATGGGTCAACTTAGGTAGGTTTTACATGAATGTCCCTCTCAATTAGGACTCTCCTAGCTAGAGTCCTAACACTCGGCTACTCATTGAATTCGTCACAAGATCGGGAACCTGCTGGGAGTCCGCTAGAAGAAATTCGTTACAAGACTCGACGTTTGTTAATTAAAAAATTTGCTTAGGATTATGTTTTTAGTTATGTAGTTTGCATGTAATTAGGATTAGGATTAAGGGATACTCTTATATCCTGATTAGGGGCCAATTGGGCCCAAATGTGACCTGGTTTGGGCCGGACTTGAAGCCTAACCAGAGATCCGTAAGGACGGGCGGTGGCACCGCCCAGAGCCCGAAGGGTCAGGCAGTGGAACCGCCAGACTGGGTGGTGGCACCGCCACTGACAAGCGGTGGCACCGCCAGCCTCGGAAACCGAAGAGAATTCAAAATTTGGAGCCCAAATTTGAATCCTTTTGGGGCCTATAAATACCCCTCAATTCTCAGCTGAGATTACAACTTTTGTGAAAGCAATAGATTGAGATAAAGGTCTTAGAAAAGTCTTTAGCATGTCTTGTCTTCAATTGCTTGAGTGTTCACCTCCTTCTTTCTATTCAAAAATTTGTAAGAGTGTGAACCACTTGTAAAAGGTTGTAAGAGGGGTATTTGTCCTTCCCCTTCAAAGAGATTTGTTAGTGGAAGTTGGGAGTCTCATCGAAAAAGGCTTTGCAAGTGGATGTAAACCATTTGACCGCTTTAAATTGGCGTGTTCATTGAATGTGTGAGTACTTACCTTTCTGTAATCGTTATCTACACAACAGTAAGTTTTCGATTTTTACTTTACTCAAGTTACTATCAAAGTGAAATCTCCTTGCATTTTACGGAATCATTTTCGAACTTACAAGTTTTAATCCGCTGCACTAATTCACCCCCCCTTTAGTGCCGCTCCGATCCTAACAAGTTTCATCTGCGGGCACCTACGATCACACTTTAAAATCCATCCATCGGTGACCTTAACATCAAACCTGCTGTAATTCTCGATAAGTAAGGTCATCTAGACAACAACCTTACTTTTTAGGAAGTTATTAGTGCTACCCATGTTGTTGAGAACAGTGATCGGTTGTTGTTTGAGAAGGCCTCCAACTTTCATTGTTTGCAGGTTTGAGTAGTCGGCTAGTGAATGTATTGTAATGTCGGTCGGTTGTCGCTCTTTTTCTGCATCTTCTTCTTTATGTTCAAGGGTCTCTTCTAAATGTTCAATGACCTCTTCTTCTACTGGTTCAATAATAAGAAGTCTACCTTTTCTACATCGATGCTCACGGCTCCACGGCTCGTCGTAGTGCCAACATAACCCCTTCGCAAATCGCTCCCGAAGCACTTCTCTTGTCAATCTTTCTAGTAAAAGGACTCGGTTGATAGTAGGGGTGGTTGAGGGCTTCAGTATTGCTAGTTAAGGAGCGACCCTAGTCCTCCAGGCTTCATGGTTCAATTGCTCCTCTTGAAATCAAGCGAAAGAGATGGCTGCTATAAGCGTGTACGGTTGTCATGCTTTAACTTCTCCCCGGATCTCCGACTTCAAGCCCTCATTGAAGGTCCCCAATAGCTATTTTTTAGACCAATCATGAGTTTGATTAGATAACCTTTCAAACCTGATTTGGTACTGCTGAATGGTAGAGATTTATCGGATCTTTGCTAGTTGTCCGTCAATGTTCTCATAATCAATTGGTCCGAAGCAGATCAGCAGTCCTTCTTTGAATTGTTGCCATGAGAGGACTCTATGAGTGTGTTCAAACTAGTCAAACTATTGTATGGCATCTCCTTCAAGATGTATAGCCGTAATTTTTACCATAAATGCGTCTGCGGTTTTGTGGTACCGAAAATATCGCTCCGCACGCGAGCTCCAACCAATCGGGTCTCCTTCTTCCCATCTAGGGAAGTCCACCCTCATGTGTGGATAGTTGGGGTCAGTCATAGAGCCTCCCCTCCCTTGGAAGTTATCTTTTCGGGTTTGGTGCGATTGGACAGAGCTCTCTCCTTGATGTGATTTCTTCGAGCTTGGTGGTCGGCCCAATCTGAGTTCGGTAAAAAACGTCTGATTCTTATCATCCATTCGTGCCTCGAAGGCTTCAAATTCGTGCCTCGAAGGCTTCAAGTTAAAGGTATGTATAGGTTAAGAGAAGTGATGGTCGAAAGGGTTGGTGGATTGGTGGATGTAGGCTGCGGTTTAGGCTTCTTTTGTGGCTGTTTTGGGTGTAGTTTGAGGGTGTGGTTTGGTAGTTTTAGGGTTATGGATTAAAGTTTTAGATCTGTGGTAGCTGACAGCAAAGGTTTGATAAAAATCTGTCGAAGTTGCTGCAGGTATGTTTTGTCTTGTAAGAGCAAAATTGTCATCGAAGAAATAGCGGTTTCTCAACGAAATTTCCACCAAAAAATTGAGAGATTTGAGTAGGGAATCAACAGTAAAATCTTAGTTTATATAACAGCAAGGATGTCAATTTAATCAAAAAATTTCGGCAGTATAACACCAAGGAAATTGGTGCAAGTTGCGATAGCAGAATTCTCGTCAAAAAATTTCAACGGCTTGCGACAAAAATTTGCAGCAACACAAAATCGTTTATAGCGATGAATTTCTTAATAGATCAATCTTACATGGAAGCCAAGATGATCTACAAAGTGTATAAGAAATTTTATTGAAAAAATGTTGCAAATAGATGGGTTAAGGCAATAATATTCCACTGAAATTTTTTGTTATCCAGATTTTCAAGTATAGTAGATTGGATGTAAAAGATCAGTAATTTATATTGAGAATTTTTCAATGAAACTAAAAAAAAATCTACTATTTGAAGTGTCAAAGCTATCATAAAAATTTCATAGAGATTTGGACAGAAAAAATGTAGTAGCAAGATCAAACAAACTGTGCTATGGGGTTGGAATTTTACAGTGCAGATTTTCAAGTATAGCAGAATAGACGTAAAAGATCAATAGTTTATGTTGAGAATTTTTTGACAAAACCAAATGGAAATGTGCTGTTAGGAAGTGTTAAAGTTGTCATAAAAAATTTGTAGAGATTTGGATAAAAAAAATGCAGTAGCAAGATCAAACAAACTGTGCTATGCGACTGAAATTTTATAGTGTAGATTTTCAAGTATAGTAGCTTAGATGTAAAAGATCAATGGTTTATTTTGAGAATTTTTTGACAAAACTAAAGGTAAATCTGCTGTTAGGAAGTGTCAAAGTTGTCATAAAAATTTCGTAGAGATTTGGATAGAAAAAACATAGTAGCAAGATCAAACAAGCTGTGCTATGCGGTTGGAATTCTGCAATGTATCTTTCGTCGAAGAGATGAAAACTTTACGATGAAAAGTTTGTACAGCAATATAGGAATAATTTTTTTGGATTTCCGAATAAGGATAACTAAATTGCAGTAGTAGTAAGGTAGGAAACCAGAACTTATTGCAATTCATGGGGAGATCAAAGGATGATTCGCGGTAGTGGAGATGACGATGGAATTTGGTGATGATCTTTTAAGCAATTGTGGGAATTGCTTTGGGTGGTTGTGGAGGGATGATGGATGGCTATAGAAGGGCAGTGAGACACCAAGAATGCTGCTATGATACCAGGTTTTAGAACCCTTATAGATTCTAAACTTGGGGTTGATCTCTTTAGGGGATCAACCTCCTTGGAACTCTATAGGGGTTCCTCCCTCCAAGTTGCTGCTCAAAGGCTGCAGAAAAGATTCATCTATTACTTATTAAAAGAGGATGAATACATAGCTATTTATAGGATTTCTAAACCCTAACTCCTAATATGACTCCTACTCAAGACTCATAATAGGACTCCTACTCAAGATTCCTATTCCTTTACAACTCCTAATTCTTCTCTAAGAAATAACCTCCAAACCCTAGCTGACCTCTTCACCTCTTTAATAGGGGTCAGCTTAGGTAGGTTTTACATTAATGCTCCTCTCAATTAGGACACTCCTAGCTAGAGTCCTAATAGTCTACCATAGATCTATAACTTTTTTCCCTAACCTTCATCCACTACCATCACAGCCCAAACTCCATCAAACCATACCCTCAAACTGCATTCAAAATAGCCACAAAACAAGCCTAAACTACAGCCTACATCCATCAATCCACTAACTCTTTCGACCACCACTTCTCTCAACATATACATGCCTTTAACCCGTCAACAAAAGAGAGATCTTAATATTACATATTTGAAGGTATATACTATGGCATCTAAGGAGGCAATCAATGCTAAATTCGAAGTCTTCGAGGCACGAATGAAGGATAAGATTCAGACTCTCTTTACTGAACTCAGTTTGGGCCGACCACCAGGCCCGAAGAAATCATATCAAGAAGAGAGCTCTGACCAATCACACCAAGCCCGAAGAGATGACTTCCAAGAGAGGGGAGGCTCTATGACCGATCCCAATTATCCACACATGAGGGTGGACTTCCCTAGATGGGAAGAAGGAGACCCGATTGGTTGGATCTCGCGCGCAGAGTGATATTTTCGATACCATAAAACCGCGGATGCATCTATGGTGGAAATTACAGCTATACATCTTGAAAGGGATGTCATACAGTGGTTTGACTAGTTTGAACACACTCATGGAGTCCTCTCATGGTGATAATTCAAAGAAGGACTGTTGATCTGCTTCGGACCAACCAATTACGAGAGCATTAACGGACAACTAGCAAAGATCTAACAAACCTCCCCCATTTAAGAGTACCAAACTAGGTTTGATAGGTTATCTAATCAAACTCATGATTAGTCTAAAAAATAGCAATTAGGGACCTTCATTGAGGGCTTCAAGCCAGAGATCCGGGGAGGAGTTAAAGCGCGACAATCATACACGCTTATGGCAGCCATCTCTTTTGCACGATTTCAAGATGAGCAATTGAACCATGAAGTCCGGAGGATGAGAGTCACTCTCTGACTAGTAATACCAAAACCCTCAGCCCCCCTTACTATCAACCGAGCCCCTATACCAAAAAGGTTGACAAGAGAAGAGCTTCAAGAGCAATCTGCGAAGGGGTTATGTTAGCACTACGATGAGCCGTGGAGCCACAAGCATCACTATAAAAAAGAGAGACTTGTTATGATTAAACCAGTAGAATAAGATATTACTGAATATCTAGAAGAGAGCCTTGAACATAAAGAAGAAGATGCGGAAGAAAAGTCACAACCAACCGACTTTATGGTACATGTACTAGCTGGCTACTCAAACCCGCAAATAATGAAAGTTGGAGGCCTTCTCAAACAACAATTGATCACTGTTCTCATCGACACGGGTAGTACTAATAACTTCCTAAATAGTAAGGTTGCTGCTAGGATGATGCTCCACATCAAAGGTTGTAGCAAGTTTGACGTAAAGGTCGTCGACGAAAGAATCCTAAAGTGCGACCAAAGTTGTCCGTAGGTGAAACTATTACAGCAAGACTAAGAAATTATCTCCAACTTCTTCCTCCTACCAATTGTGTTAGGAAAAGAGTCGGCACTAAGAGGGGGGGGTGAATTAGTGCAGCGGTAAAAATTATGTCGATTTAAAACTTCGTTGTGATTAAATCTGTTTCCGACGAAAAACCATTTCGTAAAGGTATTAACTTTGAAAGCATAGGATGAGCATAGTGGATTTAAAGTAAGTAAAGTGGTTTGCAGTAAAATAAATTGTATAAGAGAAACACAAACCAGATTTTTATAGTGGTTCGATCGTCGTGACCTACATCCACTTCACTGATTCCTCTTCTGTTGAGGCCACCGGCATCTACTATCGGTCTTCTTTCAATGGGCAAAGACCAACTACCCTTTTACACCTCTCTTCTCCTTTTCATAGGTTTAGGAGACAACTTTTTACAACCCTCTTTTATAAGGTATCCCTCTCACAATCTCCCTTAGAACTCTCTCTAAGCTTTGGGAGGAGGGAACTCAACTTTCTAAGGTTTACAGCTTTAGAATCACAGAGTTTTGCTCAATATTTCTTGCTTATCTATGCAGGAATAGCTGAAATATTTATAGGCCCCAAATGGATTCAAATTTGGAGCCCAAAATTCAAACCCTAGAAATTTCAGGGTACGGGCGGTACCACCGCCTGCAACCTGACATTGGGCGGTCTCACCACCCAGAGAGTCTCAGAGACTAAACCTAGACAGTACCATTGCCCAGACTAGCGGTACCACTGCCTGACAATCTCGGAGACTGTGCCACAATGGTTTTACATGTTTGGTCACTGTTTGGGCCTTTCTCTTAGCCCAACACAGCCCAAACTTGGCCCAACTATCTCCTAATTGGGTTGGACCAAATATAATCCCTATTATTTACTAACTATAAATTTTAAGACATTTACTAAGCTAAATAAAGTCTGTAAGTATAGGTTTCTTCCGGCGAACTTCCGATGATCTCTCGGGAATGTTCTAGCAGACTCCCGACAAGCTCCTAGACTTCACGATGATCTTCTTCATGAGTTCTGATGAGCTTCTTTGGTAAACTCCTAGACTTCTCGATCATTTCTGAAGAACATCCGACGAATGTTTGGACTTCCGATGAACTCTCAAACTCTCGTTCTTGACTCCGAGATTTCATTTTGCTTTATGCCTTGCTATTGTAGTTAATCCTGCACACTTAAAACATATTTCGATCTAGACAATTATAACAAAGCTTGAATCAAAGTTGTCCAACATGTCATTGGTTTATCGACGCTTCGTCCGATTCTTCGGTGCATCATCCTCTCTTGCGGCATATTGCCTAATCGGTTAGTTGATCTCCGCAACTCAGATTTTCTTGGCATAATTTTCGCTCTTCTTGGCCCGAAACCTTCAATCGATACGTTGACCAATCCTTTGGCTCGACATATGATAGAACCCTTAGAGATTCTAAGCTTGGGGTTGATCTCTTTGGGGGATCGGCCTCCTTGGAACTCTATAGGGGTTCCTTCCTCCAAATTGCAACTCAAAGGCTGCAAAAAAGATTCATCTATTGCTTGTTAAAAGAGGATGAATACATGGCTATTTATAGGGCTTCTAAACCCTAACTCCTAATAGGACTCCTACTCAAGACTCATATTCCTTTACAACTCCTAATGCTTCTCTTATAAATAATCTCCTAACCCTAGCTGACCTCTTCACCTCTTTAATAGGGGTCGGCTAGGTAAGTTAACATTGTTAAGAATGAGTCGGCACTAAGAGGGGGGGGGGGGGGGGGGGTAAATGAGTGCAGCGGTAAAAATTATGTTGGTTCGAAATCTCTCATTCGATTAAAGTCGATTTCAAAAAGATACTTAAAATTGAAAGTGTACAGAAGAGCGTAGTGGATGTAAAGCAAGTATGTTTGCAGTAAAGGTAAATTGCATAAATAGAAATGCAAACCGAGTTTATAGTGGTTCGGTCATTGTGACCTACCTCCACTCCGCCGATTCCTCTTTAGTCGAGGCCACTGGCATCCACTATCAATCTTCTTTTAATAGACAAAGACCAACTACATTTTACAGCTCTTTCTCCTTTTATTGGGTTTAGGATATAACCCTTACACCCCCACTTACTCCTCTCTCAAACTATTCTATCACTTAGATTTTTTAGAGTAGTTCACACAAGATTACAATAGCGTTTCTCTCTTTTTCAGTCTCAATTCTTCTATTATTTAACTAGGGATGAAACGGGTATTTACAGGCCTCAAGTTGATTCAAACTTGGAGTTTAAAAATGTCTTATCATGGGTTTCCCAAGTCTTGGCGGTACCACTACTTGTGCTGGGCAGTACCACCATCTATAGCACTGACATTGAGCAGTACCACCACCCAGTCTAGCGGTACCACCGCTTGGGAGACTGTGTCTGGGTGGTACCACAGCCAAGACTAGCGGTACCATTGCTTGACACAATCTCGGAGACTGTGCCATGATGGTGCCACTTGTTTGGTCATTGTTTGGGCCTTTCATTGGGCCCAACATAGTCCATACATAGACCCAATTCGCCTCTAATTAGGTTGGCCCAATTTTAATCTCAATTATATGCTAACTATGAAATTTAAGATATTTACTAAGCTAAACAAGTCTATAAGTCTAGGTTTCTTCCAGCGATCTTCCGACGAAATTCCAATGATCTCTCGGCAATGTTCCAACGAACTCCCGACAAGCTCCTGGACTTCAAGATGATCTTCTTGGCAAGTTTTGATGAGCTTTTTTGGCAAGCTCCTGGACTTCTTGATCAATTCTAGTAGAACTTTCGACGAATGTCCGGACTTCCGATGAACTCTCGAACTGTAACATCCCTCATTTCTAAATTTTCGTATAAATTTCTAGTTGTAATGTAAGAATCCATTTTAAATTTGATAAAAGAGCCAAAGTATAAATCTGAGAAATTATTCATAAGATTTGGGGATCTGTTCAATGAGAAAAAAAAAATTTGAGGACCTATATGTAAACCCTAAGGACCTAATCGTAAATATAATAATGTAAGGACTAAACTATAAAATGTACAAAATTACAAATCCCACTGCTTAAGCCTCTTTGCCTTTGTTCTGAAGGAATCAGAGAAGGCAGCTACATGGAAGAACAGAGGAAGAGAGAAAGAAGAAGAAAAAAAAGGGGAAGAAGAAGAAGAGAAATTTGGGGCTTTGGGGATTTCTTTGATCAAATCTTCCCATTTGGGGTCATAATTCTCAAAGGCAAGTGTTCTAATCCCATCCTACAGAAATATTTGTCTCTGTTCTCATATTAATTCTGAATAATCTGAAAGATTTCTGCTTAGAACATGATATTTCTCTTGTTAGACACAAAACCATGGATCTAAATTTTTTTAGTAAACTGACCCCTATAGATTTTTTCAGCCATAATTTTTAGCACCACATATGAATTTAGGCAAGACCTTATTCATTTAAAATTAGACACTTATGCCTTTCTTTTGACACTGATATTGAAAATTTTCGACATCAAATACTTACCCAAACTTCTATTTCAAATGAGCCTATGGATGCTGCAAAACAGGGATCAAAATTTCTGACCTTTCGATACTAAAATACCTATAAGTCCCTGTTGGAAATTTTGATTTATACCAAATTAACTTCATTTGAAACTAAACTTGTAGATCTTTCTTTTGTTATATAGATTGAAAAATTTAACATTCAAATGTCTATCCTATTATCTATTGAATCTGACCCTATGAATTATGCAAAACAGTGATTTTGTTTTTGACCTTTGGTTACTAAATCAATGGTAACTCCTTGTTGGAAACCATGATTCCTACAAAACTTATTTCATTAGAAAATAGATTGATATATCTTTCAACAATAGCTTTCTTGAGGCTATTGGAGTATAAATGATAATCTGAAGTATTTGTTCAATGTGCCTATCGAACTCTGTCCGAAATCGAGCTTTGGTCGATTTCGCATATTCTGTTTTCATTCGTTTGGAAATAGATTTCATTCAGTTTCCTTCACTCAATTGAGGTTTATATTAATGCTTAAATTTTGGTTGCTCGTTTATAAGTTATTTATATTCTTGAAATATATTATGTAATGTTTATGCTATATTGTATTGACTCATATAGGCACATGTATATCCCATTGTTCCGTATTTGCTTTCGATATGCGTCTATTCCAGTTTCATTCCTTTAGATATTAAATTCATCTAACCTTCTTATTTGAATTGAGCTATATATGATTGTTTGAAATCCGTGTGTACTCTTGCTTTCATTTCCTGTCAAATTTGAATACATTTGTGAAAGATTATTGCTTGCATCGTATTGACTCGTAAAGGCACATGTACGTTTTGTTGTTCCACGTGTGCTTCCGATATGTGCTATTTATTATTCATACTGCCCTTTTGTACTCTGGTGTTGTGGGATAATGTGAACCTTTACCAGAAATGGTAAACAGGAGTTATGCATAGAGCCTGCGATGCTCTACCGACCCCCTCTGACTTCACCTAGACGTGGGTGGATGGAGCTCCCAGACGTGGGGGACTTCTGTCTGGTGGTCATTCAAAAATGGATGAATCATATTCTGTCTATGGTCCCACTACACCTTCTGTATGTTTGATATGATATCCAGAGCTTTGGTTATGTATTTATGTATGCGCTTTGGATAAGAAAGATATGAATGCAACGTCAAATACGACGTTACAGCTTCTGTTTCGTATTCGTTCTTTGATATGCTCTGAAATGGTTCATATGTCGTTGATATGCTCTGAAATATTTCCAATGCTATTGATATGTTCCGAAATGCTCCCTATGCCTCTGAAATGTTCATATGCCATTGATATGCTTTGAAATATTCCATATGCCATTGATATGTTCTGAAATGTTCCATTTGTCATTGATATGCTCCGAAACATTTCATACGCCATTGATAAGCTCTGAAATGTTTCATTCATTATTGATATGCTCCAAAATATTTTATCTATTATTGGGATGCTCTGAAATATTCCATATGCTGTTGATATGCTCCGGAACATTTTCTACGCTATTGATATGCTCCAATTACTCTATGCTCCATTTGTTTTGGAACCAAATATGTTTCGATTGAAATGACACATATGATTTTGTATCTATTGAGATGGTTTCCTTAAGAATTCTGATATTCTATCTTGTATTATGATACCTTACTTGTTTGAAATTGTTCCTTTTGTTCTGAATATGCTTTGTCACTTGTAGCTCACTCCGTTGTTATATAAAATCTTTCAGGTTACCTTGTTACTCTTTGAGATGTTTGAATTGGGCTGAGATAGTGGAGAGCTATTCAGAATTATGGGCAAGTCTTGTTGGTTATTATGTTATTGTTGTATAAGCATATTTTGTATGTAATGAAATGTTGTCGATGAACCGAAATGGATATACCTTGTAAAAGTGTTAGAAAATCTCTCTTATTTGAAATTTTGGAATGTTAAGTCTAGTTTACGATGATAGGAACTTGTGGTAAATGGTTAGAGTTCTGATTGTATAAATTACTTAGCTTATGGATTTATAAATGTTGTTCATGTTTGTTAAGTTGGCTTGGGTTACCATAGATATGAATTATCGAGTGATGTGCTATATGATTATAAACTATACAGGTTTTATAGATATGAATTTGATAGAATATTTTTTAGTGTCCTCAAATGTTAGTTTGGATCCTGGATTGGTTTGTGTTGAAAATTTTAATATCATCAATTTTTTTTTAGTGGCGTGACACGAACTCCCAACGAAATTGCGTTCTTGACTCCGGGACTTCATTTTACTTTATGCCTTACTACTGTAGTTAATCCTACATACATAAAACCTACTTCGATCTAGATAATTATTACAAAGCAAATCAAGTGTTATCTGTATGTCATTGGTTTATCGGTACTTCGTCCGAATCTTCGGTGCATCGTCCTCTCTTACGGCCTATTGCCCAATTGGCTAGTTGACCACTACAACTCCGATTTACTTGGCACAATTTCTGCTCTTCTTGGCCCGATAACCAAACTCATGGCCCGAAGACGTTTGCCAATATGTCGACCGATCCTTCGGCTCAACGTCCAATCTTCTGATATGTTTTTCTCCGGCCCAACATGATTCTTCTTGCTTTAATTGTCTCACCCTGATCGAAGTATCTTGCGTCACTCAAAACACAGATCACTCAAAACACAGATCAAATCATAAACACTATTAATTAGTTTCATCATCAAAATATGAGATTTAACAATCTCCTCATTTTTTATGATGATAACCAATTGATGATGGAGTTTATACAAACTCCCCCTATCAATATGCCATATTGATATAACTCTTGGATTCAAAAATCCAAGCAATACATTATCATAAACTTATACATAACATTATACTTCTCCCCCTTTGTCATCAACAAAAATGAGAAGTGCAACTATCAAATTTTAGACATACAAGTTCAAATCATTGCAAAATAAATATAATCTTTAATTTTTTTCATCATGCAAGGTAGTAAATTTGTTCACCAACTTAGAAGATGCATAATTACCAAATCATCATTAATTTTAAAGATATGCAAGATTGTAAATTTTGCAAGTTTGCATTTTTGCTTCTTAAGATAGACAAGCTAGCAATTTTTGGTGATGTTCAAGATAGCATGTCCTTTCTTCTCTTTTGAGAAGTGCCAGCTATCAAATTTTCTCCCCCTTTGTCTTTGTGAAAAAGAAGGGAATAATATAATTTTATATTTTTTTTCCTTTACTGTAATTTTTAATTTATGACAAAGGTAAAATATCAATCTTATTTTAATATGTTTGTGCATCATTATAGTTTCAAATTAAAACATGCACAATTTGAAAACCTTACATTTCATCCTTACTTTATGAATGATACCAAAAATAAATCATCACTATGGGCATATCATACATTATACTCAAGACATTAAAATTTTTTAAGCATTTATCAACATTTTGATCATGATGCCAAACATTCATCATTTAAAACATTCATGATATAATATCTTGATTCATGCAAAAAAAATCTCAAGTTATAAATCTTGAAAAATCAAGATAAAGCACACTCAAATTCAAATCATCAAATCAAAATTATTTTCAAGAGATTCATAAAAAAAAAGGGCATAGATAGATTCAGTAATCTCTCTCTTTTAGATAAATGGTAAGAAGATACATAGGAGTTCAAAATCAAGATGATGATTCATATAAAAAAAAATATCATAAGTTATAATCAAGAGAAAAATCATCATTTATCTTTAACTCATTCAACTTATCAAATCACCAAAGTCACTTTTAAGAGATTCATAAAAATGATCGAATAGATTCATCAAAATCAATAGAGAAAAAGAATTTTCAAGAAAAATATTTTCATCTTTTTAGTTGTCTCAATTGAAGTGATTTGTTTTCTTACAAGCATGCCCAATAAAAATATGCATCAATGTTTAAAACCGAAAGTGCAAGATTTATTACATCAAAGATCAATAAGGCATAAATCACAAAAATCATCATGCATCATTTCTAAATCTCATGCATAATATAAAATCACCAAGCATTGTACCAAAACTTTTAATATTTTTATTTCATAATTATATCATTATGCATCATTAAATCATCAAAATTGATTTCATCAAACATAAAGCATTTTCCATCAAAATCATTTTGTTTGTTATAGTCATGCAATTTTCTTTTTAGGTGAACCTAACCTTTTATGCTTAGTTTTTCATTCAAAATCCATGCATCATTATTTATAATCGGAGGGCAATATGAAAATTATTAAGATATATATTATTGCTTTTTAAAATATGCATAGAATCAACATTTTCAAAATTACTATAAGGGTAAGCATGATTCCTAAATTTTTTTTTATTTTTATCATGCAACTAAAAAAAATTATAAATAATTTTTCTAAACTAATTTAAGAACAACTCATGAAATGCATCATGTAATTTTGAAATAAAGCAAAGGAGTTTCGTTTGAGTTGTTTACCTCATTGTCAAGAGTCATCAAAGCAAAGTTCGTCGTTTCATCTTCATCGGTTTGCTCCTTGTCATTGGATGAGCTTGATTCATCCCAAGGTAGTTCCTTCTTCTTGCATTCATAGCAAGTAGTTGCATTCGTTTTAAGTTTATTTTTGTTCTTTAATTCTTGTTTAATGAACTTTTTAAACTTTAAGAGTTCAAGGTCATCATTATCATCACTTGAGTCATCACTCAAGTGGTATTCTATTGTTCGAAGTACCAAATCCTTCTTATTCCTTCGAAGGTTGTTCTCAAGCTCTTCATAAGTGTTGCAAGTCATTTCATATGTCAATAATGAACTGATAAGTTCTCCGAGAGGAAAGTTGTTTAAATCCTTGGCCTCTTGAATGGCTATTACTTTAGAATCCTAATTTTTAGAAAGAGATCGTAAAATTTTGTTCACAAATTCAAGGTTCGAAAAATTATTACCAAGAGCTTTTAAACTATTGACGACATCCGTAAAACGGGTGTATATGTCAACAACGGTTTCGCTTGGCTTCATTCAAAAAAGTTCAAAATCATGTATTAAAAGATTGAGTTTAGACTCTTTAACTCTATTCGTGCTTTCGTATGTGATTTCAAGAGTAAACCAAATATTGAAAGTCGTTTCGTACATAGAAATTCTATTGAATTCATTTTTGTCTAATATGCAAAATAAGGTATTCATAGCCTTTGCATTTAATGTAAAAGTCTTCAACTCCAACTCATTCCAATCGTTCATCGGAAGAGAAGACTTTTAAAAACCAAATCCGATTATATTCCATAAATCGAGATTCAATGAAAGCAACAAAACTTTCATTTGAGTTTTTCAATATACGTAGTCCCCATTGAACATGGGAGGACGAATGAGAGGGTGCCCCTCTTGAAAGCCGAAAAGTGTCATTTCTCTTTGGGTGTTAAACCAAAAGAGAAAAACATGGCATTGATACCAACTATTTGTTAGGACCGGAGCGGCACTAAGAGGGGGGGGGGTGAATTAGTGCAACGGTAAAGTATGATAAAGTTTCGACGATTTAAACACTTTCGGAAACTTCGTACGATAAATGCAACATTTCGTTTGAAATCATTTCGATTGCGTTTTAACTTGAAGGGATACGTAAGACGGAGACAGAGAAGTAGAGCATTAAAGTGCAAATGGTTTGCAGTAATGTAAATGACAATAAGTAAATGCAAACCAGAAATCACGCCGATTTTACAGTGGTTCGGTCAAATGACCTACATCCACTTGCGAGGCCCCTCTTCGATGAGGCTCCCACCTTCCACTAACAAATCTCTTGAAATGGAAGGGCAAATACCCCTCTTACAACTTTTTACAAGCGGTTCACTCTCTTACAGATTTTCAATAAGAAAGAAGGAGGTGAACACTAGCAAATTGAAAACAATACTAGCAAAGACTTTTCTCTCAAACAATTGCTGCTCAAAAAGTTGTAATCTCAGCTGAGATTTGAGGGGTATTTATAGGCCTCAAGAGGATTCAAATTTGGGCTCCAAAATTTGAATTCTCTTTGGGTTCCCGATGCTAGCGGTGCCACCGCCTGTCAGTGGCGGTGCCACCGCCTGTCACTGTCAGACATTGACAGTGCTGGGCGGTGCCACCGCCCAGTCAAGCGGTGCCACTGCCCAGCCTAGGCGGTGCCACCACCTAGGCCAATTCAGCTCACTGGATGGGCTCCAAACCAGTCCGAACTCGGGCCCAATTGGTCCCTACTTGGGTTATAGGATTAACACTTAATCCTAACCCTAATTAACGTGCTAACTACGAATTTAAAGACATTTTCTAAGCTATTACAAAGTCCGTAAGTCAAGACTTCTTCCGGCGAGCTTCCGGCGAACTTCCGATGGTCTTCCGATAAACTCTCGGAAACCATTCTGCGGACTCCCGGCAAGCTCCTAGACTTCACGATTTGATCTTAGCGAGTTCCAACGAGCTTCTTCGGTAAGCTCCGATCTTTCTCGGTGAGCTCCGCGGACTTCCAACGAACCTTCTGGCAAGCTTCCGAAAAACCCTTCGACAAGCTCCATACTCATTCTCGGCTAGTTCCGGCAGCATTCCCGACGAACCTTCGGACTTTCGTCGAACTCTCGAACTCCCAATGAATCCTTTGCGCTTGACTCCAGCACTTTGTTTCACTTTATGCCTTCATCGTTATCGTAGTTAATCCTGCACACACAAGCAAAAACTCTACTCCGATCTAGACAATTATTATAAAGCGAATTGACATTATGTTGCCCGGCACGTCATTGGTTGGCGCTTCGTCCGATTCTTCGGCGCATCATCCTCTCTTGCGGCTTATTGCCCAATCAGCAGTTGACCTCCGCAACACCGATATCCTTGGCGCAATTCCGCTCTTGGCCCGATGCCCGACGTCCGAAGCCTTCTGCCATCCAATATCCTAACGTGATCTCCTCCGGCGCAACGTCAATTCCTCCTGCCTTAATTGTCTAATCCTGATCGAGTAGACCTGCATCACTCAAAATGCAGTTAAACATAAACATAATTATCAATTGGTTTCATCATCAAAATATGAGATTCAACAATCTCCCCCTTTTTGATGATGACAACCAATTGATGACGGAGTTAAACTTGACTCCCGGAGTTTAAACAAACTCCCCCTATCAATATGCCATATTGATAGAACCTTGAATTCAAACTGAATTCAAGTCATTGCAATATTCATCATGAATACTTGCAACATGTCATTATGAACTCATGCATAGACTTATGCATATCATGTCATCAACATACTATTTGGACTCTAGCTAGGAGAGTCCTAATTGAGAGGGACATTCTGTTAGGACTCTAGCTAGGAGAGTCCTAATTGAGAAGGACATTTATGTAGGAGGTTTTTTCTTAGAGAAGAATTAGGAGTTGTAAGGGAATAGGAGTCTTGACTAGGAGTCCTACTAGGAGTTAGTTAGAAGTAAGAGTCTTAAGTAGGAGTCCCATTAGGAGTTAGGGTTTAGAAGCCCTATAAATAACCATGTATTCCTTCTCTTTTCATAAGTAATAGATGAATCTTTTCTGCAGCCTTTGAGCAGCAACTTGGAGGAAGGAACCCCTATAGAGTTCCAAGGAGGCCGATCCCCTAAAGAGATCAACCCCAAGTTTAGAATCTGCAAGGGTTCTAACACCTGGTATCAGAGCAGCGTTCTTGGCGTCTCGCTGCCCTTCCACAGCCATCCATCAACCCTCCACAACCGTCCAAAGCAATTCCCACAATTGCTTAAAAGATCATCGCCGAATTCCGCCATCATCTCCACCACCACGGATCATCCTTTGATCTCCCCGTGAATTGCAACAGGTTCTGGTTTTCTACCTTACTGCTGCTGTAATTTAGTTATCTTTATTTGAAAATCCCAAAAAATTTATTCCTATATTGCTGCATAAACTTTTCGTCATAAAGTTTTCATCTCTACGACGAAAGATACATTGCAGAATTCCAACCGTATAGCACTATCTGTTTGATCTTGCTACTATGTTTTTTCTATCCAAATCTCCACGAAATTTTATGACATCTTTGACACTTCCTAACAGCAGATTTCCCTTTGGTTTTGTCAAAAAATTCTCAATATAAACCATTGATATTTTACATCTAATCTGCTATACTTGAAAATCTGCACCGTAAAATTTCAACCGCATAGCACTGATTGTTTGATCTTGATACTATGTTGTTTCTATCCAAATCTCTACGAAATTTTTATGATAGCTTTGACACTTCCTAATAGTAGATTTCCCTTTGGTTTCATCAAAAAATTCTTAATATAAACTTCTGATCTTTTACGTCCAATCTGCTATACTTAAAAATCTATGCTGCAGAAAATTTCAGCCGCATATTGTTGCCTTAACCCATCTATTTGCAATCTTTTTTGAATGAAATTTCTTATACACTTTATAGATAATCTTGGCTTCCATCTAAGATTGATCTATTGAGGAATTCATCTCTAAAACTGATTTTTGTGTTGCTATAAATTTTCATCATAAACTGCTGAAATTTTTCGACGAGAATTCTGCTATCGCAACTTGCACCAATTTCCTTGCTATTATACTGCCGAAATTTTCTTGATTAAATTAGTCATCCTTGCTGTCATATAAATTGTGATTTTGCTATCAATTCCCTCCTCAATTCTCTCAAGTTTTTTATGGAAATTACATCGAGAAACCGCTGTTTCTTCGACGACAATTCTGCTCTTACAAGACAGCACATACTTGCTGCAACTTCCACTGATTTCTCTCAAACCTTTGCTGCCATCTACCACAGATCCAAAACTTTCATCCACAGCCCTAAAACTCCACCAAACCACACCCTCAAACTGCATCCAAAACAGCCACAAAACAAGCCTAAATCGTAGCCTACATCCACCGATCCATCAACCCTTTCGACCATCACTTCTCTCAACCTATACATGCCTTTAACTTGACAACAAAAGAGAGATCTTAACATCATAGATTTAGAGGCATATACTATGGCATCTAAGGAGGCAATCGATGCTAAATTCGAAGCCTTGGAGGCGCGAATGGAGGATAAGATTCGGACGCTCTTTACCGAACTCAGATTGGGCCGACTACAAAGCCCGAAAAAATCATATCACGGAGAGAGCTTTGCCCAATCGCACCAGGCCCGAAGAGATGAGTTCCAAGGGAGGGGAGGCTCTATAATCGGTCCCAACTATCCACGCATAAGGGTGGACTTCCCTAGATGGGAAGAAGGATACCCGATTGGTTGGATCTTGCACGCGGAGCGATATTTTTGGTACCACAAAACCGCGGATGCATCTATGGTGCAAATTGCAGCTATACATCTTGAAGGGGATGCTATACAGTGGTTTGACTAGTTTGAACATACTTATGGAGTCCTTTCATGGCAACAATTCAAAGAAGGACTGCTGATCCGCTTCAGACCAACCGATTACGAGAATATTGACGGACAACTAGCAAAGATCCGACAAACCTCCACCATTCAGGAGTACCAAACCAGGTTTAAAAGGTTATCTAATCAAACTCTTGATTGGTCTCAAAAACAGCTATTGAGGACCTATATTGAGAGCTTGAAGCCGGAGATCCGAGGAGAAGTTAAAGCGCGACAACCGTACACGCTTATGGCAGCCATCTCTTTCGCACGACATCAAGAGGAGCAATTGAACCATGAAGCTCGAAGGACTAGGGTCACTCCTCAACTAGTAATATTGAAGCCCTTAGCCCCCCCTACTGTTGACCGAGTCCCTGCACCAAAAAGGTTGACAAGAGAAGAGCTTCAGGAGCGATCTGCGAAGGGGTTATGTTGGCATTGCGACGAGCCGTGGAGCCATGAGCATCGCTGTAGTAAAGGGAGGCTTTTTATCATTGAACTAGTAGAAGAAGAGGTCATTGAACATCCAGAAGAGAGCATTGAACATAAAGAAAAAGATGCAGAAGAAGAGCCACAACCGACTGAAGTTACGGTACATGCACTAGCCGGCTACTCAAACCCGCAAATGATGAAAGTAGGAGGTCTTCTCAAACAACAATTGATCACTGTTTTCATCGACACGGGCAGCACTAATAATATCCTAAACAGTAAGGTTGCTATCCGAATGGCATTACCTATCGAGAATCGTTGCAGGTTTGATGTTAAGGTCACCGACAGACAAATTTTGAAGTGTGATCGTAGGCGCCCGCAGGAGAAACTATTGCTGCAGGACCAAGAGATAATTGCAGATTTCTTCCTTCTCCCTCTTGATGATCATGAGGCCATGCTCATAATTAAATGGTTGACAACATTAGGTGATTTTTCTTGGAATTTTATGAAACTAATTATGAAATTTTACAGTAAGGAGAAACAGGTGATACTGCACGGGAAACGTGGGGGCGACGTAACGATGATTTGCACACAACAAATGAAGAAGGTTTTGCATAAAGCATGCAGTGGCTTTTTGGTATAACTTGAGCAGCAAACTAAGGGAGAGCCAACAAAATTGGAAGATCCAAATCTACTTCCTTTGCTTGCTGAATTTTCAGATATATTTGACGAACTACGCAACCTACCTCTTACCCGTCGGCATGATCATTGTATAACGATTCTTCCAGGCCAATCTCCAGCAAATGCTCAGCCATATCAGTATCCACATCTCCAGAAGGATGAAATAGAAAGGATTGTAAAAGAGATGCTCAAAACAGGAGTTATTCGGCCATGTTGTAGCCCCTACTCTTCACCGGTGCTCCTCATACGAAAGAAGGACGGAACATGGCGAATATGCATTGATTACCGAGCTCTCAATGGCATAACCATCAAGGACAAATATCTTATTCCAATAGCATATGAATTGCTAGAAGAAAGGGAGTACAAATCTTTACAAAGCTGGACCTTCGATCCGGGTATCATCAAATACGAGTATGCGAAGAAGACATACCGAAAACCACCTTTTGAACACACAATAACCACTATGAATTTTTGCTTTCTTCAAAAGAAGGTGGAATATCTTGGGCATATCATATCAGAGGAAGGTGTGGCAGTAGATCCCTTCAAAATTGGAGCAACGCAAAATTGGCTGACCCCGAGGAACATAAAATTGCTACATGGCTTTCTGGGTTTAACAGGCTACTATTGCAAGTTCGTGAAAAACTATGGAGAGATCAGTGCACCACTTACTTCCTTTCTAAAAAAAGATGTCTTCCAATGGTCAGACAGAGCCTTCGTTGCCTTCGACAAACTTAAGGCAGCCATGACGACGACGCCAGTGCTAACACTACCAGATTTCAACCGACCCTTCATTATTGAGGCCGACGCATCTGGAGTCAGAATTGGAGCAATTCTCATGCAAGATGGTCGACCACTCGCATACACTAGCAAGGCATTATCTCCCTCCCATCAAAATAAGTCAACATATGATAAGGAGATGCTCGCCATTGTGCGTGCAGCAACGAGGTGGAGACCCTACTTGATTGGTCGACGATTTCAAATTAAAACCGACCATAAAAGCCTCAAGTACTTTTTAGAGCGAAAGATATCATCCCCTGAGCAGCAAAACTAGGTAACAAAACTTCTTGGATTTGATTATAAAATAACTTACAAAAAGGGGAAAGAGAATGTTCTTGCAGATGTGCTTTCGCAGCTACCCGAGCAAGCTGAAGTTTTGGCCATTTCACTTCCGACCAGCGACTTCCTTAAGGATATTAAGATGGAATGGCAGGAAGATTCAGAGACTAGTAAGATTATAAAAAAATTGGAGGAAGCACCAAGCTCCGTAGCTCATTACAATTGGGACTCAAAAGAATTACACTATAAGAGTACTAAATTGAAAAGGAGTATGGCATATCACTCACAAACCGACGGCCAGACAGAAGTTGTAAATAGGTTCTTGGAGATAGCCCAAAGCCACCCACCAAATATGACTACCCAAGGAGGACTTCAGACTCAGCCAAGTGCCATTATTGATCAATGGATTATGACTCGACGATGACGATCCACTACTGAATTGCTAATACAATGGGCAAACCTACTAATAGAAGATGCCACTTTGGAGAACTATGATGACTTGAAGATCAAATTCCCAAAATTCATGAATCGTCAGCCTCGAGGACAAGGCTGATTTGAAGAGGGCGGGTTTGTTAGGACTCTAGCTAGGAGAGTCCTAATTGAGAGGGACATTCTGTTAGGACTCTAGCTAGGAGAGTCCTAATTGAGAGGGACATTTATGTTGGAGGTTTTTTCTTAGAGAAGAATTAGGA
Source organism: Musa acuminata AAA Group (assembly GCF_036884655.1). Classification (NCBI taxonomy): domain Eukaryota; kingdom Viridiplantae; phylum Streptophyta; class Magnoliopsida; order Zingiberales; family Musaceae; genus Musa; species Musa acuminata. Next base: position 30,584,930 of record NC_088338.1, on the reverse strand, counting down.
GTTGTAAGGGAATAGGAGTCTTGACTAGGAGTCCTACTAGGAGTTAGTTAGAAGTAAGAGTCTTAAGTAGGAGTCCCATTAGGAGTTAGGGTTTAGAAGCCCTATAAATAGCCATGTATTCCTTCTCTTTTCATAAGTAATAGATGAATCTTTTCTGCAGCCTTTGAGCAGCAACTTGGAGGAAGGAACCCCTATAGAGTTCCAAGAAGGCCGATCCCCTAAAGAGATCAACCCCAAGTTTAGAATCTGCAAGGGTTCTAACACATACTTCTCCCCCTTTGTCATCAACAAAAAGGAGAAGTACAACTATTCTTTGTGTTTGTAATATAAGTTCAACTCATTGCATGAAAAACATAATATTAAGTTTTATCATCATGCAGTTTTGAAGCTAGAAAATTTAGCAAGTAATGCATCATGCTTAGGACATTCAAGCTATCAAGTTTTAGATATGCAAGTTTTACAGCATACAAGATAGCACTTTTGGTAATGTTCAAGATAGCAAGTTCTACATCATGCAAGCTAGCAATATTTGAGATGTTCAAGAAAGCAACTCTTGCTTCTTGAAATATGCAAATTTGTCAAGTTTTGCTAGATGTGCAAGTTAGCATTTTTGCCTCTTAAGATAGGCAAGATAGCACATTTGCTTCTTTTGAGATAGCAACTTTTTGCTTCTCTTTAGACTACAAGCTAGCAATTTTTACGATATGTAAGTTTCACAATATACAAGATAGCAAAAATTTCGAAAGCAAATGCAAGATAGCTTTCTTGTGTAAGCTCATAATTCTTGCTTCCTATTGCAATGTGCAAGTCGCAAGTTTTGCTTCTTGAGATAGGCAAGATAGCACTTTTGCAATTTTTGTTTCTTAAGATAGGCAAGCTTGTGATGTTCAAAATAACAAGCTCTTTCTTCTAGAAGTGTCATTTTTGCTTTCTTTGCAAAGTGTAAGCTAGCAAAATGTTTGAAAAAAGTGATCAAGGTTTGCAACATACAAGCTAGCAAAAATTCCAAACTAGCAAGAGATAATGTTTTACATGAGGCAAGCAAACAATTTGGCAAATGTTACATTTGCATCTTCTCTTTTGAGAAGTGCAATTTTTGCTTTCATCTTGAATTGTGCAAGCTAGTTAGTTTGCCTCTTTTCATGATGTCCACGCTAGAAATTCTTGCTCCCCCTTTGTCATTGTCAAAAAGAAGGGAAGACCCTTATATCAATTTTCATATTATGACAAAGGTAAGTATCATTCTTATTTGTGCATCATTATATATTCAAATTAAAACATACATAATTTCAATAACCTTATTTTTCATGCACGATACTGAAAAATAAATCAATAATCATTAATAAGCATATCATACATGATACTCAAACATTAAAATTTTTAAGCATTTATCAACATGTTGATCATGATACCAAACATTCATCATTTAAAGCATTCATGATACACATCATATGCAATAAATACATCATATACATCATTATCATAAGTATTGCATACATCATTTTAACTTTATGAATATTTCATCATTGCATGCATTATACCAAAACATTTCAAGCCATGCAAGCCATAAATACAAAGAAATCATGTCATGAAGGATAAAATCATTTGAATACCAAAAGACATGATTCATATAGTAAATATCTTTTTTAAATAAAATATCAAGAAAAATTATAGGAGTACAAAGAAGAGATCTTGTTTTAAAAGAAAATTCAAGTAATAACTCCAAGAACTCACAAGGAAAAATCATGATTCATTTAGAAAATCTCCTCTCAAGAGAATATCAAGTAAAATTGTAGAAGATCGATTAATGAGAAATTTTGATTTATAATAAAATCTCATGTATCGAATGTCGAGAAATCAAAATGATGATTTATATAAAAAATATCACAAGTTATATTCAAGAGAAAAATCATCATTCATTTTCAACTTATTCAATTTGTCACATCAATATTTCTTAGATATGCATGATACCAAAACATGGTTTTAAATCTTTAACATATAACATGCATAAATTGAAAGGAGAATGGAAGAATTCAAACGTACAAAGATTTCAACATCTCATAAACAAATGTAAGACCAAGTCATGAATCCAAAATTCCATGAATCAAAATGATCATCAAAGGTAATCTCATGTTATTCCAAGAAATCAATATCATGATTTTGATAAAACTCATTTCAAATTTAAATCATCAAAATCATCAAAATATCAACATTACTTTCAAGAGATTCAAAATGGTATACATAGATTTATCATAATAAACATCAAGATCAATAGGATAGAAAAAAATAATTTTTCAAGGAAAAAATATTTTCCTCTTTTCAGTTGTTTCAATTCATATGATTTTATTTCAATTATACCAAATAAAAACATGTATAATGTTTAAAACCGAAAGTGTAAGATTTATTACAACAAAGATTAATAAGGCACTTTCATTATGGTAAAAATCAATAATCCATAAATCACAAGATTCATATGCATAATTTCGAAATTTATTAAGCATGATCATTATGCATGACACTAAAACATGGTTTCAAAATGTTTAATATTTTCATTACATCATTATGCAATGGTTTCATTGAACATAATTTTGAATGATTCTTATAGATAACTAAAACTTCTTTAGTTTTAATTTATGTGATTGACTTTATATTAGCATGCTCAAGTTTTGTTCTTATTTCAAAAACATACATCATGTTTGAAAACCAAAGACAAGGTTTAAAAAAAATCATCAAGACTTCCATATAAAAACCATGCATCATCATTGAAGGTTAATATGGAAATCATCAAAATACACATTCTTGCTTCTCAAGCACATATATATGATTATTTAAATCTAATATTTTATTCTATTAATATAAAACATACAATTTTCACGAAAAATAATTATTCAAAAGAAAAGAGAAAATGCATAATGGAAAACATCAAGTAATTTCAAAATAATTCAAGAGAGTTGAGTTACTTACCTTGTAGTCGAAGCCCGTCAAAGCCCAATTCGCCGTTTCACCTTTGGAAGTTGTTGATTCATCCTTGGTTGCCTTCCTCTTCTTTGGCCTCTTCCTCCGTTCAAGTTCATTATTTATTTTAGATTTTTGTTTAATAAACTTATTAAGATTTAGTGTTCGAAATTCAAGTTCATCATTGTCCTCATCACTTGAGTCATTGCTCAAGTGGTATCCATTTGTCCGGAGTTCCAAATCCTTCCTGTTCTTTGGAAGGTGATTTTGTTCATCATGTGCATTGTGCACCATTTCATATGTCATCAACAACCCAATTAGTTCTTCAAGTGGAAAAATATTTAAATCTTTTGTTTCTTGTATTGCGGTTATTTTAGAATCCCACCTTTTTGGAAGGGATCTTAAGATCTTGCTTACGAGATCAAAATTCGAAAAAATTTTACCAAGAACTCTTAGATTATTGACGACATCCGTGAAACGGGTGTACATGTCGCCTATAGTCTCGCTTGGTTGCATTTGAAAAAGCTCAAAATCATGCAATAAAATGTTAACTTTCGAGTCTTTGACTCAACTAGTTCCCTCGTGCGTGATTTCAAGTGTTTGCCAAATATCGAAAGCCGTTTCGCACGTAGAAATCCGATTGAACTCATTTTTGTCCAAAGCGCAAAATAAGGCATTCATAGCCTTTGCGTTTAAAGAAAAATATTTCTTCTCCAAATCCAACCATTCGTTCATCGGTTTAGAGGGAAGTTGAAAACCATTTTCAACGATATTCCATAAATCGAAATTCATAGAAATCAAGAAAACTCTCATTCGAGTTTTCCAATAAGTGTAGTCCAATCCGTTTAACAACGGTGGACGAATAACCGATAAGCCCTCTTGAAAGCCATGAAGAGCCATTTCTCTCGAGTGTAAATCCGAAATAAGAAATACCAGGCTCTGATACCAATTGTTAGGACCGGAGCGGCACTAAGAGGGGGGGGGGTGAATTAGTGTAACGGTAAAGTATGATAAACTTTCGACGATTTAAACACTTTCGGAAACTTCGTACGATAAATGCAACGTTTCGTTTGAAATCGTTTCGATTGCGTTTTAACTTGAAGGGATATGTAAGACGAAGACAAAGAAGTAGAGCATTAAAGTGCAAATGGTTTGCAGTAATGTAAATGACAATAAGTAAATGCAAACCAGAAATCACGCCGATTTTACAGTGGTTCGGTCAAATGACCTACATCCACTTGCGAGGCCCCTCTTCGATGAGGCTCCCACCTTCCACTAACAAATCTCTTGAAATGGAAGGGCAAATACCCCTCTTACAACTTTTTACAAGCGGTTCACTCTCTTACATATTTTCAACAAGAAAGAAGGAGGTGAACACTAGAAAATTGAAAACAAGACTAGCAAAGACTTTTCTAAGACATTTCTCTCAAACAATTGTTGCTCAAAAAGTTGTAATCTCAGCTGAGATTTGAGGGGTATTTATAGGCCTCAAGAGGATTCAAATTTGGGCTCCAAAATTTGAATTCTATTTGGGTTCCCGATGCTGGCGGTGCCACCGCCTGTCAGTGGCGGTGCCACCGCCTGTCACTGTCAAACATTGACAGTGCTGGGTGGTGCCACCGCCTAGGCCAATTCAGCTCACTGGTTGGGCTCCAAACCAGTCCGAACTCGGGCCCAATTGGCCCCTAGTTGGGTTATAGGATTAGCACTTAATCCTAACCCTAATTAACATGCTAACTATGAATTTAAAGGCATTTTCTAAGCTATTACAAAGTCTGTAAGTCAAGACTTCTTCCAGCGAGCTTCCGGCGAACTTCCGACGGTCTTCCGATAAACTCTCGGAAACCATTCTGCGGACTCCCGGCAAGCTCCTAGACTTCACGATTTGATCTTGGCGAGTTCCAACGAGCTTCTTCGGTAAGCTCTGATCTTTCTCGGTGAGCTCCGTGAACTTCCAACGAACCTTCCGGCGAGCTTCCGAAAAACCCTTCGACAAGCTCCCTACTCATTCTCGGCTAGTTCTGGCAGCATTCCCGATGAACCTTCGGACTTCCGTCGAACTCTCGAACTCCCAACGAATCCTTCGCGCTTGACTCCAGCACTTTGTTTCGCTTTATGTCTTCATCGTTATCGTAGTTAATCCTGCACACACAAGCAAAAACTCTACTCCGATCTAGACAATTATTATAAAGCGAATTGACATTCTGTTGCCCGGCACGTCATTGGTTGGCGCTTCGTCCGATTCTTCGGCGCATCATCCTCTCTTGCGGCTTATTGCCCAATCAGCGGTTGACCTCCGCAACACCGATATCCTTGGCGCAATTTCGCTCTTGGCCCGATGCCCGACATCCGAAGCCTTCTGCCATCCAATATCCTAACGTGATCTCCTCCGGCGCAACGTCAATTCCTCCTGCCTTAATTGTCTAATCCTGATCGAGTAGACCTGCATCACTCAAAATGCAGTTAAACATAAACATAATTATCAATTGGTTTCATCATCAAAATATGAGATTCAACACTATTAGGAATGAGTTGGCACTAAGAGGGGGGGGGTGAATTAGTACAGCGGTAAAAATTACGTTGGTTCGAAATCTCTCGTTCGATTAAAGCTGATTTTGGAAAGATACTTAAAATTGAAAGCATATGGAAGAGGATAGTGGATGTAAAGCAAGTAAGTTTGCAGTAAAGGTAAATTGCATAAATAAAAATACAAACTGAGTTTGTAGTGGTTCGGTCGTCGTGACCTACATCCACTCTACCGATTCCTCTTCTGTTGAGGCCACCGGCATCCACTATCGGTCTTCCTTCAATAGGCGAAGACCAACCACCTTTGATAGCTCTTTCTCCTTTTACCAAGTTTAGGAGATAACCCTTACACCCCCACTTACTCCTCTCTCAAATTATTCTATCACTTAGATTTTTTAGAGGAGTTCACACAAGATTACAATAACGTTTCTTTCTTTTTCACTCTCAATTCTTGTGTTATTTAATCAAGGATGAGAGGGGTATTTATAGTCCTCAAGTTGATTCAAACTGGGAGCCTAAAAATGTCTTATCTCGGGTTTTCCGGGTCCTAGTAGTACCACCTCCTACAGCACTGACACTGGGTGGTACCACCGCCCAATCTGGCGGTACCATTGCTTGGGAGACTTTGTCTTGGCAGTACCACCGCCTGACATAGTCTCGGAGACCGTGCCATAATAGTGGCACCTGTTGGGTCACTATTTGGGCCTTTCATTGGTCCTAACACAGTCCATACATGGACCAACTGGCACCTAGTTGGGTTGGCCCCATTCCAATCCTAATTATGTGCTAACTTTGAAATTTAAGACATTTACTAAGCTAAACAAGTATGTAAGTCTAGGTTTCTTCTAGCGAGCTTCCGACGATCTTCCGACGAACATCCGACGATCTCTCGGCATTATTCCAACGGACTCCTAGCAAGCTCTTAGACTTCACGATGATCTTCTTGGCAAATTCCGATGAGCTTCTTTAGCAAGTTCCTGGACTTCTCAGTCAATTCCGGTAGAACTTCCGATGAACGTCCGGACTTCCGATGATCTCTCGAACTCCCAACGAAATCACGTTCGTAACTCCGGGATTTCATTTTACTTTATGCTTTGCTATCGTAGTTAATCCTGCACACATAAAACCTACTTCGATCTAGACAATTATTATAAAGCAAATCAAGTGTTGTTCAGCACGTCATTGGTTTATCGACGATTTGTCCGAATCTTCAGTGCATCGTCCTCTCTTGTGGCCTATATTCCAATTGGCCAATTGACCTTCACAACTCTGATTTACTTGGCACAATTTCAGCTCTTCTTGTGCCGATGCCCAAACTTATGGCCCAAAGCCTTTTGTTGATACGTTGACCGATCCTTTGGCTCAGCATCCAATTTTCTGACATTTTTTCTTTGGCTCAACATGATTCTTCCTACTTTAATTATCTCACCCTGATAGAAGCATCCTGCATCACTCAAAAGGTAGATCAAATCATAAACGTGATCAATTGGTTTTATCATTAAAATTAGAGATTCAACAAACATGAATGCCCCTCTCAATTAGGACTCTCCTAGCTAGAGTCATAACAAACTCGTCCTCTTCAAATCAGCCTTGTCCTTGAGGCTGGTGATTCATGAATTCTGCTAATTTGATCTTTAAGTTATCATAGTTCTCCCAATTGGCACCTTCTGCTAGTAAGTTCACCCACTGTATTAGCACTTCAGTAGTGGGTCATCGTCGTCGAGTCACGATCTATCGATCAATAATGGCACTTAGTTGGGTCTGGAGTTTCCCTTGGGTAGTCATATTTGGTGGATGGCTTTTGGCTATATTCAAGCACCTATTCACCACTTCTATCAAGCTGTCAATTTGTGACTAATACGTCGTACTCCTTTTCAATTTAGTCTAAATATGCTCGTGAAGATGCAAGTAGAATTTGGCACAAGCACAATACGTCCCATATAGCACAATCCTTTTAAGTCCCAATTGTAATGAGCCACGAAGCTTGATGCTTCCTCCAATTTTTTTATGATCTTACTGGTCTCTGGATCTTCCTGCCATTCTCTCTCAGTATCCTTAAGGAAGTCATTGGTCAGAAGTGAAACGGCTGAAATTCAGCTTGCTCGGGTAGTCGCGAAAGCGCATTTGCAACAACATTCTTTTTCCCTTTTTTGTAAGTTAATTCATAATCATATCCAATAAGCTTTGTTACCCATTTTTGCTACTCGGGAAAAGATATCTTCTACTTTAAGAAATATTTTAGACTTTTATTGTCCACCTTGATTTGAAAGCGTCGCCCGATCATGTATGGTCTCCACTAGGCCACCACATGCACAATCGCGAGCATCTCCTTGTGGTAAATAGTCATCTTGAGATGGGAAGGAGATAACGCCTTACTGGTATAAGCGAAAGGGCGGCCATCTTACATTAGTATAGCACCAATTCTGACTCCGGAGGCATCAGCTTCAATAACAAATCTTGCCCAAGTCGGGTAGCGTTAGTACGAGCATTGTCATCCTCACTACCTTAAGTTTGTCGAAGGCAGCAGAGGCTTTGTCCGACTATTGGAAGGCATCTTTTTTCAGTAGAGAAGTGAGGGGTACGCTGATATTCCCATAGTCCTTAATAAATTTTCGGTAGTAGCACGTTAGTCCAAGGAACCTGCGTTGTAATTTCATGTTTGTAGGTTTCGGCCAGCCTTGCATTGCTTCAATTTTTGTTGAGTCTACCGCCACTCCTTTTTCTGATATTATGTGCCCAAACTACTCTACTTTTTGCTGGAGAAAACTACACTTTGGCTATTTAACAAAAAGAGTATTCTCCCGAATGATCGTCAAAACAACCCGTAAATGGTGAAAGTATGTCTCAAGAGAAGGGATGTAAATGAGAATATCATCAAAAAATACCAGCATAAATTTGCGAAGAAAGATCCAAAAAATATCTTTCATGAGACTTTGAAAGGTTGAAGGAGCATTAGTGAGTACGAAAGGTATTACCAAGAGTTCGTAATGGCCTTTATGTGTGCGGAATGTAGTTTTTAGAATATCATCTTCACATACCTGAAGTTAAAGCTCAGTAGTCGATGCACATCCACCAAGTTTTGTCCTTCTTGCGTATAAGTAGCACCGGTGAGGAATAGGGGTTGCAACTTGGCCGAATCAAACTTGTTTCAAGAATCTCTTTTATGATCTTTTTAATTTCATCCTTCTAGAGGTGAGGATATTAGTACAGCCGAGTGTTCATTGGTGGCTTGCCCAGAAGGATTGGAATCCAATGGTTATGTTTCCGAGTAGAAGGAAGACCGTGCGGCTCAACAAAAATGTTGACAAATTCAGCAAGCAAATGGGCAAGATTTTGATCTTCAATTTCTATTTTCTTCCCCTCTAGTTGCTGCTGGAGATGCATCAAAAAGCCACCATTTACCTTATGTAAAACTTTCTCCATTCATTGGGTTGAAATGGAGATTACGTTGCTTCTGCGCTTCCCGCGTAGGATGATTTATTTGCCTTTGCAGTAGAATTTCATAATTAATTTGGAGAAGTTTAAAGAGACATCACCCAGCATCGTCAGCCATTCTATGACAAACATGGCCTCAAAGTCATCAATTGGTAGGAGGAAGAAGTCGGTGATAATTTCTTGGTCTTCAAATAATAGTTTCACTTGCGGACATCTTTGGTCGCACTTTAGGATTCTTTCGTCAACGACCTTTACGTCAAACTTGCTATAACCTGTTGAATCTCGGATTTTGATGATGAAATCAATTGATGGGTTAATTGATCTAATCCATATTATTGAGTTAAGTGTGCAGGATTAACTACGATAACCAGAAAACACAAAGCAAGAATACCGGAGTCAAGATCGATGGATGTTTAAGAGTCCGAAGAATCGTCGGAGATGCTGCCGGAACCAACCGAGAAGAAATCGGAAAACTATCGGAAGTTCGCCGAAGAGATCGTCGGAGGTTCACGGAGATCACCGAGAAGGCTCGGCTACTCGTTAAAGTCATCACAAGATCGGGAGCTTGATGGGAGTCCGTCGGAAGAAGTTCGTCGGAAAGCTCGCCGAAACAAGACTCGACGTTCGCGGTTGAAAGCTTGCTTAGGATGTGTTTTTGTTATGTAGTTTACTTGTAATTAGGATTAGGATTAAGAGATAATCCTATATCCTGGTTAGGGGCCAACTGGGCCCAAAGTCAGAGTTGGTTTAGGCTAAAAATTAAGCTAAACCAGCGAACTAGAGAGCCAAGATTGAAGCCCAACTAGTGGCTGAAAACACTGTAGTCGGGCTGAAAACACTGTAGGCGGTGGCACCGCCTAGCTGGGCGGTGGCATCGCCCAGCACCCGAGAGCTGGGCGGTGACACCTCCTTGGCTGGGCGGTTGCACCGTCCAACACCCGAGCGCTGGGCGGTGGCACCGCCTGGTTGGGCGGTGGCACCTCCTGCACCGGAAACCCTAAGAAAATTTAAATTTTGGAGCCCAAAATTTGAATCCTCTTGAGGCCTATAAATACCCCTTAAATCTCAGCTGAGGTTACAACTTTTGAGAAGCATTTTTGATTGAGAGAAAAGTCTTAGAAAGTCTTAGCAAGTCTTGTTTTCAATTTGCTAGAGAGTTCTCCTCCTCCTTTTTTATTGAAAATTTGTAAGAGGTTGAGCTGCTTGTAAAAGGTTGTAAGAGGGGTGTTTACCCTTCCATTTCAAGAGACTTGCTAGTGGAAGGTGGGAGCCTCATCGAAGAGGGGCCTCGCAAGTGGAGTAGGTCATTTGACCGAACCACTCTAAAAATCGGCGTAATCTCTGGTTTGCTTTTTATTATTGTCATTTACATTACTGCAAATCTTCTTACTGCTTTAGTTCCTCATTACTCTTGCTACGCAACTTTAAGAATACGCCTTCAAGTTAAATTTCTCAAGTTTCGTTCTTAACGTACGAAATATTTTGATTAAAATCGAAGTTTTAATCCGCTGCACTAATTCACCCCCCCCTCTTAGTGCCGCTCCGATCCTAACAAGTGGTATCAGAGCAAGGTTATCTCTCATATTTGGTTTAATACCCAAGAGAGATGGCTTACTCCGGCATGCAAGAGGGTCATTCTATTGCACGACCACCTTTGTTTAATGGGTCGGATTACACATATTGGAAGACTCGCATGAGAATCTTCCTCATTTCTATGGACTTTGAGCTTTGGTCTATTGTCGAGAATGGATTTCAAAAATCTTCTCTTCCGATGAGCGAATGGGATGAATCGGAGAAGAAGGTTTTTGCTTTAAATGCAAAGGCTATGAATGCCTTGTTTTGTGCACTAGACAAAAACGAATTTAATCGTGTTTCAATGTGTGATTTGGCTTTTGATATTTGGAGAACTCTTGAGGTCACTCATGAAGGCACTAGCCGAGTTAAAGAGTCCAAAATCAACATCCTTGTGCACTCTTACGAATTTTTCCGAATGAAACCAAGTGAGTCCATCGGAGACATGTACACCCGGTTTACGGATGTCATCAATGGACTCAAAGCTCTTGGTAAAGATTTTACTAACTTTGAACTAGTAACTAAAATCTTAAGATCCCTCCCTAAAAGTTGAGATCCAAAAGTTACGGCCATTCAAGAGGCCAAAGACCTTAAAGCATTCCCTCTTGAAGAACTCATTGGGTCTCTAATGACCTACGAAATGACATGTCAAGCTCATGACGAGCTCGAGAACCCCCTTCCAAAGAACAGGAAGGATATGGCACTCAAATCATAAGAAGACCACTTGAAAGGAACATCAAGTGATGAGGACAGTGACAATGACATTGCACTTTTGACTCAAAAATTTAAAAAATATTTAAGAAAGAACAGATTTAAAAATAATACAAAAAATAAATATGAACAAAAGAAGGACCAAGTGATTTGCTATGAATGCAAAAAATCGGGACACTATAAGAACGATAGTCCTCAAGCCAAAAAGAGAACATCAAAGAAGAAGGCATTCAAGGCAACGTGGGATGATTCAAGCGCATCCGAAGAAGAGGAGTCCAATACCGAGCAAGTTGCTCATTACGCGCTAATGGCGTTAGGAGAAGAGGTATGTGATTTATTTAATGAAGATTTATCTTTTGAAGAACTATCTATCGCTTTTCATGAATTATTTGATGAATGTAGAACTGTTAGCAAGAAGTTAAGTATCTTAAAGAAAGAGCATGCTTTGCTACAAGATAAGTTTGATAGTCTTCAAACTCCTCCATGCTCTAAGTGTGAGCACTTAGAAGCAATAAAAAATAAAAATTTGCTTCTTAAGGAAACCTTAAACAAGTTTAAGGTTGGTAGCAAAGGATTAGATATGATCCTTGCACACAAGGGTCACATCGCAAATAGAAATGGAATTGGATTTGTAAAAGGATTACATCAAAATTCTACCACTTTCATAAAAGGACCTACATTACATGTTTCCTCTTATATGAAATGCAACTTTTGTTGCAAATCCGGACATATTGCCTACAAATGCCCATTTAGGAAAATTAGTTCACAAAAATTAATATGGGTTCCTAAAGGAACTATAAAGAATTCAATCATAAATAACAAAGTTAGTGGGTCAATTTTTGAGGCACCCAAAATCAAATGGGTACCTAAAAATCATCCTCTTTTGTAGACAAACCCACAAGCTAGGAGCAAGAGATGGTATCTCGATAGTGGATGCTCAAGACATATGACTGGAGATCCATCTCATTTCTCTATGCTCACTAGCAAAGAAGAAGGGTACGTTACCTTCGGAGACAACAACAAGGGCAAAATCATTGGCAAGGGAACTATTGGTAACAAATTTAATTTTTCCATTGATGATGTCTTACTAGTTGATGGATTGAAACATAATCTCTTGAGTATTAGTCAACTATGCGATAAAGGTTACATCGTTAGATTTGAATCAAATATGTGCATTATTGAAAAACCAAATCATAACATGACTATGATTGCTTTAAAACAAAATAATGTCTATACCATCAATCTTGATGAACTAAGTAATGAAATGTGCTTCTCCGTCATAAATGATGATGCTTGGCTTTGGCATAGGAGATTAGGCCATGCAAGCATGAAAACAATATCTAAGATCTCATCTCAAGAATTAGTACGAGGAATTCCAAATATAAAGTTTATTAAGGACAAAGTATGCGATGCATGTCAACTAGGCAAACAAATAAAAACAAGCTTCAAACCAAAAAATCAAATTAGCACTACTAGACCATTACAATTGATCCATTTGGACCTATTTGGACCAATTGATACAACAAGTCTAGGTGGAAGCAAATATGCTTTTGTGATTGTGGATGACTACTCTAGATACACTTGGACCTATTTCTTAGCTCACAAAAGTGATTGCTTCAAGTGTTTCTCTAAATTTTGTAAACTCACTCAAAACGAAAAAGGCTTCATGATTTCATCAATTCGGAGTGATCACGGTGGTGAATTCCAAAACCGTGACTTTCAAAATTTTTGCGAAAGTAATGGGTACAATCACAACTTCTCAACTCCAAGAAATCCTCAACAAAATGGAGTAGTTGAAAGGAAAAATAGAAACCTACAAGAAATGGCAAGAACTATGTTGAATAAACATAGTTTACCTAAGTACTTTTGGGCCGAAGCCGTAAATACGGCTTGCTACATCATGAATAGAGTCCTAATAAGACCATCCTTATCCAAAACTCCCTATGAATTATGGAATAACAAAAAACCAAACATCTCCTATTTTAAAGTTTTTGATTGTAAATGCTTTATTTTAAATGAAAGGGATGCTTTAGGAAAATTTGATGCTAAATCCGATGAAGGCATCTTTCTTGGTTACTCTTCCGTTTCTAAAGCTTTTCGGGTTTTTAATAAAAGAACTTTAGTAATTGAAGAGTCTATTCATGTAGTTTTTAATGAAATTTTTGATTTAAAGAAAAATGATTTTGATGATGATCTTGGTTTTGATAATTTGAATTTAAATGAACCCTCTCCTCAAAATAGCCATTTGAATGCATCTTCTTCCGAAATTTCTTTACCAAAAGAATGGAAGTATGTAGATGCTCATCCAAAAGAGCAAATTATAGGAGATACATCAAAAGGGGTTCAAACTCGTTCTTCTTTCAAAAATTTCTGTGCTAACGCCGCTTTCCTTTCTCAAATTGAACCTAAATGCATTGACGAAGCCTTAAAAGATGATTTTTGGATCATTGCAATGCAAGAAGAATTGAACCAATTTGAGAGGAATGAGGTATGGAAGCTTGTTCCTAGACCAAGTGACCACTTAGTCATAGGTACTAAGTGGGTCTTTAGAAACAAGCAAGACGAAAATGGTATCGTGGTTAGAAACAAGGCTAGATTAGTGGCCAAAGGTTTCAACCAAGAAGAAGGTATCGATTACGAAGAAACCTTCGCTCCCGTGGCTCGATTAGAAGCCATAAGGATGCTCTTTGCCTATGCTAGTAGTAATAATTTTAAACTATTTCAAATGGATGTTAAAAGTGCTTTCTTGAATGGTTTTATTTCCGAAGAAGTATTTGTCGAACAACCTCCCGGATTTGAAAATTCTCTTCTTCCTAATCATGTATTCAAATTGACTAAAGCTCTCTATGGCTTAAAACAAGCTCCTAGAGCTTGGTATGAAAGGCTTAGTTCCTTTCTTATTTTAAATAATTTTACCAAAGGCAAGGTTGATACTACATTGTTTATTAAACATTTTAAAAATAATTTTCTTATTGTGCAAATTTATGTTGACGATATTGTGTTTGGCTCTTCGGATGAATCACTATGTGAATCATTTGCCAAATGTATGAGTCTTGAATTTGAAATGAGTTTAATGGGTGAATTAACTTTTTTTTTGGGATTACAAATCAAACAACTTAGTGATGGTATATTTCTTAACCAATCCAAATATACATTAGAATTGTTAAAACGATTTAACATGGATAATTCAAAAGCAATAAACACCCCTATGAGTACTGCGACTAAGTTAGATATGGATGAAAATGGTGAAAGTTTCGATCAAAAAATATATAGGGGAATGATAGGTAGTCTACTCTACCTCACTGCGACTAGACCGGATATTATGTTTAGTGTAGGACTTTGCGCTAGGTTTCAATCTAATCCTAAATTATCTCATCTTAAGAGTGTTAAAAGAATATTTAGGTATCTTAAAGGAACTCCAAATTTAGGATTGTGGTATCCAAAATCTGAAAAATTCGATCTAATAGCTTATGCAGATGCCGATTTTGGCGGATGCAGGATAGATAGAAAAAGTACATCCGGAACATGCCAATTTTTAGGACATGCACTTGTTTCTTGGACTTCCAAGAAACAAAATTCAGTTGCACTATCTACGGCGGAAGCCGAATACATTGCTGCAAGTGCATGTTGTGCACAAGTAATTTGGATGAAAAATACATTAGAAGACTATGGAATTTACCTTGAAAATATTCCCATAAAATACGATAATACTAGTGCCATATGCCTTACTAAAAATCCAATTCAGCATTCTAGAACTAAGCACATCGACGTTAGGCATCATTTCATACGCGATCATGTCCTTAACAATAATGTTGTTCTAGAATTCATTGACACAAAGCATCAATTAGCAGATATATTCACAAAAGCCTTGAATGAAGACCAATTTGAATTCATTAGAAGGGAATTAGGTATGTTAAATTGTCCCTAAACAATAAACTTGTTTGATTGGATTTTCCGTAAAGTTTTTCATCTTCTTTCCATCTCTCATTCTCCTTCAAATTCCATATGACATGTTGTGAAATCTCGAAATCGACTTCGATGACTTGATTATGAATTTCAAGTTAGCGATTTGATTTAAATAAGTTTTATCTAAATCATAATCTTGATCTTGCAAAATTGGAATCACAAATAATATCTTTTGGCATTCATGAATTGATACTTACAAATATGAAAGTATTGGCATTCATGACTTGAATTTGATTGAAACATTGTATGTTTAAATTCATCATTCTCCTATGTTTCAAAAATTCTTTAAATGCCTTATGTGATGATTAAAAAGTAATGTTGAGATTTTCATGAATTTGACGATTTGAATGAGTTTGTATTCGAATTATGATCTTGACTTCGTGAAATTACTACTTGAATTTTTTTATCCCAATCTCTCTCTTATACATCTACAATTTCTATTATTCATAGAAAGAAGAGATTAGATAATATGAATGCATGCTGAATTTTCCTCTAAAATGAACTCTGCGTAAATATTTTTGCATACTTAATTTTCAATGATAAAATCGTTGTATGACAAAATATGTGCTTCAAGTCTCATTTTCCTTTTTGTTGATGACAAAGGGGGAGAAAAGTGATGACTTATATCATTCTTAATAGTATGACAAAATATGCCTTGCAAAATCCTTGAGAATATCACAAGATTGATTGATCATATTGAAAGCATGCCTTACATCGATATCATGAAATTCATGTTGAAAATCTTTATCTCCTATCGTAGTAAAAATTGTCCCATATCATTCGACTTATGATTTTCATCGAAGTTTCGCATTTACTATTGCTTAATGAGAATAACGATAAGCTCTACGGTTAGAACTTATCGGTTTATGCTTGAATTCAATGGATGAAATTCAAGTGTTTTCATCTTCTCATAATATGGCATATAGATAGGGGGAGTTATGTTTAACTCCGTCATCAATTGATTGTCATCATCAAAAAGGGGGAGATTGTTGAATCTCGGATTTTGATGATGAAATCAATTGATGGGTTAATTGATCTAATCCATATTATTGAGTTAAGTGTGCAGGATTAACTACGATAACCAGAAAACACAAAGCAAGAATACCGGAGTCAAGATCGATGGATGTTTAAGAGTCCGAAGAATCGTCGGAGATGCTGCCGGAACCAACCGAGAAGAAATCGGGAACCTATCGGAAGTTCGCCGAAGAGATCGTCGGAGGTTCACGGAGATCACCGAGAAGGCTCGGCTACTCGTTAAAGTCATCACAAGATCGGGAGCTTGATGGGAGTCCGTCGGAAGAAGTTCGTCGGAAAGCTCGCCGAAACAAGACTCGACGTTCGCGGTTGAAAGCTTGCTTAGGATGTGTTTTTGTTATGTAGTTCACTTGTAATTAGGATTAGGATTAAGAGATAATCCTATATCCTGGTTAGGGGCCAACTGGGCCACAAGTCAGAGTTGGTTTAGGCTAAAAATTAAGCTAAACCAGCGAACTAGAGAGCCAAGATTGAAGCCTAACTAGTGGCTGAAAACACTATAGTCGGGCTGAAAACACTGTAGGCGGTGGCACCGCCCAGCACCCGAGAGCTGGGCGGTGACACCTCTTTGGCTGGGCGGTTGCACCGTCCAGCACCCGAGCGTTGGGCGGTGGCACCGCCTGGTTGGGCGGTGGCACCTCCAGCACCGAAAACCCTAAGAAAATTCAAATTTTGGAGCCCAAAATTTGAATCCTCTTGAGGCCTATAAATACCCCTTAAATCTCAGCTGAGGTTACAACTTTTGAGAAGCATTTTTGATTGAGAGAAAAGTCTTAGAAAGTCTTAGCAAGTCTTGTTTTCAATTTGCTAGAGAGTTCTCCTCCTCCTTTCTTATTGAAAATTTGTAAGAGGTTGAGCTGCTTGTAAAAGGTTGTAAGAGGGGTGTTTACCCTTCCATTTCAAGAGACTTGCTAGTGGAAGGTGGGAGCCTCATCGAAGAGGGGCCTCTCAAGTGGAGTAGGTCATTTGACCGAACCACTCTAAAAATCGGCGTAATCTCTGGTTTACTTTTTATTATTGTCATTTACATTACTGCAAATCTTCTTACTGCTTTAGTTCCTCATTACTCTTGCTGCGCAACTTTAAGAATACGCCTTCAAGTTAAATTTCTCAAGTTTCGTTCTTAACGTACGAAAGATTTTGATTAAAATCGAAGTTTTAATCCGCTGCACTAATTCACCCCCCCCTCTTAGTGCCGCTCCGATCCTAACATAACCATCGATGTAGAGCGCCATCTAAGCAGCAACCTTTTTGTTTAGGAATTTATTAGTGCTGCCCATGTTGATGAGAACAGTGATCGGTTGTTGTTTGAGAAGGCCTCTAACTTTCATCGTTTGCGGGTTTGAGTAGCGTGTATCGTAAAGTAGGTTGGTTGTGGCTTTCTTTGCATCTTATTCTTCTTGTTCAAGGCTCTTTTCTACATGTTCAATAACCTCTTCTTCTACTAGTTCAATCATAAGAAGTCTCCCTTTTCTACAGCGATGCTCGCGGCTCCACGGCTCGTCGCAGTGCCAACATAACCCCTTTGCAGATCGCTTTCGAAGCTCTTCTTTTGTCAACCTTTTTGGTATAGGGGCTTGGTTGATATTAGGGGGGGCTGAGGGCTTTGGTATTGCTAGTCGGGGAGTGACTCTAGTCCTCTAGGCTTCATGGTTCAATCGCTCCTCTTGAAGTCGTGTGAAAGAGATGGTTGCCATAAGCTTGTATGGTTGTCGCGCTTTAACTTCTCCTCGGACTAGCCTCAAGCCCTTAATGAAGGTCCCTAATAGCTGTTTTTCAGACCAATCATGAGTTTGATTAGATTTCCTTTTAAACCTGGTTTGGTACTCCTGAATGGTGGAGGTTTGTAGAATCTTTGCTAGTTGTCCGTCAATGTTCTCGTAATCAGTTGGTCCGAAGTGGCTCAGCAGTCCTTCTTTGAATTGTCACCATGAGAGGACTCCATGAGTGTGTTTAAACTAGTCAAACCACTATATGGCATCCCCTTCAAGATGTATAGCCACAATTTCTATCATAGATGCATTCGCGGTTTTGTGGTACTGAAATATCGCTTCGCACGCGAGATCCAACCAATGGGGTCTCCTTCTTCCTATCTAGGGAAGTCCACCCACATTCGTGGATAGTTGGGATCGGTCATAGAGCCTCCCCTCTCTTGGAAGTCATCTCTTCGGGCTTGGTGTGATTGGTCAGAGCTCTCTCCTTGATGTGATTTTTTCGGGGTTTGTGGTCAGCCCAAACTGAGTTGGGTAAAGAGAGTCCGGATCTTATTCTTCATTCACGCGTCGAATGTTAGGATCAAGAGCACCAAGAGGGAGGGGAGTGAATTAGTATAGTGAAAAACTTTCGATGATTAAAACTGCATTCGTACGATAAAAGCGATTTTGGTAAGAAAGTCGATTCGTAAATCACTTTAACTTGTGATCAAGCGAGATGCAGTTAAAGCAAAGATATAAAGGTAGTTTGTCATTATGATGGAAATCAGAATGTAAGCGCAAACTGAAATATGATGTTCGTATGATAAAACTGATTTCCGTCTTAACGCCGATTCGGAAAATACTCAACTATGAAACACGTTTGTAAATGAGCAGAAGGCAGTAAGATACTGAGGAGGTTTGCAGTAAAGATAAGATACTCAAAGTAAATGCAAACCAAGATTTAGAGTGGTTTGGTCAAACGTGACCTACATCCACTTTCGGCTTCCTCCTCCGACGAGATCATCGCCGTCCACTAGAGGCCTTCCTTCAATAGGCGAAGGCCAACCACCCTTTTATAGTTTAACTCCTTTTGACAGGCTTAGGAGACAAACCTTACAGAATTTTCTCTCCTCTCTTGAAAGATCAAACCTTGGAAGAAAATAGGGAAGAGAACTTCTAGCCTTTACAATACTTTTGAGCTCTAAAATCATAGAGTAAGATCAAGCTTTCAGTGCTTTTGGGTTGCCCTTTCATGCAGGAAAGGGTAGGGTTTATGTAAGCTCCAAACTGGTTTGAATTTGGAGCTCAAAAGTGTCTTTTCTCGGATTTTCGGGGTCCTGGCGGTACTTCCTCCTGACTAGGACGATACAACCACCTGACAGAGCTCAGAGACTGAGCTCTAGCGGTGCCACCGCCTGACAGGGGCGGTTACACATCCCAGTCTCACTCGGAGACTGAGCCCAAGCGGTGCCACCGCCTAATTGGAGCGGTTGCACCGCCCAGTCTCGCTCGGAGACTAAGCCCAAGCGGTGCCACCGCCTAACCTAGGCGGTTGCACCGCCCAGCTTTCATGGGAGACCAACTCCTGGGCAGTGCCACCGCCTAGCAGGAATTCTGGTCCAAATGGGTTGGATCCATTCGGCCTAATTTGGGTCTATCAAGGGCCTAATTGCCCCCAGATTAAGTTAATGGGATCACCTCCCATTCCTAACTTAATCTACATGCTAACTACGATATTTCTTAAGACATTTACTGCAACTTGCTCTGGTGCGTCAATCGTTTTTTTCCGGCGAACATCCGACGAACCTTCGGTGATGCTACAGTGAACTTCCGGCATACTCCTGGACTTGCGATGATCCACTTACCGAGTTCCGACGAGCTTCTTTGGCAAGCTCCTGGACTTCTCGGATTTGTTCCCGCAGAACCTCCGACGACCGTCCGGACTTCCGTCGAACTCTCGAACCACCAACGTGATCATGGTCTTGACTCCGGCGTAACTCCTACTGCATGTCTTTCTTCCATCGTAGTTAATCCTGCACATGTAAAATAAAACTTCGATCGAGACAATTAATCCTAAGCAATTAACCAAGTTGTCCGGCATGTCATTGGTCCCTCGACACTTCATCCGATTATTCGACGCATCGTCCTCTCCTACGGCCTATTGCCCAATCGGCCAGTTGACTCCGCAACTTTAATATCCTTGGCATAATACCTGCTCTTCTTGGCCTGATGCCCGAGTCCATGGCCCGAAGCCTTTTGTCGATACGTCGACCGATCCACCGGCCCGACGTCCAATCTTCTGACATGTTCCTCCGGCACAACATGATTTTCCTGCTTTAATTGTCTCATCCTAATCAAAGTATCCTGCGTCACTGAAAATGTAGATTAAATCATAAATATATATCAAGTGGTTTCATCATCAAAATACGAGATTCAACATCAAAGGCTTCAAATTTTGCATTGATTGCCTCCTCATATGTCATAATATATGCCTCCAAATCTATAATTTTAAGATCTCTCTTTTGTTGTCGGGTTAAAGGCATATATAGGTTGAGAGAAGTGGTGGTCGAATGGGTTGGTGGATTGGTGGATGTAGGTTATGGTTTAGGCTTGTTTTGTGGCTATTTTGGATGTAGTTTGAGGGTGTCGTTTGATGGAGTTTTAGGGCTGTGATGGTAGTGGATGAAGGTTAGGAAAAATTTTTA
Source organism: Musa acuminata AAA Group (assembly GCF_036884655.1). Lineage (NCBI taxonomy): Eukaryota > Viridiplantae > Streptophyta > Magnoliopsida > Zingiberales > Musaceae > Musa > Musa acuminata. Next base: position 30,564,331 of record NC_088338.1, on the reverse strand, counting down.
GATCTGTGGTAGATGGCAGCAAAGGTTTGATAGAAATTAGTGGAAGTTGCTGCAGATATGTGTTGTCTCTTCGTCCATTGAAGGAAGATCGATAGTGGAAGTCGGTGGCCTTAAGTGTGGAGGAATCGGGAGTGAATGTAGGTCACGATAATCAAACCACTATAAAACTCCATTTGCATTTACTTTAAGCTCTTTAATTTAATTACAAACTATTTTACTTACTTATTCACTACTCTTATGAATGCTTTCAAGTTAAACACTTTTCGGATATCATTTTTAATCATATGATTATCACCCCCTATTAGAACCCATGCGGATTCTAAGCTTGGGGTTGATCTCTTTAGGGGATTGGCCTATTGGAACTCTATAGGCGTTCCTTCCTCTAGGTTGCTGCTCAAAGGCTGCTGAAAAGATTCATCTATTTTTTGTCAAAAGAGTATGAATACATGACTATTTATAGGGCTTCTAAACCCTAACTCCTAATAGGACTCCTATTCAAGACTCCTACTTCTAACCAACTCCTAATATGACTCCTACTTATAACTAACTCCTAATACTTCTCTAAGAAGTAACCTCCAGACTAATCCTAACCTTAGTTGGCCTCTTCATCTCTTTAATAAGGGTCAGCTAGGTAGGTTTTATATGAATACCCCTTTCAATTAAATTCAATTAGGACTCTCCTAGCTAGAGTCCCAATAGACCCGCCCTCTTCAAATCAGCCTTGTCCTCGAGGCTGACGATCAATGAATTCTGGGAATTTGATCTTTAAGTCGTCAAAGTTCTCCCTAGTGGCATATTCTGTTGGTAGGTCAGCCTATTGTATTAGCACTTCAGTAGTGGGTTGTCGTCGTCGAGTCACGATCCGTCGATCAATAATGGCACTCGGTTGGGACTGGTGTTCTCCTTGGATAGTCATATTTGGTAGATAACTTTGGGCTGTCTCGTTTTGTCCTAGATTGAGCTTTAAACACGACACATGAAAGACTGGATGGATTTGGGAGCTGGCGGGAAAGTCCTATCTGTAATCTACTGCTCCGATATGCTCCAAAATTTGGTAGGGTCCATAGAACCAAGGTGAAAGCTTCATAGATGCTCTAGTCTGGATTGATGTTTGCTTATATAGCTGGAGCCGTAGGAAGATCCAATCTCCTACTGAAATTTATCTTTCGCCTTTGTGTTGATCATATTATTGTTTCATCCTTGCTTGAGCTGTAGTGAGATTATCTTTTAGCAACGTCAGTATTTTGTCTATATTCTATAGTTCCCTATCTACTTGTTCTACTTTAGAGATGCCCAACACATATTTTGGGATCACAAGGGGAGGTCGGCCGATCACAAGGGGAGGTCGGCCATACAAAGCCTCACAGGGAGTAGATTTTATGGATGAATGATAAGTTGCATTATACTACCACTCATCCCAGGGAAGCCACTTTATCCACTCTTTTGGTCGGTCACTGGTGAAGTATCTGAGGTATGTCTCTAAGCACCTGTTCACCACTTCAATCTGATCGTTGGTTTGTGGGTGATATGCCATATTCATTTTTAATTTAGTGCCCTGCATCTGGAATAACTCTATCCAAAATATGCTCATAAAGACCCTACCACGATCACTTATAATAGATCTCAGCATCCTATGCAATTTTACAATATTCTCCATAAGGATTCGAGCAAAACTAGAAGTAGTGTGGGGATTACGAACAACACAAAAGTGAGCATACTTTGTAAGGCGATCAACCATGATAAGAATTGTACCTTTTCCTTGTGATGAGGGAAGCCTTTCGATGAAGTCCATTGATATATCAGTTCATATTGAGTCCAAGATGGGCAAAGGTTGCAGCTTTCCGGGACTTGCCACTATCTCGCTTTTATGTCATTGACATACATCATATTGTGCCATAAATTTAAAAATAATATTTTTCATCCCTACCCAATAAAAATTTTGCTTAATTCTCTTATAGGTTCTAAGGAACCTAGAGTGCCTAGCTGTAGGTGTGGAATGCATCTCTTGAAGGATTATCTTTATGTAAGTATAATTTGGCACAAGCACAATACATCCCTTATAGCACAATTCTTTTGAGTCATAATTGTAATGAGCCACGGAGCTTGGTGTTTCCTCCAATTTTGTTATTATCTTACTAGTCTCTGGATCTTCTTACCATTCCTTCTTAATATCCTCAAGGAAGTCGCTAGTCGGAAGTGAAACAGCCAAAAATTCAACTTGCTCGAGTACCCACGAAAGCGCATCTGCAACAACATTCTCTTTCCCCTTTTGATAAGTTATTTCATAATTATATCCAAGAAGCTTTTTTACCCATTTTTGCTGCTCAGGGGAAGATATCTTCTGTTCTAAGAAATATTTTAGGCTTTTATGGTTGGTCTTGATTTAAAAGCATCGCCTGATCAAGTACGATCTCTATTTGGTCGCCGCATGCACAATCGTGAGCATCTCCATGTCGTAAATAGTCATCATGAGATAGGAAGAAGATAATGCCTTACTTGTATAAGTGAGGGGGCGGCCATCTTGCATTGGTACAACACTAATAAGCGAGGGGGTAGCACGAGTATGGGTGTTGTCATCATTACAGGTTTAAGTTTGTCGAAGGCGGTGGTGGCTTTGTTTGACCATTGGAAAGCATATTTTTTTAACGAGGAAGTAAGGAGTGCACTGATCTTTGCATAGTTTTTCATGAACTTGCGATACTAGCCTATTAAACCAAGAAAGCCACATAGCGATTTTATGTTCGGCCAGTTCTACATTGCTACAATTTTGGAGGGGTCCACCACCACACCTTCCTCTGATATAATATGCCGAAGATATTCCACCTTCTATTGAAGAAAGTTATACTTCGATTTTTTGACAAAAAGAACATGTTCTCGCAAAATCGTCAAAACAAGTCATAAGTGTTGAAAATCACTTTCAAGAGTAGGGTTGTAAATAAGGATATCGTCAAAGAAATCCAGCATAAACATAAGAAGATAATTCCAGAAAATATCATTCATAAGGTTTTGGAAGGTGCAGGGAGCATTGGTGAGACCAAAGGGCATTACCAAAAATTCGTAGAGGCTATTGTGCATTCGAAAGGCAATTTTCGGTATGTCTTCTTCGCACACTCATATTTTATTATATCCAAATTGAAGGTCCAGCTTTGTGAAGACTCGTGCTCCCTTTTATTCATCAAGTAATTCATCTATTACTAGAATAGGGTATTTTTCCTTAACTGTTATGCCATTGAGAGCTTGGTAATCAATGCACATTTGCCATGTTACATCCTTCTTTCGTATGAGGAGCACCGGTGAAGAGTAGGGGCTGCAACTTGGCCAAATAACTCCTGTTTTGAGCATCTCTTTTATAATCTTTTCTATTTCATCCTTCTAGAGATATAGATACTAATATGGCTGAGTATTTGCTAGAGGTTTGCTCGAAAGAATCGGTATACAATGATCATTCCGATGGGTAGGATGTAGGTTGCCCGGTTTGTCAAATATATCTGAAAATTCAGCAAGCAAAGGAAGTAGGTTTGGATCTTCAAATTATGTTGGCTCTCTCTTAGTTTTCTACTCAAGTTATACCAAAAAGCCGCTGCATGCTTTGTGCAGAACCTTCTCCATTTGTTGTGTATAAATCATCGTTAAGTCGCCCCCACGTTTCCCGTGCAATATCACTTGTTTCCCCTTACTGTAAAATTTCATAATTAGTTTCACAAAATTCTAAGAAACATCACCTAATGTCATTAGCCATTCGTTGTCAAGCATGGCCTCATAATCATCAAGCTGGAGGAGGAAGAAATCTGCACTGATCTATTGGTCCTGCAGCAATAGCTTCACCCGCGGGCACCTATGATCACACTTCAAAATTCATCCGTCGGCGACTTTAACATCAAACCTGCTACAATTCTTGATAGGTAAAGCCATCCAGACAGAAACCTTGCTGTTCATAAAATTATTAGTGCTCCCAATGTCAATAAGAACGGTGATAGGTTGTTGCTTCAGAAGCCCTTCCACTTTCATCATTTGCGGGTTTGCGTAACCGGCAAGGGCATGCATCGTAATATCAATTGGCTATTGTTCTTCATCCGCAACCTCTTCCTTATGCTCCTGGACCTCCTCCTCCATGTCTTTAAGAGGTTGAATCAGTAGGAAGCGGCCCCCTTTACAGTGATGATCGCGGTTCTACGGTTCGTCGCAATGCCAATAAAGACCCTTTGCTGATCGGTCACGTAGTTCTTCTCTTGTCAATTTTTTTGGCAGCAAAGGATAGCTAGGAGTAGAAGGAGGTTTATATGCCACAGGCCTAGGAGAGGTTCTCATCCTCCAAGCATTATAGTTGAGCCATTCTTCTTGTATTCAGGCAAAAGAAATTGCAGTTGTCACGGTACGGGTTTGCCATGCCTTAACCTCCCATTTTATCTCTAGCTTTAGTCCTTCGATAAATGTTCCTAACAATTGATGGTCAGTCCAATCACAAGCAAGGTAGGAGAGCCTCTCAAACCTGGTTTGGTACTATAGAATCGTAGAGGTTTGTCGAATCTTTGCGAGTTGGTCATCGATATTTTCATACTCCGTAGGTCCGAAATGATTCAACAGTGCATTCTTAAATTGATTCTATGTCAGAGCCCCATGATTATATTTCAGCCAATTGTACCATTGAATAGTGTCTCCTTCAAGGTGTATGACAGCAATTTTCACCATAGCATCATCCCCACTGGGTCTCTTTCTTCCCATCGTGGGAAGTCCACCCTCATGCGTGGCTGAAGCATGTCCGAGGGCTATCCTTCTTTCTCTAGAGACCTCTATGAACTCTCTCCTTTGTAAAATTTGGTTGGACTCGGCGGTTGTCCAATTTTGAATTCTACAAACAAAGTGCATAATTTGTCCTTCAAGCACGATTCAAGCCGCGATTCAATCCGAGATTCCAATGCTTCAAATTTGGCATCAATTGGATTTTAAAAAGCAATACATAAGCTTGTAGGTCAGAGATGTCCTTGTCTTTTTTTTGTTGATGCATTAATGGCATAGGGTGGTGGAAGGTTCGAAAAAATTAAGATCATAGAAAGATACTATAGTAGATTTTTACGTCTAAAGTGTAGCAGTTTGGACATAAAAGGTTAGTATTTTATATTGAGAATTTTTTGATGAAACAAAAGGGAAATCCACTATTAGGAAGTATCAAAGCTGTTATAAAAATTTTGTAAAGATTTGGATAAAAAAAAAGCAGTATCAAGATCAAACAAATTGTGCTATGCGGTTGGAATTTTGAAGTGCATCTTTCATCGTAGAGATAAAAACTTTATGACAAAAAGTTTATGCTACAATATAGGAACAAATTTTTTTTTTGGTTTTTGAATAAATATAACTAAATTGCAGTAGTAGTAAAGTCGGAAACCAGAACCTATTGTAATTCATGGGGAGATCAAAGGATGATCCACGGAGGTGGAGATGACGGCGGAATTCAGTGACAATCTTTTAAGCAACTGTTGGAATTGATTTGAGCGGTTGTGGAGGGCTAATGGATGACTGTATTGTTAGGATCAAGAGTGGCACTACGAGGGGTGGTGAATTAGTGTAGCAGAAAACTTTTTTTATTTCAAAAAAATGTTCGTTTCGATCAAAACTGATTCCAACGAAAATGGTTTCGATTCAATCTGTTTCGGAGAAAATATGAACTTGAAACCTTTCTTAAAAGTGCAAGAGAGGATTAAGGAGATTTGCAGTAATGTAAATTGCACAAATAAAAAGCAAACCAGAATTTAGAGTGGTTCGGTCAATATGACCTACATCCACTTTCGGATTCCTCCTCTGACGAGGTCTCCGGCGTCCACTAAATTTCATCCTTCAATAGGCAAAGGTCAACCACCTTTTACAACTCTTTCTCCTTTTGCTGGGTTTAGGAGACAACCCTTACAAGTCTCACTCCTCTTTCTTGGATGGTTACAAGGCTAAGAGATGAAGGAGGAGAACTCTTCACTTTTACAACACTTTAAGACTCAAGAATTCAAGATTATGCCAATGCTTTTCATGCCCTTTCATGCAGAAAAGGGTGAGGTTTTTATAGGCCCCAATGGCTTCAAAATTGGAGCCAAAAAGTGTCTCATCTCGGATTTCCACAGTACTGGTGGTACCACCGTCATTATTGGGAGATACCACCGCTTGACACCTGACACTAGGCGGTACCACCGCTTGACAGGGTAGTACCACCACTGGCAGCATTAACTGCCAACAGTACCACTGCCCAGTCTGGGTTGTACCACTGCCCAGATAACTTGGGGCATTACTTTCCAAGCGGTGCCACCACCGGCCAAGAATTCAGGGGCTGAATTGGTTGCTCAATTCGGCCCAATTCAGCCCGTTAAGAGCCCAGTTGGCCCCTAATTAAGTTAGTGGAATTACCTCCCAATCCTAACATAATTTATGATCTAACTATGACAATTAAGACATAATCATAGCACTTCTTATTCCTGTGCATCAATTACTTGTCCGGTGAGCTTTTGCCGAACTTCCGACGAACATCCAAAGAACTCTCGGCAATGCTCCGATGGACTCCCAACAAGCTCCTGGACTTTATGACGATCTTCTTGTTGAGTTTCGATGAGCTTCTTTGGCAAGCTCCTGGACTTCTTGGTTGGTTCCGGTAGAACTTCCGATGAACATCCGGACTTTCGATGAACTCTTGAACTCCCAACGAGATCTCGATCTTGATTCTGGCACAACACCTGCTTTATGTCTTACTGCTATCGTAGTTCATCCTGCACACTTTTCTCAACATATAGATTAGATCAAATAATTTACAATTGACTTTATAATCAAAATCTAAGATTCAATAATCTCTCCCTTTTCGATGATGACAATTAATTGATGACAAAGTTAACCTTAACTCCCCCTATCTATATGCCATACTTGAGAAAAGATATTCTTGAATTCAAGACCTTTGAATTCAAGAAACAAACTGATAAGATATATTCATTAAACTTATCAACATGCACATCATGATTCCTATCAAGATCTAACATATGCTTCCATGTTTTTATCAAAATTATGTTAAGGCATGACATCCATTTTCAAGCATAATATCTCAAATGTGAAAGATGACAAAGATAGCAATTCATCATTCTATGGCACAACATCAATTGTAAAATAGTAAGTTAAGCTCCAGATATCTTATCATAATGAAAAAAATTTATCAAACAAATATTTCAAGTATATATGATGAAATACATTGTATACATTTGTCATCAATTTACCACATTTTGATATTATTTCTCCCCCTTTGTCATCAACAAAAAGGAGAACAATTCAATAATGCAAGTGTGGTAAAAAAATTCAAACAAGTTTCACACTTAAAAGTTCTCATTATTAAATATTATCAACATTAAAGCGATAGATTCTATCAATTTCTCCCCTTTGTAATCACAATTTTGCATGAAGAAGAGGAAAGACGGTAAGGAGGGAACCCATTAGGAACTAAATTTGTGAAATGATTTAAATCAAGTCAAAAATGATAAATAAGTTTTCATTAAAATATGCTTTCATTTTGACAAAGAAAAGGGATTCATAAAAAGGATCAAGATATCCATATGAAATCAAATCCCCAATCTTGCAAATAATTATCACACATGAAAATTCATCTTTCAAAGATTAAGATATCCATTGGAATTTATAAAATTCATCTTTCATGAGAAGAAAAAGGAAGAATTCATGGGAGAGGAGTATCACATGAAGGAGAAATTCATGAATAAAACTTCATAGTTAGAAGAGCATTACATCAAATCCATTTCTCATTAAAAATTCACAAAAGTGAAATCCGTGAGAGATGCATTTGTTAATGACTTCCATGTATCAAACATCAAGATATTGAAATGCACAATCACTTTATGCATGATAAAATGTTTTGGCATAGCCTTTATCACTCTTTGCATAAAATATCATTATTATTGCATTGTAGCATTCAAAAGTTCATAATATTAAGAATCCGATAATGCATCATTGGTATGATAAAGAGATCACAACATCATAAAATTTTTAACACAGAGTTTTGACATCAAAGTAAGAGTTGTAACATCTAAGAATCTTATTCGCATTATAAGAGGAGAAGATTCCCACTCAAACATCATATAAAACTTATATGGGAAAATGCATATGGCTTATTGCACATACTATAAGATCATGATTTAAGTGAGTGATCCAAGGAATCAAGAAAGTTCGAAAATGAAATTTAACAAATGCATGCATTCGAACAAATTAACATTCCTAATTCTCTTCTAATAAAATCAAATTATTCTTCACTTAAAGGCTTTGTAAAAATATCGACTAATTGATGATTGATATTAATAAACTCTAAGATTATATCATAATTATTAACATGATCTCATATAAAGTGATGTCCAATATCAATATGTTTAGTTCTAGAGTGTTGAATGAGATTTTTTGTTAAACATATTACACTTGTGTTATCACATTTTATGGGAATATTTTTAAAATGAATCTTATAATCCTCTAAAGTATTTTTCATCCACAACTTGTGCACAACATGCACAAGCTACAATGTACTCAGCTTCGGTTTTAGATAGTGCAATCGAGTTTTGTTTCTTGGAAGACGAAGAAATAAGTGCATGTCCTAAAAAATAATATGTTCCGGATATGCTTTTTCTATCTAATCTACATCCAGCAAAATCCGCATCTGCATAAGCAATTAGTTTAAAGTTCTCAAATTTTGGATACCATAATCCTAGATTACTGGTACCTTTAAGATACCTAAGAATTCTCTTAAGTGCTTTAAGATGAGATGTCTTAGGATTAGATTAAATCATAGCATAAAGTCCTACACTAAACATAATATATGGTCTAGTTGCGGTAAGGTATAGTAAACTTTCTATCATACCCCTATAAGCTTTTTGATCAATGCTTTCTCCACTTTCATCAATGTCTAACTTAGTGGAGGTACTCATGGGAGTATTGATAGCCTTTGAGCTATCCATATTAAACCGTTTTGGCAAATCTAAAACATATTTTGTTTGATTAAGAAATATACTATTACTTAGTTGTTTGATTTGTAAGCCTAAAAAGAAAGTTAATTCCCCCATCAAACTTATTTCAAATTCAAGACTCATACTTTTAGCAAATGATTCACTTAGAATTCATTCATGGAACCGAAAATAATATCATCAACATAAATTTGAATAATAAAAAAATTATTTTTAAAATTTTTGATAAACAATGTAGTATCAATCTTGCCTTTAGAGAAATTATTTTCAATAAGAAATGAGCTAAGTCTCTCATACCAAGTCCTTAGAGATTGTTTCAATCCATAGAGAGCTTTAATCAATTTAAACACATGATTAAGAAGATTACCATTCTCAAATCCGGGAGGTTGTTCAACATAAACTTCTTCGGAAATAAAGCTATTAAGAAAAGCACTTTTAACATCCATTTGAAACAACTTAAAATTATTGCTACTAGCATAGGCAAGGAGCATCCTTATGACTTCTAATCGAGCTACAAGAGCGAAGGTTTCTTTATAATCGATACATTCTTCTTGGTTGAAACCTTTGACTACTAATCTAGCCTTGTTTCTAACCACGATACCAAATTCACCTTGCTTGTTTCTAAAGACCCATTTAGTACCAATAACTAAATGATTATTTGGCCTTAGAACAAGCTTCCACATCTCATTTCTCTCAAATTGATTTAACTCATCTTGTATTACGATGACCCATGAATCATCTTTTAATGCCTCATCAATGCATTTAGGTTCAATTTGAGAGAGAAAAGCGACATTTGTACAAAAATTCTTAAGAGAGAAATGAGTTTGAACCCCTTTAGATATATATGTCTTCTATGATTAGCTCCTAGGTGGAGAAGGGAATTCATTTAAATTCAAAGTATCAAAATTAAGATCATTATCAAAATCATTTTTCTTAACTTCGGAAACTTCATTAAAAACCACATGAATTGATTCTTCTATAATCAAAGTTCCTTTATTAAAGATACGAAAAGCTTTAGAAATAAAAGAATAACCAAGAAAAATTTCTTCATCGGATTTTGCATCAAACTTTCCTAAGGTATCTTTTTCTTTCAATATAATACATTTACATCTGAAAACTTAAAAATATGAAACATTGGGTTTTTTGTTATTCCATAACTTATAAGGAGTTTTGGAAAGTAATGGTCTTACTAGAACCCTATTCATGACATAGCATACCATATTTATGGCTTTGGCCCAAAAATAATCGGGTAGGCTATGTTCGTTTAACATGGTTCTAGCCATTTCTTGTAAGTTTCTATTCTTTCTTTTTACTACTCAATTTTGTTGAGGATTTCTTGGAGTAGAGACGTTGTGGTTGTATCCATTAGATTCACAAAATTCTTGAAAATCATGGTTTTAAAATTCACCACTGTGATCATTTCGTATTGATAAAATCATAAAACCCTTTTCATTTTGAACTAGTTTACAAAATATAGAGAAATACCTAAAGCAATCACTTTTGTGTGCCAAAAAGTAAGTCCATATGTATCTACTAAAATCATCCATAATAACAAATGTATATTTGCCACCTCCTAGGCTTGATATAGCAATTGGTCCGAACAAGTCCATATGGATCAATTGCAAAAGTCTAGAGGTGCTTATTTGATTCTTAGGTTTGAAGCTACCTTTTATTTATTTTCCTAGTTGACATGCATCACACACATTATCTTTGACAAGCTTGATATGAGGAATTTCTCTTACAAGTTCTTTAGATGAAATTTGAGAGATTAGTTTTATGCTAGTATGACCTAATCTTCTATGCCAAAGCCAAACATTGTCATTCAAAATCGTAAAGTACATTTCATTACATAGATCATTAATGTAGATAGTGTATACATTATTTTGTTTTAAGGCAATCATAGATGTGTTTTTGTATGATTTTCAATAATGCAAGCATTGGATTTAAATTTAATGATGTATGCTTTATCACACAATGGACTAATGCTTAAGAGATTATGCTTTAAGCCATCAACTAATAACATATCTTCAATAAAGAAGTTGGATTTGTTACCTATGGTTCATTTGCCAATGATTTTACCCTTGTTGTTGTCTCCGAATGTGACATATCCTTCGTCAATGCTAGTGAGCTTAGAGAAATGAGATGGATTTCTAGTCATATGCCTTGAGCATTTACTATCAAAGTGCTATCTCTTGCTCCTAATTTGTGATGGTACATTTTTCTAAAAAAAGGATGATTTTTAGGTACCAATTTGACCTTGGGTGCCTCAAAAATCGATGTACATAGCTTATTATGTTGCATTGAGTCATTTGAGGTTCTTTTAGGTGTTAGAATCAAGAGCACTAAGAGGGAGGGGGTGAATTAGTGCAGCGGAAAACCTTCTACGATAAAAATCGCGTTCGTTCGATAAAAGTGATTTTGGTAGGAAAGCCGATATGTAAATAACTTTAACTTTTGATTAAGCGAGATGCAACAAAGATATAAGTGCAGTTTGCAGTTATGGTTCAAATCAGATAGTAGGCGCAAACTGAAATATGATATTCGTATGAAAAAACTGATTTACGTCTAAATACTGATTCGTAAATCACTTGATTAAGCGAGATGCAGTTAAAGCAAGGATATAAAGGCAGTTTGCAGTTATGGTATAAATCAAAACGTAAACGCAAACTGAAATATGATGATCGTACGATAAAACTGATTTATGTCTAAACGCCGATTCGGAAAGTGCAAAGCTTGAAACCCGATCGTATATGCGCAGAAAGCAATAAGATTTTGAGGAGATTTGCAGTAAGGATAAGATGCTCAAAGTAAATGCAAACCGAGATTTAGAGTGGTTCGGTCAATCTTGACCTACTCCACTTTTGGCTTCCTCCACCGACGAGGTCATCGACGTCAACTAGAGGCCTTCCTTCAATAGGCGAAGGCCAACCACCCTTTTACAGTTTTACTCCTTTTGACGGGCTTAGGAGACAACCCTTACAGAATTTTCTCTCCTCTCTTGAAAGATCAGAACTTGGAAGAAAAGAGGGAGATGTATTCATCCTCTTTTAACAAGCAATAGATGAATCTTTTCTGTAGCCTTTGAGTAGCAAATTGGAGGAAGGAACTCGTATAGAGTTCCAAGGAGGCCGATCTCCTAAAGAGATCAACCCCAAGCTTAGAATCTACAAGGGTTCTCTCAAGTGACCTCACCAATAGCTACTACAATAATCTTTACTCCATTGCCTATCTTGAGGTCCATCTCGTCTCTTGCCAATCTCCTAAGTCTTACTAGAACCTGCAATAAATTGTAAATATAATAAGTACTATCGGTATCCAATACTCATGTATTATCATAAGAGTCTGACAAATGGAGACTGATTATAAATATACCTAATGCTTCTCCAAGCTTTCGTTTCACCCTTTTTGTAAGGTACTCTTTCAGTTCCTCTTCTAGTGCTCATCTTTGTCATAATTGAAGTACCAGCATTTGTCCTCTACTAGGTCTTTCTTAGCAACCTTTGCTTTACCCGGTCCGTCCTTACCTTTGCCCTTCTTAAGGAACTTTTCTGCTTTCCTTTTCTTTCTGGTCTCACTAGTATAGAGAACTGATTTCTCTTTCTTAATAGTACTCTTTGCCTCCTTCAACAAATTAAGAAGCTTATTGAATCTCGAATTTTGATGATAACATCAAGAGGTGAATTAATGATCTAATCCATATGTTGAGATAAGTGATGTATGTTAGGAACGAGTCGGCACTAGGAGGGAGGGGCGCGAATTAGTGCAGCGGATAAAATGGTCGGTTTCAAAAATCTTCATTTTGATTAAACATGTTTCGGAGAGATATTAACTTGAAATCTCATTTATAAGTGTAGTGAATGCAGTAAGCAGGTAAGACAGTTTGCAGTAAAGATAAATAGCAAGAATAAAAATGCAAACCGAGTTTTATAGTGGTTCGATTGTCATAACCTATAAACACTCCGTCGATTCCTCTTCCATCGAGGCCACCGACATCCACTAACGATCTTTCTTCAATGGGCGAAGATCAACTACCCTTACAACTCAATTCTCCTTTTGACAAGTTCAGGAGAGAACCTTTACAACCACCCTTACTCCTCTATCAAACAAAACTAACACTTTGAGCTTGAGAGGAGTTCTCATAAGAATACAATAGCATTTTTCTAATTTTTTGCTCTCAATTCTTCTGTATTTTAACCCAGGATGAGAGGGGTATTTATAGGCCTCAAGTGAATTCAAACTTGGAGCCTAAAAGAGTCTCATCTTGGGTTTCCTAGGTCCTAGCAGTACCATCGCCTGTGCTGGTTGGTACCACCGCTTGCAGCACTAACACTGGGTGGTACCACCACCCAGTCTAGCGAGACCACCACCTAGAAAACTATGTTTGGGTGGTACCACTGCCTGACACTACCATTGGGCGGTACCACTACTTAGTTTGGCAGTAGCACCGCCCGACATAGTCTCGGAGATTGTGCCACGATGGTGCCACCTGTTGGGTCACTGTTTGGGCCCTGCACTTGGCTCAACATAGCCCAAACTTAGGCCCAATTGACCCCTAATTGAGTTGGCCCAATTCCAATCCAATTATGTGCTAACTACAAATTTTAAGACATTTACTAAGCTAAATAAGTTTGTAAGTCTAGGTTTTTTCCAGCGAGCTTCCGACGATCTTCCGGCGAACTTCCAACGATCTCTCGACAATGTTCTAGCAAACTTCCGGCAAGCTCCTAGACTTCACAATAATCTTCTTGGTGAGTTCTGATGAGCTTCTTTAGTAAGCTCCTAGACTTCTCGGTCAATTCCGGTAGAACTTTCAACGAACGTCCGGACTTCCAATGAACTCTCGAACTCCCAACAAAATATCGTTCTTGACTCTGGAACTTCATTTTGCTTTATGCCTTGATCGCTATCATAGTTAATCCTGCATACTTAAAACCAACTTCGATCTAGATAATTATTATAAAGCTTGAATCAAATGTTGTCCGGTGTGTCATTGGTTCATCAACGCTTCGTCTGATTCTTTAGCGCATCGTCGTCTCTTGCGGCATATTTTCCAATCGACCAGTTGACCTCCACAATTCTGATTTCCTTGGCACAATTTTCGCTCTTTTTGGCCTAATGCCTGAACCCATGGTCCGAAGCCTTTTGTCAATACGTTCATCGATCCTCGGATCGGTCGACGTCCAATCTTTTGACATGTTTTTCTCCAGCCCAACATGATTTTTTCTGCTTTAATTGTCTCTCCCTGATCAAAGCTTCCTATGTCACTCAAAACGTTGATCAAATCATAAACACAATCAATTGGTTTCATCATCAAAATATGAGATTCAATAATCTCCCCCTTTTTGATGCTGACAACCAATTGATGACGGAGTTAACCTTAACTCCCCCTATCAATATGTCATATTGATAGAGCCTTGAATTCAAGTTGAATTCAAGTCAAAGCAGTCATGTGATCATAAAATCATGCATAACATCATCATACTTTTCCCCCTTTGTCATCAACAAAAAGGAGAAGTGTAACTATCAAGTGTTTGAGATATGATTTCAAATCATTGCATAATAAACATAATCTCAAGTTTTATCATCATGCAAGTTAGCAAGTTTTAGAGATGTGCAGAGTTTAGCATGTTTTCTTTTCTTTGCAATGTTTAAACTAGCAAGTTTTCGAAAAAAAATGCAAGATAGCATTTTTGCATCTTGTTGAAGTGTGCAAGCTAGCAATTCTTGCTTTCTTTTGCAATGTGCAATTTGCAAGTTTTGCTTCTTGAGATAGGCAAGATAACACTTTTGCTTCTCTTGAGATTGTAAGATAGCAATTCTTAGTGATGTTCAAGATAGCAAGTTCTACATCATGTAAGCTAATGAATTTTACAATATTTTAGAACATACAAGCTAGCAATTTTGATATGTTCAAGAAAGCCACTTTTGCTTCTTGAAATATGCAAGTTAGCAATCTTGGATTCTCTTTTGAGATGAACAAGCTAGCATGTTTTTACATTTTTTTAACTTATGCAAGCTAGCAAATTTAGTGATGTTCAAGATAACGAGTTCTTTCTTCTCTTTTGAGAAGTGCAAGGTAGCAATTTTGCTTCATATTGAGTTTTTCTCTTGCAATTTGTAAGCTAGCAAATCTTTCTCTTTTTAGATGTGCACACTAGCAATTCTTTCTCCCCCTTTGTCATTGGCAAAATGAGGGGAATAACAATACAATGGTGCAATTAATTTCCTTTATATCAATTTACAAATTATGATAAAGATAAAAGTGTCATTCTTATTGCAATATAAACCTTGAATTCAAATTAAATTTAAGTCAAAGCAATTTTAATCATGATTCACATCATATGCAATACATCATATACATCATCATAAAAAAATCATAAGTATTGCATGCTTTCATATCATCACATGAAGGATAACAAGAAAAATTTGGTGATGAGATATAAGGAATTATAAAAATCATATTATGAAAGATAAGATCATGTGAATACCAAAATACATGATTCATATAGTAAATCTCTTCTTTAAATAAAATACTAAGAAAAAAATCGTTGGAGTACAAAGAAGAGATCTTGGTTCAAAAAAAATCTCAAGTAATTCCAAAAAATCAAGATCATGATTTGGATAAAACTCATTCAAACTCAAATCATCAAATCATCAAAATTCCTTTCAAGAGATTCAAAATGGCATAAAAACTTTATCAATCTCTTAGTGAAAAATCAATAAGATTAGAGAAACAAAATTTCAAGAAAAATGTTTTCCTCTCTTTAGTTGTTTCAATTTATGTGATTTGATTTCATGCAAGCATTTCTTTATCTTTTATGCCAAACAAAAATATGCATCATTGATTAAAACCGAAAAACATATTTCATCATCAAAGTCATTATGACTACAAATATAAAACATTAAACATAAGGCTTCTTTAAATAAGCGATTTGATTTATCATTTTGATTCCAATGATAATACATTTTCCTTTTTATGTGTTTCAATTTAAGTGATTGATTTCATACAAGTATGCTCAAGTTTTTTTCATATGAAAACCATACATCATGTTTAAAACCAAAAAGCAACTTTCATTACGACAAAGATCAATCATCATGCATAATTTCAAAATATAAAATCATCATTACATGCATGATCATCATACATAATTTCAAATCATCATTTTATTATTACATCATTAATTCATCAAGCATAGTTTCATTGAACATAAAGCATCTTGAATTAAAATCAAAAGGCAATACGGAAATCATCAAGAAACACATTATTTCTTCTTAAAAACATACATATGATTATCATTAGATTTAAATCTAATATTTTGTTCCTTTATCATAAAACATATAATTTTCATGATCAAAAATAAAAAGAAGCATGATATATATTTTTTATATTTTTTATTTTTTATTTTTTACTAAATAATTTAAAAATAACTCATGAAAAATCATCAAGTAATTTTAAAATAAAGTAAAGGAGTTTCATTTGAGTTGTTTACCTCATTGTCGAGAGTCATCAAAGCGAAGTTCGTCTTCATCGGTTTGCTCCTCGTCATCGGATGAGCTCAATTCATCCCAATGTGCTTCCTTCATCTTGTGTTCATAACAAGTAGTTGCATTCTTTTTTATTTTTATTCTTTAATTCTTATTTTAAGAACTTTTTAAGTTTTATTGTGAGAAGTTCAAGTTCACCATCACTTGAGCTTTCGCTCGAGTAGTCTTCTTTTGTTCTAAGTGTAAAATCCTTCATTTTCTTTGGAAGGTAGTTCTCAAGTTCATCAAATTCATCATGTGTCATTTCATAGGTCATTAATGACCTGATAAGTTCTTCAAGTGGGAAATTATTCAAATCCTTGGCCTCTTGAATGGTCGTTACTTTAGGATCCTAACTCTTTGGAAGGGATCTCAATATTTTATTAACGAGTTCAAAATTTAAAAAATATTTGTCAAGTGCTTTTAGACTATTGACGATATCTGTAAAATATGTGCATATGTCTCCAATAGTCTCGCTTGGTTTTATTTGAAATAACTCGAAATCATGCATCAAAAGATTAATCTTCGAATTTTTTACTCTACTGGTGCCTTCGTGTGTGGTTTCAAGAGTGTGCCAAATATCGAAAGCTATTTTGCAAATAGAAACTTAATTAAAATCGTTTTTGCTCAAGACACAAATTAGAGCGTTCATAGCTCTAGCATTCAAAGAAAAAAAATTTTCTCTAAATCATTCCATTCGTTCATTGGAGTAAAAGACTTTTGAAAACCACTTTTGACAATATTCCATAAATTCAAATCCAAATAAAGCAAGAAAACTCTCATTCGAGTTTTTCAATATATGTAGTCTGTCCTATAAACATGGGAGGACGAACAATAGAAAAGCTCTCTTGAAAGCCGAAGAGAGCCATTTCTCTTGGGTATTAAACTAAATGAGAAATAATGTGGCTCTGATACCAACTATTAGGAACGAGTCAATACTAAGAGGGGGGATGAATTAGTGCAGTGGATAAAAACGTCAGTTTCAAAAATCTTCATTTCGATTAAACACGTTTCGGAAAGATATTAACTTGAAATCTCATTCATAAGCGGAGTGAAAGTAGTAAGCATGTAAGGCAGGTTATCGTAAAGATAAAATGCAAGAATAGAAATGCAAACCAAGTTTTATAGTGGTTCGGTCATCATGACCTACATCCACTCTATCAATTCATTTTCCATTGAGGCCACCGGCATCCATTAATGATCTTCCTTCAAAGGGCGAAGATTAGTTACCCTTACAACTCGATTCTCCTTTTGACAGGTTCATGAGAGAACCTTTACAACCCCCCTTACTCCTCTCTCAAACAAAACTAACACTTCTTATGTATTTTAACTAAGGATGAGAGGGATATTTATAGGCCTCAAGTGGAATCAAACTTGGATGAGAGGGATATTTATAGGCCTCAAGTGGATTCAAACTTGGATGAGAGGGGTATTTTAACCAATTTTTACTCTATATTTTTACTCTCAATTCTTATGTATTTTAACCAAGGATGAGAGGGGTATTTATAGGCCTCAAGTGGATTCAAACTTAGAGCCTAAAAGAGTCTTATCCTGTGTTTTCTGGGTCCTGACGGTACCATTGCTTGTGCTAGGCGGTACCATCGCCTGTGCTGGGCGATTCCATCGCCTACAACACTAACACTAGGCGGTACCACCGCCTAGAAGATTGTCTGGGTGGTACCACTACCTGACACTACCTCTGGGTGTTACCACCACTCAGTTTAGTAGTACCACCACCCGACATAGTCTCGGAGACTGTGCCACAATGGTGCCACTTGTTGGGTCACTGTTTGGACCCTGCACTTGGCCCAACAAAGCCCAAACTTAGGCCCAATTGACCCCTAATTGAGTTGGCCAAATTATAATCTAATTATGTGCTAACTATAAATTTTAAGACATTTACTAAGCTAAATAAGTTCGTAAGTCTAGGTTTCTTCCGGTGATCTTCCGACGAACTTCTGACGATCTCTCGGCAATGTTCCAACAGACTCCCGGCAAGCTCCTAGACTTCATAATGATCTTCTTGGCGAATTCTGATGAGCTTCTTTGGCAAGCTCTTGGACTTCTCGATCAATTATAGTAGAACTTTTGATGAACATCCAGACTTTCGATGAACTCTCAAACTCCAAACGAAATCTCATTCTTGACTCTAGGACTTAATTTTGCTTTATGCCTTGATCACTATCATAGTTAATCCTACACACTTAAAATCTACTTCGATCTAGACAATTATTATAAAGCTTGAATTAAATGTTGTTTGGCAAGCTCTTGGCATGTCATTGGTTCATCGATGCTTCATCTGATTCTTTGGTGCATCGTCCTCTCTTGTGGTATATTGCCCAATCGATCAGTTGACCTCCATAACTCTGATTTCCTTGGCATAATTTTCGCTCTTTTTTCCTCGATGCCTGAACCCATGGCTCGAAACCTTCTATCGATACGTCGACCGATCCTTCGGCGCGACATCCAATCTTCTAACATGTTTTCTCCAGCCCAACATGATTTTTCCTACTTTAATTGTCTCTCCCTGATCGAAGCTTCCTACGTTACTAAAACCAAATATCAAATCATAAATACTATCAATTGGTTTCATCATCAAAATCCAAGATTTAACAATGCATGACTGACAACGATCGTGAGAAAGGCAAAATGATTAAAGAAGAATTCAAGTTGGGCCGGAGTCAATGATCGAGCATTGTGTCAGATGAATCGGGAGATACACCGAAGGATCAGATGATTCAGTGAAAGCTTGCCAGAAGTTCGCCAAGAGTTCACCGAAAGCTCATCGGAGGATCGTTGGGAGTTCGCCAAAAGTTCGTCGGAAGATTACCGGGAGTTTGTTGAAAATTCACCGAGAGTTCGATTGAACAATTGATTTATATGACAACCTAGATTGTAAGTAGAGTAATTGATTTAGCCTTAACTATTGTAGTTAGGAGCTTGATTTGAGTTAGTTTTGGGAAAAATCCTACTAACTCAAATAGGGGCCAACTAGGCCCATAACAATGCTAAATTGGTACGGTTGGAAAGCTCATTCAGCCACTTGGAGCCACATCAGGTGGTGGCACCACCCAGACTAGGCAGTTGTACCGCTTAAGGCTCAACCTCCCAAGTGGTCTGGGCAGTGGTACCTGCTAGTCATAGGTGCCCAGCAAGCCAATCACGTGAGTGATGGCACGTGTGACTTGATACATAATCTTTTTGCTTATTATATTTTGGCGTATATCACTTTATAACAATTGCATATGTGCATATATATATTGTGATGTCCTTGGATTTGTGCAATGGGAATCGGATCATGATGAGATCACGATAATGAGATCGATTCACCTTTAAACACATATCCTAAATAATCCCGATCATAGGTTACTCGAGAAGGACATCGTGATAACCGGATAGACTGGTGTGCTGTATACCCGTCCATATGATGGATGCAGCTGGTCTCATAGTTGCTCGTGTAGGGACACTAGGGATACAGTACAGGTGCTCATTGGAGAATGAGTTCACTGATTGATCCGCTTACGGAATGCTGGATGGTTGATGATGCCTTATTGTTAGACAACGATTCCGTAGTCCTAGTGGTGTATCTGGTCCTTAGACTTGAGACACCAAGGATGTCCTGTATGAGTGCTCCACTCTTTGATACCAGACTTATAGGTTTGGCTGTCCCCAGATCTAGTACAGTTGGTCATTGGGAGTGGTAGTCGACCTTACGAGGGCTATTGAGTGTCAATAGAGGATCATCCACTCTCGGCGTCATGAGAGGAATATCCTATGTGTTCTTGCTCAGACAAATCCCTGGCCAGGGTCATTCGAGTTGAGAGAGAAAGAGTTCTCCGGGAGAATCCGATTAGAGCGAGACTCGAGTAGAAACCGTATGGGTCTGACAACACCATGCTTGATATACGGTCTTTGGGATATTAGATGGATGAGGGACTATAGGTACATGGTAACTGAGGACAAACAGGTCCAATGGATTGGATTCCCCTATATCGTTTGGGGACTACGGCATAGTGGCCTAGTATGTCCGTAGTCGATGAGTCAAGTGAATTATTACAGAGATAATAATTCACTCAGTCAGAAGGAGTTCTGACAGGTATGACTCACGGCCAGCTCGATATTGGGCCTAGAGGGTCACACACATATGGTAGGCATTGCGATGAGTAGAGGTTCGGATATGAGATATCCGACGGAGCCCTTGTCTTATTGGATGCAAATCCAATACCCACTAGGGAAGGACCCATTAGGGTTTGACACGGGATCTCTATAAATAGGAGGGATTCACAGCCTCAGTCTTTGCTTGCCTTTCCTATTCTCCTCTCCCTCTCCACCTCAGAGCAGGCTTGGAGTTTTGAGGAGCGTCGTCGCAACCCTACTGTGTGGATCACCGCTAGAGAGGAGGACGCTTGACCTCCTTCACCCTCTCCTAAGAATCTGCAAGGAAAAAGGGATATACGATCTCCCTAGGTAACACAATCTCTATACGCAGTTTTGTGTTTTGCGGATTTTTGCGCACCAATCTTCGCACGACGACAAACATCTTTTTGGGAATCGGGGATTTTTGTTTTCTTGTTCTTCTGCTGCGCATATGATGTCGCCCCCCAATGATTTCCCAACAGTGGTATCAGAGCCAGGTTGTTCGTGCGAATGATTGGTTTTGAACTGCGTGTATTGTGTTTAGGAAGAATTTTGACGTCAAAATCGTTGAGGCAAAAGCGAGGAAGGGCAGCAACAGTTGCTGCCCTCGATCTGCATGCCTGCAGCCACCTGCAGCGGCAGCCGCAGCCAGGCAGCACAGCGCCGGCGCATGCGCAAGCGCTGTGCCTGCAGCAGCCGGCCGGCGGTCTGCTTGCAGCAGGCTTGCTGCTGGCGGGGCTGGCAGCCCACGGGCAGTGCCGCCGCAGGGCAGCGACGCGCGACGCCTGCCGCCGCTGCTCCCGCGGGCGAAACCCCCCCAACAAGGGCGGCCGCCCGACGGGACAGCATCGCCTGCGGAGGCAGCGGCGCCCGAAAGGGGAGCCCACCCGCAGCGGCATCGCCGCCAGCGGGCGTGCCACCTGCAAGCGAGGGCAGTGCCCTCGCCCCGCCGCACAGGCCGCCGCCGGCAGGGTGGCGGCGGCGGCAGCAGCGAAAAGGGGAAAGGGCATTAGGGTTTTCTGGGAAAAAGACAGTTTTGCCCCTCGGAATTTGAGAAATTCCATTTTCTGTCTTTTGTCCAAATTACGAAAATACCCTTGGGAATTTAGAAATTCCCTACATGTCCTTGATTTCAGAAAATATTAATTAATTAAAACGTTTAGTTGATTATTATTTTTATTATTATCTAGTAGTCCTACAAGATGATGATTATTTATACATGTGATGTATGATGTGTGGACGGATGATCATGGACCGTGTGATGTGTGTACTTGTGATTATTGTTATTGAGGTCTGCGAACCTCCATTATATTTCTCGTTTATTGTCGGGCCTGCGTGCATATGATTAAGTTGTAATCACACGATGAGGCGCAGTAGGAGCGTGGATGCGATAGCGGGACCCACGAGACGGACGATCGTGATGCATAGAGATGCATCAAGATGTCGACGGAACCGACGAGGACGAGATGGACGATCACAGGGCATGGAGATGCACCGTTGCACTGGTAGAACCCTTGCAGATTCTAAACTTGGGGTTGATCTCTTTAGGGGATCGGCCTCCTTGGAACTCTATAGGGGTTCCTCCCTCCAAGTTGCTGCTCAAAGGCTGCAGAAAAGATTCATCTATTGCTTATAAAAAGAGGAGGAATACATGACTATTTATAGGGCTTCTAAACCCTAACTCCTTATAGGACTCCTACTCAAGACTCCTACTTCTAACCAACTCCTAATAGGACTCCTACTTAAGACTCATATTTCTTTACAACTCCTAATTCTTAAGACTCCTATTCCTTTACAACTCCTAATTCTTCTCTAAGAAACAACCTCCTACATGAATGCCCCTTTCAATTAGGACTCTCCTAGCTAGAGTCCTAACAGAATGTCCCTCTCAATTAGGACTCTCCTAGCTAGTCCTAACAGTTTTACATGAATGTCCCTCTCAATTAGGACTCTCCAAGCTAGAGTCCTAACAGACCCGCCCTCTTCAAATCAGCCTTGTCCTCGAGGCTGATGATTCGTGAATTCTGGGAATTTGATCTTCAAGTCGTCATAGTTCTCCCAAGTGGCATCTTCTATTGGTAGGTTCGCCCACTGTATTAGCACTTCATTAGTGGGTCGTCGTCGTCGAGTCACGATCCGTCGATCAATAATGGCGCTTGGCTGGGTCTGGAGTTCTCTTTGGGTAGTCATATTTCTCCCAAGTGTCATCTTCTATTGGTAGGTTCGCCCACTGTATTAGCACTTCATTAGTGGGTCGTCGTCGTCAAGTCACGATCCGTCGATCAATAATGGCGCTTGGCTGGGTCTGGAGTTCTCTTTGGGTAGTCATATTTGGTGGGTGGCTTTGGGCTGTCTCCAAGCACCTATTTACAACTTCTATCTGGCCATCGATTTGTGGGTGATATGTCGCACTCCTTTTCAATTTAGTACCCTGCATATGGAATAACTTTGTCCAAAATCTGCTCTTGAAGATGCAAGTAGAATTTATCACAAGCACAATGCGTCCCTTATAGCATAATTCTTTTGAGTCCCAATTGTAATGAGCCATGGGGCTTGGTGCTTCCTCCAATTTTTTTATAATCTTACTAGTCTCTGAATCTTCCTGCCATTCCATCTTAATATCCTCAAGGAAGTCACTGATCGGAAGTGAAACGACCGAAACTTCAACTTGCTCGGGTAGCTGCGAAAGCGTATCTGCAAGAACATTCTCTTTCCCCTTTTTGCAAGTTATTTCATAATCAAATTCAAGAAGTTTTGTTACCCATTTTTGCTGCTCAAGGGATGATATCTTTCGCTCCAAAAAGTACTTGAGGCTTTTATGGTCGGTTTTAATTTGAAATCGTCGACCAATCAAGTTGGGTCTCCACCTCGTTGCTGCGCGCACAATGGCAAGCATCTCCTTATCATATGTTGACTTATTTTGATGGGAGGGAGATAATGCCTTGCTAGTGTATGTGAGTGGTTGACCATCTTGCATAAGAATGGCTCCAATTCTGACTCCAGATGCGTCGGCCTCAATAATGAAGGGTCGGTTGAAATCTGGTAGTGTTAGCACCGTCGTCGTCGTCATGGCTGTCTTAAGTTTGTCGAAGGTAGCGGAGGCTCTGTCCGACCATTGGAAGACATCTTTTTTCAGTAAGGAAGTAAGTGGTGCACTGATCTCTCCATAGTTTTTCACGAACTTGCAGTAGTAGCCTGTTAAACCCAGAAAGCCATGTAGCAATTTTATATTCCACAAGGTCAGCCAGTTTTGCATTGCTCCAATTTTGAAGGGGTATACTGCCACACCTTCCTCTGATATGATATGCCCAAGATATTCCACCTTCTTATGAAGAAAGCAAAAATTCATAGTGGTTGTTGTGTATTCAAAAGGTGGTTTTCGGTATGTCTTCTTCGCATACTCGTATTTGATGATACCCGGATCAAAGGTCCAGCTTTGTGAAGATTTGTGCTCCCTTAGCAACTCATCTACTACTGGAATAGGGTATTTATCCTTGATGGTTATGCCATTGAGAGCTCGGTAATCAACACATAATCGCCATATTCCATCCTTCTTTCGTATGAGGAGCACCGGTGAAGAGTAGGGGCTGCAACTTGGCCGAATAACTCCTGTTTTGAGCATCTCTTTTACAATCCTTTCTATTTCATCCTTCTGGAGATGTGGATATTGATATGGCTGAGCATTTGCTGGAGATTTGCCTGGAAGAATCATTATACAATGATCATGCCGACGGGTAAGAGGTAGGTTGCGCGGTTCGTCAAATATATCCGAAAATTCAACAAGCAAAGGAAGTAGATTTGGATCTTCAAATTTTGTTGGCTCTCCCTTAGTTTGTTGCTCAAGTTGTACCAAAAAGCCGCTACATACTTTATGCAAAACCTTCTCTATTTGTTGTGTGCAAATCGTCGTTACGTCGCCCTCACGTTTCCCGTGCAGTATCACATGTTTCTCCTTACTGTAAAATTTTATAATTAGTTGCATAAAATTCCAAGAAATATCACCTAATGTCATCAACCATTTAATTCTTAGTATGGCCTCATGATCATCAAGAGGGAGGAGGAAGAAATCTGCAATTATCTCTTGGTCCTGCAACAATAGTTTCACTTGCGGGCACCTATGATCATACTTCAAAATCCGTCCGTTGGCGACCTTAACGACAAACCTGCTGCAATTCTCAATAGGTAAGTTCATATAGACAGCAACATTACTGTTTAGGAAGTTATTAGTGCTGCCCGTGTCGATGAGAACAGTGATCGGTTGTTGTTTGAGAAGGCCTCCAACTTTCATCGTTTGTGGGATTGAGTAGCCAACTAGTGTATGTACCGTAACTTTGGTCGGTTGTGGCTCTTCTTCTGCATCTTCTTCTTCATGTTCAAGGCTCTCTTTTGGATGTTCAATGACCTCTTCTTCTATCGGTTCAATCATAAGAAGTCCCCCTTTACTACAGCGATGCTCACGGCTCCACGGCTCGTCACAATGCCAACATAACCCCTTCGCATATCGCTCCCGAAACTCTTCTCTTGTTAACCTCTTTGGTATAGGGACTTGGTCGACAATAGGGGAGGCTGAGGGCTTCAATATTACTGGTTGAGGAGTGACCCTAGTCCTCCGAGCTTCATGGTTCAATTGCTCCTCTTGATGTCGTGCGAAAGAGATGGCTGCCATAAGCGTATACGGTTGTCGCGCTTTAACTTCTCCTCGGATCTCCGGCTTCAAGCCCTCAATGAAGGTCCTCAATAGCTGTTTTTGAGACCAATCACGAGTTTGATTAGATAACCTTTCAAACCTGGTTTGGTACTCCTGAATGGTGGAGGTTTGTCGGATCTTTGCTAGTTGTTTGTCAATATTCTCGTAATCGGTTGGTCTGAAGCGAATCAGCAGTCCTTCTTTGAATTGTCACCATGAAAGGACTCCAAAAGTATATTCAAACCAGTCAAACCACTGTATAGCATCCCCTTCAAGATGTATAGCTGCAATTTTCACCATAGATACATCCGCGGTTTTGTGGTACCGAAAATATCGCTCCGCGCGCGAGATCCAACCAATCGGGTCTCCTTCTTCCCATCTAGGGAAGTCCACTCTCATGCTTGGATAGTTGAGGTCAGTCATATAGCCTCCCCTCCCTTGGAAGTCATCTCTTTGGGCTTGGTGTGATTGGGCAAAGCTCTCTTCTTGATATGATTTCTTCGGGCTTAGTGGTCGGCCCAATCTGAGTTCGGTAAAGAGCATCCGAATCTTATCCTCCATTCGCACCTCCAAGGCTTCGAATTTAGCATTGATTGCCTCCTTAGATGCCATAGTATATTCCCCCAAATCTATGATGTTAAGATCTCTCTTTTGTTGTTGGGTTAAAGGCATGTATAGGTTGAGAGAAGTGATGGTTGAAAGGGTTGGTGGATTGGTGGATGTAGGCTGCGGTTTAGGCTTGTTTTGTGGTTGTTTTGGGTGCAGTTTGAGGGTGTGGTTTGGCAGAGTTTTAGGGTTATGGATTAAAGTTTTGGATCTATGGTAGATGGTAGCAAAGGTTTGACAGAAATCCATGGAAGTTGCAGCAAGTATGTGCTGTCTTGTAAGAGTAGAATTGTCGTCGAAGAAACAACGGTTTCTCGACGTAATTTCCACCAAAAACTTGAGAAAATTGAGGAGGGAATTGATAGAAAAATCACAGTTTATATGACAGCAAGGATATCTAATTTAATCAAGAAAATTTCGGCAGTATAACAGCAAGGAAATTGGTGCAAGTTGCAATTGCAGAATTATTGTCGAAAAATTTCAGCGGGTTACGATGAAAATTTGCAGCAACATAAAATCGTTTTTAGAGATGAATTTCTTAATATATCAATCTTAGATGGAATCCAAGATGATCTATGAAGTGTATAAGAAATTTCATTCAAAAAAGATTGCAAATAGATGGGTTAAGGCAACGATATGCAGCTGAAATTTTCTGCAGCATAGATTTTCAAGTGCAGCAGATTGGACATAAAAGATCAGTAGTTTATATTGAGAATTTTTCGATGAAACCAAAGGGAAATCCACTGTTAGGAAGTGTCAAAGATGTCATAAAAAATTCGTAGAAATTTGGATAGAAAAAGTACAGTAGCAAGATCAAACAGATGGTGCTATGCGGCTTGACTTCTGCAATTCAAGTGCAGCAGATTGGACATAAAAGATCAGTAGTTTATATTGAGAATTTTTTTATGAAACGAAAGGAAAATCCACTGTTAGGAAGTGTCAAAGATGTTATGAAAATTTCGTAGAAATTTGGATAGAAAAAGCACAGTAGCAAGATTAAACAGATGGTGTTATGTGGCTGGAATTCTGCAATGTATCTTTTGTCGTAGAGATGAAAACTTTGTGACGAAAAGTTTATGCAGCAATATAGGAATAATTTTTTTTTTTTTTTGGATTTTCGAATAAGGATAACTAAATTGCAGCAGCAGTAAGGTAGGAAACCAAAACCTGTTGCAATTCATGGGGAGATCAAAGGATGATCCGCGATGGTGGAGATGATGGCGGAATTCGGTGACGATCTTTTAAGCAATTGTGGGAATTGCTTTGGATGGTTGTAGAGGGTTGATGGATGGCTGTGGAAGGGCAGCGAGACGCCAAGAACGCTGCTCTGATACCAGGTGGTAGAACCCTTGCAGATTCTAAACTTGGGGTTGATCTCTTTAGGGGATCGGCCTCCTTGGAACTCTATAGGGGTTCCTCCCTCCAAGTTGCTGCTCAAAGGCTGCAGAAAAGATTCATCTATTGCTTATGAAAAGAGGAGGAATACATGACTATTTATAGGGCTTCTAAACCCTAACTCCTTATAGGACTCCTTCTCAAGACTCCTACTTCTAACCAACTCATAATAGGACTCCTACTTAAGACTCATATTTCTTTACAACTCCTAATTCTTAAGACTCCTATTCCTTTACAACTCCTAATTCTTCTCTAAGAAACAACCTCCTACATGAATGCCCCTTTCAATTAGGACTCTCCTAGCTAGAGTCCTAACAGAATGTCCCTCTCAATTAGGACTCTCCTAGCTAGTCCTAACAGTTTTACATGAATGTCCCTCTTAATTAGGACTCTCCAAGCTAGAGTCCTAACATGCACACATAGATCTTGATGTGAGTGATTAGGCCTACTGGCTCGGGCCTAATCATATTAGGTTGTGGTCCATGATCATCTGGTGTGATTGCTTATACACATACTAGATATGTATATATATTTGCATGCGATGTAGATATATATTAAATATGTATATGTGTGACATGTCATATTAGGAGACCAAATCATAGAAACATCTCTCGATAATATTAAGTCGGTAAACGTGAGGCAATTAGATTGACCCACGTGACCTTCCATCGTTATGAGTAGGAACCGATTCCCGGTGTAGGTTGAGTTGGTCGAGTCCCTCGAGACTCACCTATATCGCGATTCGCTATCTTGCTTACGGCATAGAGATGTCACCGGTGACCTGAGGGCATGGTATGCTTGGTCGAGTCCCTCGAGGGTATATCATCAAATCAGACTCATCTTGTAACAAAGGTGTTGACTTAACCGAGCATCATGGTTGGTCGAGTCCCTCGAGGCCATGGTGACTCGGAGGCCGAACAGGACGGGAATCACAAGGAGTTGTGATCGGCAAGAGTTGCCTACCTTTTAGGCTTAGTGTGATTGGTCGAGTCCCTCGAGGTTACACTAAGACGCTGATTGGATCCTGATCCCCACTGGAAGTCTGCCAGAGACTTCCGTTTCACGTGCTGAGGGTGTCGCGTGACTCGATAGTAAAATAGTGGGAGCATATTAAGATAGAAGTCCATATCTTGATAGTTTATTTCTTGCAAAATCTGCATGTTATTCATTTCTGCTACATCTTTATTTTCAGAAAATGTCGCTTTCAAATCCCTTACGTGGCATACTTGATGTCAACCGCCTCACTGGTCCAAATTATACGGATTGGCTCCATAACTTGAGAATTGTTCTCACAGTGGAGAAAATCGTGTACGTCCTTAATACAGTGATGCCTACGCCCGAAGAAGGGGCAAGCGAGGATGAGATCGCTCGCTATGTGAAGTACATTGATGACTCCACTCTTGCTCAGTGCTATATGTTGGGCTCTATGACTCCAGAGTTACAGAGACAACATGAAAAGATGGATGCCAGATCCATTCTCCTACATGTCCGTAAATTGTTTGAGGAACAGGGAAGGACTCAATGATATGAGATATCCAAGAGCCTTTTCCGCGCTAGGATGACTGAGGGGACACCGGTTCAGAACCATGTCCTAAAGATGAATGAGTGGATAGAGAAACTCACAGGTCTAGGAATGGTCCTAGAGGATAACTTGTGTGTGGACATTGTGCTCTAGTCCCTACCAGATTCCTTTTCACAATTCATAATGAATTTTAATATGAACAAGCTTGAGGTGACTCTCCCAGGGCTCCTCAATATGTTGAGGGAGGCAGAAAGTACTATTAAGAAAGAGAAGCCAGTTCTCTACACTAGTGAGACCAGAAAGAAAAGGAAAACAAAAAGGTCCCTTAAGAAGGGAAAGGGCAAGGGCAAACAAGGTAAAGCAAATGTTGCTAAGAAAGACCCAGCAAAGGACAAAGGCCAGTGCTTCCACTGTGGTAAAGATGGGCATTGGAAGAGAAACTGCAAAGAGTACCTTGCAGAAAGGGCGAAACAAAAGCTTGATGAAGCTTCAGGTACATTCATGATCAGTCTCCATTTGTCAGAATCTTATGATAACACATGGGTATTGGATACCGGTAGTGCTTATCATATATGCAATTCGTTGCAGGTTCTGACAAGGCCTAGGAGACTTGAAAGAGGTGAGATGGACCTCAAGATGGGTAATAGAGCAAAAGTTGCTGTAGTAGCTGTTGGCGAGGTCACCTTACATCTGCCTAGTGGAGCTTTTATTGCATTAGATGCATGCTATTTTGTTCCTTCTATTATCAAAAACATTATCTCCATTTCATGTTTAACAGTTAGTGGATATAAATTTGTTTTTGAGAACAATGGTTGTTCAATATTATTAGATGATAAGATCATCACGAAAGGAACATTGCATAATGGTTTATTTATGTTAGACACTACTCCACATATCATGAATGTAAATGTGTCTAAGAGGAAACGAGATGAGGTGAACAGTGCATACCTGTGGCATTGTAGGCTAGGTCACATCCATGAAAGAAGGATTCAAAAGTTGCTAAATAATGGATATCTAGATCCATTCGACTATGTGTCATATGTAACTTGTGAGCCTTGCATTCGTGGAAAATTGACCAACTCTCCATTTAGTGGAACTAGAGAGAGAGCCACTGAGTTGTTGGAACTCATACATAGTGATGTATGTGGACCCATGTCAACTCATGCCATTGGAGGTTACTCCTACTTCATTACATTTACTGATGATTTCTCAAGGTATGGATATGTGTACTTAATGAAGTACAAGTCCGAGGCCTTTGAGAAATTCAGAGAGTATAAGAATGAGGTGGAGAACCGGACTGGAAAGAGTATCAAAACTCTTCGATCAGATCGAGGAGGTGAGTACTTAAGTACAGAGTTTACTCAGTTCCTCAAGGACCATGGGATATTATCCCAATGGACACCTCCTTACACACCTCAACTCAATGGTGTCTCTGAAAGGAGAAATCATACGTTATTAGATATGGTACGGTCCATGATGAGTTTCACTGACCTACCCATCTCATTCTGGGGATATGCCTTAGAAACCACAGCTTACCTTCTGAACAGAGTTCCAACTAAGTCGGTAGTGTCTACACCATATGAGATATGGAAAGGGAAGAAGCCTGATCTTAAGGTTGTTAAGATTTGGGGATGCCCAGCCCACGTTAAAAGACACAACCCGGATAAGTTAGAATCAAGGACAGAGCAATGCAAATTTGTGGGACACCCCAAGGAAACTTGTGGGTATTATTTCTATCATCTCGAGGACTAAAAGGTCTTTGTAGCTAAGAGAATAGTGTTCCTTGAGAAGGAACACATTCTTGGCGGAGACAGTGGGAGAATGATAGAGTTGAGCGAGGTTGGAGAACCAAGCTCAAGCACCACTCTACAGTCCGAGTCTGTTCAGGTACCTAATACACAAGTTTCAACTTTACACAGGTCTGATAGAGTATCTCATCCTCCTGAGAGGTATGTGGGACATATTAGAGGAGAGGATGTTGAGGATATTGATCCTCAGACCTACGAGGAGGCTATTATGAGTATAGACTCTGGGAAGTGGCAAGAAGCCATGAATTCTGAGATGGATTCTATGTACTCCAATAAGGTTTGGAACCTAGTTGATGCGCCCGAAGGTATTGTACCCATCGGTTGCAAGTGGAACTTTAAGAAAAAGATCGGAGTAGATGGAAAGGTAGAGACCTATAAAGCAAGGCTAGTGGCTAAGGGGTATCGTCAAAGGCAAGGTGTTGACTACGACGAAACCTTCTCACCCGTAGCAATGCTAAAATCCATCAGAATTCTATTGGTTATTGCAGCACACTATGATTATGAGATCTGGCAGATGGATGTGAAAACCGCATTCCTCAATGGGAACCTCGAGGAGGAGGTGTATATGATGCAACCTGAGGGATTCATGTCCGAGAACTGCCCAGATAAGGTGTGTAGGTTGCTTAAATCCATTTATGGACTAAAGCAAGCTTCCCAAAGTTTGAACATAAGATTTGATGAGTCAATCAGATCTTATGACTTCGTTAAGAACGAAGATGAGCCTTGTGTGTACAGGAAGGTAAGTGGGAGCGCTATCACCTTTTTGGTGTTATATGTGGATGACATCCTCATCATTGGGAATGATGTAGGAATGCTATCCACAGTAAAGACTTGGTTATCTAGACACTTCTCCATAAAGGACTTAGGGGAAGCATCCTATATCTTGGGGATTAGAATCTATAGAGATAGATCCAAGAGGATGCTTGGCTTGTCCCAGTCCAGGTACATAGAAACCATTGTCAAAATGTTTGGTATTGAAAATTCTAAGAAAGGGCGAACATGGATATGATACCTTATGCCTCAGCAATATGGTATATCATGTATGCCATGCTATGTACTAGGCCTGATATAGCGCATGCTCTGAGTGTCACGAGCAGGTATCAGGCGGATCCAGGCTTGGAGCACTGGAAAGCAGTAAAGTGTATCCTTAAGTACTTGAGAAGGACTAAGGATCTTTTACTAGTATATGGAGGTAATAGCCTTAAGGTTGAAGGCTTCACTGACTCAAGTTTTCAGTCTGATGTCGATGATAGCAAGTCGAATTCAGGGTATGTGTACACCTTGAATGGAGGAGCAGTGTGCTGGAAGAGTTCCAAACAAAATACCACTGCTGACTCGACCATAGAGGCGGAGTACATTGCCGCATTAGATGCAGCGAAGGAGGGAGTCTGGGTGAAGAAGTTCATTACAGATTTGGGAGTCGTGCCGGGTAGCGAGGAGCCGATCTCCTTATATTGCGATAATAACGGGGCGATTACTCAAATAAGGGAACCCGGGTCTCATCAGAAGTGTTCTGAGGAGGTTCCAACTTATCAGAGAGATCGTAACTCGAGGATATGTAGCAGTGGAAAGAGTTCCATCCGAAGATAACATTGCAGATCCACTAACAAAGCCGTTGTCTCAGATTGTCTATGAGCGTCACAGGAGTCTGATGGGGATCAGACACATAGGTGATTGGCTTTAGGTCAAGTGGGAGATTGCTAGTCATAGGTGCCCAGCAAGCCAATCACGTGAGTGATGGCACGTGTGACTTGATACATAATCTTTTTGCTTATTATATTTTGGAGTATATCACTTTATAACAATTGCATATGTGCATATATATATTGTGATGTCCTTGGATTTGTGCAATGGGAATCGGATCGTGATGAGATCACGATAATGAGATCGATTCACCTTTAAACACATATCCTAAATAATCCCGGTCATAGGTTACTCGAGAAGGACATCATGATAACCGAATAAACTGGTGTGCTGTATACCCGTCCATATGATGGATGCAGCTGGTCTCATAGCTGCTCGTGTAGGGACACTAGGGATACAGTACAGGTGCTCATTGGAGAATGAGTTCACTGATTGATCCGCTTACGGAATGCTGGATGGTTGATGATGCCTTATTGTCAGACAGCGATTCCGTAGTCCTAGTGGTGTATCTGGTCCTTAGACTTGAGATACCAAGGATGTCCTGTATGAGTGCTCCACTCTTTGATACCAGACTTATAGGTTTGGCTGTCCCCAGATCTAGTACAGCTGGTCATTGGGAGTGGTAGTCGACCTTACGAGGGCTATTGAGTGTCAATAGAGGATCATCCACTCTCGGCGTCATGAGAGGAATATCCTATGTGTTCTTGCTCAAACAAATCCTTGGCCAGGGTCATTCGGGTTGAGAGAGAAAGAGTTCTCCGGGAGAATCCGATTAGAGCGAGACTCGAGTAGAAACCGTATGGGTCTGACAACACCATGCTCGATATACGGTCTCTGGGATATTAGATGGATGAGGGACTATAGGTACATGGTAACTGAGGACAGACAGGTCCAATGGATTGGATTCCCCTGTATCGTCTGGGGACTACGGCATAGTGGCCTAGTACGTCCGTAGTCGATGAGTCAAGTGAATTATTACAGAGATAATAATTCACTCAGTCAGAAGGAGTTCTGACAGGTATGACTCACGGCCAGCTCGATATTGGGCCTAGAGGGTCACACACATATGGTAGGCATTGCGATGAGTAGAGGTTCGGATATGAGATATCCGACGGAGCCCTTGTCTTATTGGATGCAAATCCAATACCCACTAGGGAAGACCCATTAGGGTTTGACACGGGATCTCTATAAATAGGAGGGATTCACAGCCTCAAAGGCTAGAGTCTTTGCTTGCCTTTCCTATTCTCCTCTCCCTCTCCACCTTAGAGCAGGCCTGGAGTTTTGAGGAGCGTCGTTGCAACCCTGCTGTGTGGATCACCGCTAGAGAGGAGGACGCTTGACCTCCTTCACCCTCTCCTAAGGATCTGCAAGGAAACAAGGATATACGATCTCCCTAGGTAACACAATCTCTATACGCAATTTTGTGTTTTGCGGATTTTTTGCGCACCAATCTTCGCACGACGACAAACATCTTTTTGGGAATCGGGGATTTTTGTTTTCTTGTTCTTCCGCTGCGCATATGATGTCGCCCCCCAATGATTTCCCAACAGTACCATCAGTAGTTAATGCTGCCAAGCTTTGGTACCGCCCTGTCAAGCAATGGTACCACTAGAGTCCAATCTCTAAGGCTTTGTCAGGTAGTGGTACCACCCAGACTAGGTGGTGGTACCGCCCAATGTTAGTCTATAGGTAGTGGTACCGCCTAATAAAGGTGGTGGTAC
This sequence comes from Musa acuminata AAA Group, assembly GCF_036884655.1. Lineage (NCBI taxonomy): Eukaryota > Viridiplantae > Streptophyta > Magnoliopsida > Zingiberales > Musaceae > Musa > Musa acuminata. The sequence goes on along the minus strand of NC_088338.1, from coordinate 30,530,309 downwards.
TGCCAGTACCTTAAAATCCATGGATAAGATACTTTTTGGCTCTATTTTTTAATCCATTAGGGCCTATAAATACTTTACTCTTTCCTACATGAAAGAGCAATGAAAGTGTGAACATAAATCTTGAGATTTTGGGTTATAAAATTATTAAGTGTCCTCCTCCTCCCTTTCTAGTTTTGTGATCATTCAAGAGAGGTGTGAGACTTGTAAGGGTTGTCTCCTAAACCCATGAAAAAGAGAAAGTGTTATAAGAGGGTTGTTGGTCTTCACTTATTGAAGGAAGACTATTAGTGGATGTCGGTGGCCTCAACAAAGATGGAATCGGAAGTGAATGTAGGTCATGACGAGCGAACCACTATAAATCTGGTGTGCTTTCTTTCTGTGCCTTTCTTTCATGCTTTTCATTCTCATCACTCACTGATTTACTTGCTCACTACCCTTAATCACTTACGAATATTTTTAAATTTAAATGCTTTTTTTCATATAAGCTTTATCAGATGAATCTTTGAATCGATATCATTTTTATCAAAAGCACTAATTCACCCCCCTCTTAGTACCGCCTTGATTCTAACATAGCTCAAGGAGAGTCACCTTAAGCTTGTTTGTATTAAAATTTATTCTGAACTGTGAAAAGGAATCTGGTAGGGACTAAAACACAAGATCCACATACAGGTTATCCTCTAGGACCATTCCTAGACCTGTGAGTTTCTCTATCCACTCAATCATTTTTAGGACGTGGTTCTTGTTAGGATCGAGAGCACTAAGAGGGGGGGGGGGGTGAATTAGTGTAGCGGATATTTTTCAGCGATTAAAAAACGAAAGCTGCGTTCGTTCGATAAAGACTATTTTGATGCAAAAGCCGATTCTAAGATTACTTATGATTAAGTGCAGTTTACGTTTAAACACAGTTAGCGTCTAAATGCAGTTTGCGTCTAAATGCAGATTGCGTCTAAACTCAGATTGCGTCTAAGCGCAGTTTGCGTCATAGCGCAGATTGCGTCTAAGCGCAGATTGCGTCTAAACGCAGATTGCGTCTAAACGCAGATTGCGTCTAAACACAGTTTGCGTCTAGGAGCAGTTTAAGCAGAAGTGTAAAGACAATGTGCTACTGTTGTACAACTCAAAATGTAATCTGCAAAAAACAGATTTACGTCTAAACGCAGATTTACGTCTAGACGCAGATTTACGTCTAAACGTAGATTTACGTCTTAAACGCAGATTTGCGTCTGAACTTTAAAACTCGTTTGTATACTCGTAGAAGGCAGTATGCAGTTGAAATCAAGACGTAAATGTGAACTGAGATCTGATGATTGTGCGAGGAAAGTCAATTTACGTCTAAATGCAGTTTTACGTCTAAATGTTGAAACTCGTTCGTAAAATTGCAGAGGACAGTTTGCAGTTATCACTAGGATCAAAATGTAAGTGTAAACTGCAAAGAAACTCATTCGTAAAAGCACGGAAGACAGTTCTGCAGAATCAAACGTAAACGTAAACTGTAATGTACGAAAATACGAATTTACGTCTGAATGGAGATTCAGAAGAATAGCACTTAGAACTTGTTCGTGAAAGCGCAGAGAGCAGTAGTAATGAAGGAGGTTTGCAGTAATGATAAAGTGCTCCAAAATAAACGCAAACCAGAGATTTAGAGTGGTTCGGTCAGCCTTGACCTACTCCACTTTTGGCTTCCTCCACCGACGAGGTCGCCGACGTCAACTAGGGGCCTTCCTTCAATAGGCGAAGGCCAAACTTCCCTTTTACAGTTTCTCTCCTTTTGACAGGCTCAGGAGACAACCTTTACAGACCTTTCTCTCCTCACTTTACAACTGAAAACTTGAAGAACAGAAGGAGGAGACTTAAAGGCTTTACAACACTTTTGAGCTCTTAGAATCACAGAAAAGATCAAGATTTCGGTATAGGTCTGTTTCTTTTCAGTGCTGAATGGGTGGGGAATTTATAGGCCCCAACCCAATTCAAATTTGGAGCTCAAAACAATCAAATCCCGGAATTCAGGGATCAGGCGGTTGCACCTCTTGACTGGAGAGGTTGCACCGCTTGGCAGAGCTCGAAGACCGAGCTCAGGCGGTGCCACCTCTCTGCCAGGGAGGTTGCACCGCCTAGTCTTGCTCAAAGACTGAGCTCAGGCGGTGCCACCTCTCTGCCAGGGAGGTTGCACCGCCCAGTCTTGCTCGAAGACTGAGCTCAGGCGGTGCCACCTCTCTGCCAGGGAGGTTGCACCGCCCAGTCTTGCTCGAAGACTGAGCTCAGGCGGTGCCACCTCTCTGCTGGGGAGGTTGCACCGCCCAGTCTCGCTGGAAGGCCTAGCCCAGGCGGTGCCACCTCCTGGCCTGGGCGGTTGGACCTCCTAGTGCAATCAGGGTCCGAATGGTTCATTCCATTCGGCCTAATTTTAATCTTTCAGGGGCCCAATTGCCCCAAGATTAAGCCAATGGGATCACCTCTCATTTTCCAACTTAATCAATGTGCTAACTATGATTAAATCTAAGACAACTTCTGCAGCTTTGCTTCGGTGCGTCAATCGCTCCTTCCGGCGAGTTTCCGGCGAACTTCCGTCGATCATCCGATGAACCCTCGGTGATGCTCCTGCGGACTTCTGGCAAACTCCTGGACTTTGAGACGATCCACTTGGCACGTTCCGACGAGCTTTGCTTGGCAAGCTTCTGGACTTCTCGGATCTGTTCTCGCATAACCTCCGACGACCGTCCGAACTTCCGTCGAACTCTCGAACTCCCAACGTGATCATGAACTTGACTCCGGCGCAACTCCTGCTGCTTGTCTATCTTTCATCGTAGTTAATCCTGCACACTTATCTCAACACATAGATTAGACAACAAATGACAATTGACTTCATCATCAAAATCCGAGATTCAACAATCTCCCCCTTTTTGATGATGACAATCAATTGATAATGGAGTTATCCTTAACTCCCCCTGTCTATATGTCATAGTTGAGATAAGTCAACCTTGAATTCAAGACCTAAGAATTCAAGTGACGTATTGATAAGTTAGATCAGTTAAACTTATCAATACTCCCATCATGATACTCATCATGATGTATCTCTTCAAAGATGATGTCAGGGCTTGACATACATCAAGTTTGTATGATTGTGTTTGTAACTATTCATCATGTAGTTTGAACATTATCATATAAAGCTGTGAAACTTATTACATGATGCACACATTTGAAATATTCTAGCAAGGTTTGCATTTTCTTCACATGATAAGATATCAACTCAGGGCATAATGCAAACTTTAGCATATGTTCATATTTCTCTTGGTGATGCAAGGATGGCATAATCATAGCAGTGTTTATAGCATCATTCATAGTATTTCTAATCATGGCAGTTTTTATCAATTCATATATATATCTCCCCCTTTGTCATCAACAAAAAGCATAGTAACTATGATACCAGAAAATAATAATAGCAAGCTTATAGAGGAATTTTACATAGATTGCTTTAAATACTTCTTCCCCTTTGTGTTATAATCCATTGTAAAGATTTTGCAGGATGGAATACATACACATGAATCACTTCATCAAATCTATTTCAGAAACTCAATTTTCATGAAGGTGTACGAGAAAATCTGTTTCATAAATAAGATGCATTCGGACAAGATTTTGTTGCATATTTTCACATATAATCATGGAAATCAAGTGATTTGATTATACAATATAGTCCGAAAGAAAATTATTTTAACAAATTTATCTGTTCGGACACATCAACATTCCTAATTCTCTTCTAATGAAATCAAATTGTTCTTCACTTAGAGGTTTTGTAAAAATGTCAGCTAGTTGATGTTTAGTATCAATGAACTCTATGGTTACGTCATGATTGGTGACATGATCTCGTATAAAGTGATGTCTAATATCAATATGTTTTGTTCTTGAGTGTTGTATAGGATTCTTGGTTAAGCATATTGCACTTGTGTTATCACATTTAATTGGAATATTTTTTAGATGAACTTTATAATCTTCTAAGGTATTTTTCATCCATACAACTTGTGCACAGCATGCACTTGCTGCAATATATTCAGCTTCGGTTGTTGATAGTGCAACCGAGTTTTGTTTCTTTGATGACCAGGAAACAAGGGCATGTCCTAAAAATTGACATGATCCTGATGTGCTTTTTCTATCTAATCTACAGCCAGCAAAGTCAGCATCAGCATAAGCAATTAACTCAAAATTCTCTGATTTTGGGTACCATAATCCTAGATTTGTGGTACCATTAAGATATCTAAATATTCTTTTAACTGCTTTGAGATGAGATATCTTAGGGTTTGATTGAAATCTAGCACAAAGTCCTACACTGAACATGATGTCTGGTCTTATTGCAGTGAGGTAAAGTAAACTTCCTATCATACCCCTATAAGTTTTTTGATCAAAGCTTTCTCCACTTTCATCAATTTCTAACTTAGTGGAGGTGCTCATAGGAGTGTTACTAGCCTTTGAGTTGTTCATGTTAAACCTTTTTAATAAATTCATGGCATATTTAGTTTGACTAATAAAGATGCCATTGCTTAGTTGTTTGATTTGTAAACCTAAGAAGAATGTTAATTCTCCCATTAAGCTAATTTCGAATTCAAGACTCATAGTTTTAGCAAAAGATTCACAAAGAGATTCATTTGTAGAGCCAAAGATGATATCATCAACATAAATCTGAACAATGAGAAAATTATTTTCAAAATTCTTGATAAACAATGTAGTATCAACCTTGCCTTTTATGAAATTATTTTCAATGAGAAAAGAACTAAGTCTCTCATACCAAGCCCTTGGGGCTTGTTTTAAACCATAGAGAGCTTTAGTTAATCTAAACACATGATTAGGGAGGCTATTATTTTCAAATCCAGGAGGTTGTTCAACATAAACTTCTTCGGAAATAAAACCATTTAGAAAAGCGCTTTTAACATCCATTTGAAATAACTTAAAATTATTACAACTAGCATAGGCAAGGAGCATCCTTATGGCTTCCAATCGAGCCACAGGTGCGAAGGTTTCTTCGTAATCGATACCTTCTTCTTGGTTGAAACCTTTGGCCACTAATCTAGCCTTGTTTCTAACCACGATACCATTTTCATCTTGCTTGTTTCTAAAGACCCATTTAGTACCAATAACTAAATGGTCATCTGGCCTAGGAACAAGCGTCCACACCTCATTTCTCTCAAATTGATTTAATTCATCTTGCATTGCGATAATCCATGAATCATCTTTCATAGCTTCATCAACACATTTGGGTTCAATTTGGGAGAGAAAGGCGGCGTTGGCATAAAAGTTTTTAAAAGAAGATCGTGTTTGAACCCCCTTTGATGTGTCTCCTAGGATTAGCTCCTTAGGATGAGCATCTACATACTTCCAATCCTTGGGTAAGGATGTTTCGGAAGTGGATGCATCCAAGTTGCTAGTTGGAGACGGGGTTTCGTTTAAATTCAAGGAATCAAAATTAATGTCATCATCAAGATCATTTTTCTTAATTTCTGAAATCTCATTGAAAACAACATGGATGGATTCTTCAATAATTAAGGTTCTTTTATTGAAAATGCGAAAAGCTTTAGAAACCGAAGAATAACCAAGAAAGATTCCTTCATCAGATTTAGCATCGAATTTTCCTAAGTTATCCTTTTCATTCAAGATAAAACACTTACACCCAAAGACTTTAAAATATGAGACATTGGGTTTTTTGTTATTCCATAACTCATAAGGAGTTTTGGTGAGTAAGGGTCTTACTAGGACTCTATTTAAAATATAGCATGCAGTGTTTACAGCTTCGGCCCAAAAATATTTGGGTAGGCTATGTTCATTCAACATGGTTCTTGTCATTTCTTGTAAATTTTGATTTTTTCTTTCTACTACCCCATTTTGTTGAGGATTTCTTGGAGTAGAGAAATTATGGTTGTATCCGTTGAGTTCACAGAATTCTTGGAAATCATGGTTTTGAAATTCTCCACCATGATCACTTCTAATTGACGAAATCATAGATCCCTTCTCATTTTGAACAAGTTTACAAAACTTGGTAAAATATCTAAAGCATTCATTTTTCTGTTTTAAGAAGTAGGTCCATGTATATCTGCTATAGTCATCAACAATGACAAAGGCGTATTTGCTACCTCCTAGACTCGATGTAGAGATTGGTCCGAACAAGTCTATATGGATCAATTGTAAGGGCCTAGAGGTGCTTATTTGATTCTTAGCTTTGAAGCTACCCTTAATTTGCTTACCTAATTGGCAAGCATCACATACATTATCTTTGATGAACTTGATATGAGGAATTCCTCTTACAAGTTCTCTAGATGATACTTGAGTGATTAGTTTCATGCTAGCATGACCTAATCTTCTATGCCATAGCCAAGCATCCTCATTCATAACGGCAAAACACATTTCATCACATAAGTCATTGATGTCAATAGTGTATACGTTATTTTGTTTTAATGCAATCATAGATATATTTTTGTGTGGTTTTTCAATGATGCAAGCATTAGATTCAAATCTTATAATATATCCTTTATCACATAATTGACTAATGCTCAAGAGGTTATGTTTTAAACCATCAACTAGTAAAACATCTTCAATAGAGAAGTTGGATTTGTTACCTATGGTTCCTTTGCCAATGATTTTACCCTTGTTGTTGTCTCCAAAGGTGACATATCCTTCGTCTATGCTAGTGAGCTTAGAGAATTGAGATGGATCTCCGGTCATATGCCTTGAGCATCCACTATCAAGGTACCATCTCTTGCTCCTAGCTTGCGATGGTTTAGTTTTCTACAAGAAAGGATGATGTTTAGGCACCCATTTGCTTTTGGGTGCCTCATAAATAGATCTGCATTTTCTATCATGTTGCATAGAGTTTATCATGGTTCCTTTAGGAACCCAGATTAGTTTGTTTGGACTTATTTTCTTGAATGGACAACAATGTGTCTTGTGTCCAGATTTGCAACAAAAGTTGCACTTGGTTTGGTGTTGAACATGTAAGATGGAGCCTTTTATGAAGGTGGTTGGATTTTGGTGAGGACTTCTCACAAATCCAATTCCGCTCCTTTTTGGAATGTGACCCTAGTTTGCAAGGATCATGTTTAATGACTTGCTACCAACCTCGAATTTCTTCAAGGTGTCCTTGAGTAGCAGGTTTTCTTTTTGCAAAGTTTCTAAATCATGACATTTGATACATGAATTTAAACTATCATGATGTTCGACTTTTAACTTATCAAACTCACACGTAAGACTATCATGCATCTTTTTCAGCAATTTATATTTTCTACTTATACTCTTGCATTCGTCAAATAAGTCATTGAAAGCATTTAATAATTCATCGAAAGATAAATCAGCATCTATTGAATTTGTTACCTCATCTTCGATGGCCATTAAGGCGTAATGAGCAACTTGCTCGGTGTTGGACTCCTCTTCCTCAGATGCGCTCGAATCATCCCATGTTGCTTGGAGCGCCTTCTTCTTTGTTGTTCTTTTCTTGACTTGGGGACAATCACTCTTGTAGTGTCCCGGTTTTTTGCATTCATAGCAGATTACTTGGTCCTTTTTGGGTTCAAGTTTATTTTTTCCATCATTCTTAAACTTGTTTCTTTTAAAGAACTTTTTAAACTTTCTTGTTAGAAGTGCCAAGTCATCATCACAGTCCTCATCACTTGAGTTTTCTCTCAAGTGGCATTCTGAAGTTTTGAGTGCCATATCCTTCCTGTTCTTTGGAAGGATGTCTTCTTGCTCTTCATGAGCTTTACAAGTCATTTCGTAGGTCATTAATGACCCGATTAGTTCTTCAAAAGGGAAATTTTGCAGATCTTTTGCCTCTTGAATAGCGGTGACTTTAGGATCCCAACTCTTAGGAAGGGATCTTAGTATCTTATTAACAAGCTCAAAATCCGAAAAGCTCTTTCCGAGTCCTTTTAGACCGTTGACGACATCCGTGAAACGGGTAAACATGTCGCCAATGGTTTCACTCGGTTTCATCCGAAAAAGTTCGAAAGAATGTAACAGCAAATTGATTTTTGACTCTTTTACTCTACTTGTGCCCTCATGGGTCACTTCGAGCGTGTGCCAAATATCAAACGCAGTTTCACAAGTTGAAACACGGTTAAACTCGTTTTTATCAAGTGCACAAAATAAGGCATTCATAGCCTTTGCATTAAGAGCGAAAGCCTTCTTCTCCAAATCATTCCAATCGATCATTGGAAGAGAAGACTTTGAAAAACCATTCTCGACAAGATTCCAAAGATCAATGTCCATAGAAATAAGAAAGATTCTCATTCGGGTCTTCCAATAGGTGTAGTCCGTCCCATTAAACATGGGTGGACGTGTAATGGAATGGCCCTCTTGGTTTCCGGCGTAAGCCATCTCTCTTGGGTTTTAATCCTTTTGAGAGTTAACCGGGCTCTGATACCAATTGCTAGGATCGAGAGCACTAAGAGGGGGGGGGGGTGAATTAGTGCAGCGGATATTTTTCAGCGATTAAAAAACGAAAGCTGCGTTCGTTCGATAAAGACTATTTTGATGCAAAAGCCGATTCTAAGATTACTTATGATTAAGTGCAGTTTATGTTTAAACACAGTTAGCGTCTAAACGCAGTTTGCGTCTAAATGCAGATTGCGTCTAAACTCAGATTGCGTCTAAGCGCAGTTTACGTCTTAGCGCAGATTGCGTCTAAGCGCAGATTGCGTCTAAACGCAGATTGCGTCTAAACACAGTTTGCGTCTAGGAGCAGTTTAAGCATAAGTGTAAAGACAATGTGCTGCTGTTGTACAGCTCAAAATGTAATCTGCAAAAAACAGATTTACGTCTAAACGCAGATATACGTTTAGACGCAGATTTACGTCTAAACGCAGATTTACGTCTTAAACGCAGATTTGCGTCTGAACTTTAAAACTCGTTTGTATACTCGCAGAAGGCAGTATGCAGTTGAAATCAAGACGTAAACGTGAACTGAGATCTGATGATTGTGCGAGGAAAGTCGATTTACGTCTAAATGCAGTTTTACATCTAAATGTTGAAACTCGTTCGTAAAATTGTAGAGGACAGTTTGCAGTTATCACTAGGATCAAAATGTAAGTGTAAACTGCAAAGAAACTCGTTCGTAAAAGCACGGAAGACAGTTCTGCAGAATCAAACGTAAACGTAAACTATAATGTACGAAAATACAAATTTACGTCTGAATGGAGATTCGGAAGAATAGCACTTAGAACTTGTTCGTGAAAGCGCAGAGAGCAGTAGTAATGAAGGAGGTTTGCAGTAATGATAAAGTGCTCAAAAATAAACGCAAACCAGAGATTTAGAGTGGTTCGGTCAGCCTTGACCTACTCCACTTTTGGCTTCCTCCACCGACGAGGTCGCCGACGTCAACTAGGGGCCTTCCTTCAATAGGCGAAGGCCAAACTTCCCTTTTACAGTTTCTCTCCTTTTGACAGGCTCAGGAGACAACCTTTACAGACCTTTCTCTCCTCACTTTACAACTGAAAACTTGAAGAACAGAAGGAGGAGACTTAAAGGCTTTACAACACTTTTGAGCTCTTAGAATCACAGAAAAGATCAAGATTTCGGTATAGGTCTGTTTCTTTTCAGTGCTGAATGGGTGGGGAATTTATAGGCCCCAACCCAATTCAAATTTGGAGCTCAAAACAATCAAATCCCGGAATTCAGGGATCAGGCGGTTGCACCTCTTGACTGGAGAGGTTGCACCGCCTGGCAGAGCTCGAAGACCGAGCTCAGGCGGTGCCACCTCTCTGCCAGGGAGGTTGCACCGCCCAGTCTTGCTCGAAGACTGAGCTCAGGCGGTGCCACCTCTCTGCCAGGGAGGTTGCACCGCCCAGTCTTGCTCGAAGACTGAGCTCAGGCGGTGCCACCTCTCTGCTAGGGAGGTTGCACCGCCCAGTCTTGCTCGAAGACTGAGCTCAGGCGGTGCCACCTCTCTGCTGGGGAGGTTGCACCGCCCAGTCTCGCTGGAAGGCCTAGCCCAGGCGGTGCCACCTCCTGGCCTGGGCGGTTGCACCTCCTGGTGCAATCAGGGTCCGAATGGTTCATTCCATTCGGCCCAATTTCAATCTTTCAGGGGCCCAATTGCCCCAAGATTAAGCCAATGGGATCACCTCCCATTTTCCAACTTAATCAACGTGCTAACTACGATTAAATCTAAGACAACTTCTGCAGCTTTGCTTCGGTGCGTCAATCGCTCCTTCCGGCGAGTTTCCGGTGAACTTCCGTCGATCATCCGATGAACCCTCGGTGATGCTCTTGTGGACTTCCGGCAAACTCCTGGACTTTGCGACGATCCACTTGGCAAGTTCCGACGAGCTTCGCTTGGCAAGCTTCTGGACTTCTCGGATCTGTTCTCGCAGAACCTCCGACGACCGTCCGAACTTCCGTCGAACTCTCGAACTCCCAACATGATCATGAACTTGACTCCGGCGCATCTCCTGCTGCTTGTCTATCTTTCATCGTAGTTAATCCTGCACACTTATCTCAACACATAGATTAGACAACAAATGACAATTGACTTCATCATCAAAATCCGAGATTCAACAGTTCTAAATCGGTGTCCCCTCAGTCATCCGAGCATGGAAGAGACACTTTCATTGAGTCCTTCCCTGTTCCTCAAACAGTTTGCGAACATGTAGGAGAATAGATCTGGCATACACCTTTTCATGTTGTCTCTATAACTCAGGACTCATAGAGCCCCATATATATCACTAAGCAAGAGTGGAGTTATCTATGTACTTCACATAGTGAGCGATCTCATCCTCACTTGCCCCTTCCTCGGGCATAGGCATCACTATATCAAGGATGTATGTGATTTTCTCCACCATAAGAATAATTCTCAAGTTGCGGAGCCAATCTATATAATTCAAACCAATGTGGTAGTTAATATTAAGTATGCCACTAAGGGATTTGAAAGTAACATTTTTTGAAAATAAAGATGTAGTAGAAATAAATAACATGCAAATTTTGTAGAAGAATAAACAATCAAGATTTGAACTTCTATCTTAATCTATTCCCACTATTTTCTTGCAAAATACATAACTCCCTCCGGTATGTGAATCGGAGACCCCCGGTGGATCTCAAGTGGGGATCGAGATCCAATCGACATCTTAACGTAACCTCGAGGGACTCGACCAATCACACTAAGCCTGGAAAGGTACGAAACTCTCGTAAATCACAACTCCTTATGACTTCTGTCTTGTTCGGCCTCTGAGCCACCATGGTCTCGAGGGACTCGACCAACCATGATGTTTGGTTAAGTAAACACCATCGTTACAAGATGAGTCTAATTCGATGATATACCCTTAAGGGACTCGACCAAGCATACCATATCCTAAGGTCATTGGTGACATCTCTATGTCATAGGCAAGATAGTGAATCGTGATATAGGTGAGTCTCAAAGGACTCGACCAACTCAACCTATGTCGAAAATCGATCCCTACCTATAACGATAGAAGGTCACGTGGGTCAATCTAATTGTCTCACATTTACCGACTTAATATTATCGAGAGAGGGGATTTTGATTTGGTCTCCTAATATAACATGTCACACACATACATATTTAATAAATATCTACATCATATACAAATATATATATACATATCTAGTAGGTGTATAAACAATCACACATCACATGAACAATCAAACTAGATAATCATAAACTACAACCTAATGTGATCAGGCCCGAGCCAGTAGGCCTAATCACTCACATCAAGATTTATATATACAGCGGTACATCTTCATGCCCTATGATTGTACATCTCGTCCTCGTCGGTTCCGTCAGCATCTCGATGCATCTTCATATGTCGCGATCGTCCGTCTCGATCTCGTAGGTCCCGCTATCTCTTCCACGCTCTCGTAGAGTCTTATCATGCAATTATAATATAATCATAAGCATGTAGACCTGACAATAAATGAGAAATAAATTGGAAGCTCGTAGCCCCAATAATAAAAATAATCATATGTATACACACATCACACGGTCCATGATCATTTGTCCATATCATACATTACATGTAAATATTATTATGTAAGACTACTAGATAATAATAATACTTAATTAAAATTTTAATTAACTAATATTTTTCTGAATTAGGGATATGTAGGGAATTTTTTTAATTATAAGGGGTATTTTCATAATTTGGATAAAAGGATAGAAATCGAAATTTTTGAAATTCTGAGGGGCAAAATTATCTTTTATCTAAAAAATCCTATTGCCCCTTCTCCTTCTCCCCTATGTTGCGGTCACCGCCAACCTGCCGACGACGGCCTCTACCGAGGGAGCACCGCCCTTGCTCGCAGGTGGCTCGCTCGCAGGCAATGTGCCTGCCGGCGACGCTACCCCTATGGGCGGTTTTACTCGTGGGTGCAGCGCCCACAGATAGCGACCCCCTCGAGCTGGCACCCCTGTAGGCGGGTGCCCCTATGGGTGTTGTCCCCGTAGGCAGCTCACCCGTAGGTGACGATCGCCCCTACGGACGTGCGTCGCCCAAAAGGGGACTTGCCCGCGGGCACAGCATCACCCAAAAGGGGGCTTGCTTGCGGGCTCAATGCCGGCATGCGCCACCCTTGAGCGCGAGCGCAGTGACCGTGTGCAGGCGGCCTACATTACAAGCAGTCCTGCCTGCGGGTGGATGACCGCCAACCACTTGTGGCCCTAACACGCAGGTGGTTGAGACCTCCCTTGGGAGCTCTCGGGCTAGGCTACAAGCAGCCTTTGTCCAACCTGTGAGGGAAGCAATAGTTGCTGCCCTCTCTTGCCTCTTGCGCCAATAATTTTGATGTCAAAAGCTTTTCTAAAACACCACATGTAGTTTAAAACCAATTTGTCGCACGAACAACCTGGCTCTAATACCACTATAGGGAAACCTAGGGGTGACATCATATGTGCAGCGGAAGAATAGAAAATAAAAATACCAAATTTCTCAAAAATGTGTTCATCATCATGCGATGATTGGTACGCAAAACCCGTGAAACTTAAAACCACGTGTGAGATAGTTGTGTTGCCTAAGGAGATCGTATATCCCTGAATCCCTATAGATCTATAAGAGAGGATGAAGGAGGTCAAGTGCCCTTCTCTCTTGTGGTGATCCACACAACAAGGCTACGATGACATGCCTCAAATCGCTACCTAAATCTCCACACCTGCAATCCAAGGAGGAGAAGGGGAGAGGAGAATAAGATGTGGCAACTAAGAAACCTCTAGCCTTTGAGCCTTTGGTTTTCTCCTATTTATAGAAGTCCCATCTCAACTTAACCCTAATGGATCCTGCCCTCTTGGGTATTGGATCTCCATCTAACTACCCAAGCCACGTAGATTAGTGGATTTCTATCCAATAATCTCTCATTAGCTTTTATTAGATCTCATTCATAGGATCCAATAATTCAAGAGCTTATTGGATATCTAATAATATAGGGGCTCCGATAGATATCTCACATCTAAACCTCTACTCGTCACAATACCTACTATATGTATGTGACTCTTTAGGCTCAATATCGAGCTCGTCGTGAGTTATACCTATCAGAACTCTTTCTAGTTTAGTGAATTATTATCTTCATAATAATTCACTCGATTCATCAATTATGGACGTACTAGGCCACTACGCAACAGTCCCTAGATTGTTGAATCTCGGATTTTGATGATGAAGTCAATTGTCATTTGTTGTCTAATCTATGTGTTTGAGATAAGTGTGCAGGATTAACTACGATGAAAGTTAGACAAGCAGCAGGAGTTGTGCCGGAGTCAAGTTCATGATCACGTTGGGAGTTCGAGAGTTCGACGGAAGTTCGGACGGTCGTCGGAGGTTCTGCGAGAACAGATCCGAGAAGTCCAGAAGCTTGCCAAGCGAAGCTCGTCGGAACTTGCCAAGTGGATCGTCGCAAAGTCCAGGAGTTTGCCGGAAGTCCGCAGGAGCATCACCGAGGGTTCATCGGATGATCGACGGAAGTTCGCCGGAAACTCACCGGAAGAAGCGATTGACGCACCGAAGCAAAGCTGCAGAAATTGTCTTAGATCTAATCGTAGTTAGCACGTTGATTAAGTTGGAAAATGGGAGGTGATCCCATTAGCTTAATCTTGGGGCAATTGGGCCCCTGAAAGACTGAAATTGGGCCGAATGGAGCTAACCATTCGGACCCTGATTGCACCAGGAGGTGCAACCGCCTAGGCCAGGAGGTGGCACCGCCTGGGCTAAGCCTCCCAGCGAGACTGGGCGGTGCAACCTCTCCAGCCGGGAGGTGGCACCGCCTGAGCTCAGTCTTCGAGCAAGACTGGGCGGTGCAACCTCCCTGACAGAGAGGTGGCACCGCCTGAGCTCGGTCTTCGAGCTCTACCAGGCGGTGCAACCTCTCCAGTCAGGAGGTGCAACCGCCTGATCCCGGAATTCTGGGATTTGATCGTTTTGAGCTCCAAATTTGAACTGGGTTGGGGCCTATAAATACCCCACCCATTCAGCACTGAAAAGATACAGACCAATACCGAAATCTTGATCTTTTCTGTGATTCTAAGAGCTCAAAAGTGTTGTAAAGCCTTTAAGTCTCCTCCTTCTGTTCTTCAAGTTTTGAGTTGTAAAGTGAGGAGAGAAAGGTCTGTAAAGGTTGTCTCTTGAGCCTGCCAAAAGGAGAGAAACTGTAAAAGGGCAGTTGGCCTTCGCCTAATTGAAGGAAGGCCTCTAGTTGACGTCGGTGACCTCGTCGGTGGAGGAAGCCAAAAGTGGAGTAGGTCAAGACTGACCGAACCACTCTAAATCTCTTGTTTGCGTTTATTTTGAGCACTTTATCATTACTGCAAACCTCCTTCATAACTACTGCATTCTGCGCTTTTACGAACAAGTTCTAAGTGCTGTTCTTTCCGAATCTGCATTCAGACGTAAATCGGTGTTTTCGTACATTATAGTTTATGTTTACATTTTGATTCTGCAAAACTGTCTTCTACGCCTTCACGAACAAGTTTTTAAGTGCTGATCTGTCCGAATCTGCTTTCAGACGTAAACCAGCATTTTCGTACGATATTTACATTGTAGTTTACGTTTACGCCTTGATTCTGCAAAACTGTCTTCTGCGCTTTTACGAACGAGTTTCTAAAGTTCAGATCCCTTTGAAACTGCGTCTAGACGTAATATTGCGTTTAGACGTAAAACTGCTCAAACTGTGTAAAGACATTTTAGACGTAAACTGAGTTTAGACGTAAATCTGCGTTTAGACGTAAAACTGCGTTTAGACGTAAATCTGCGTTTAGACGTAAAACTACGTTTAGACGTAAATCTGAGTTTAGACATAAATCTGCGTTTAGACGTAAAACTGCGTTTAGACGTAAATCTGCGTTTAGACGTAAAACTGCGTTTAGACGTAAATCTGAGTTTAGACGTAAATCTGCGTTTAGACGCAAACTGTGCTTAGACGCAAAACTGCGCTTAGACGCAAACTGTGTTTAGACGCAAACTGCGCTTAGACGCAAAACTGCGCTTAGACGCAAACTCTGTTTAGACGCAAACTGCGCTTAGACGCAATCTGCGCTTAGACGCAAACTGCACTAAGATACAAATTGAGAATTAGCTTTTGCATCATAATAGTTTTTATTGAACGAACGCAGCTTTTGGTTTTAATCGCTGTAAGATTTCTGCTGCACTAATTCACCCCCCCCCTCTTAGTGCTCTCGATCCTAACAATTGGTATCAGAGCCAGGTTAACTCTCTAACGGATTAAAACCCAAAGAGAAATGGCATACGCCGGAAACCAAGAGGGGCATTCTATTACGCGTCCACCCATGTTCAGTGGGACGGACTACACCTACTGGAAGACCCGAATGAGGATCTTTCTTATTTCTATGGATTTTGAACTGTGGAATCTTGTCGAAAACGGATTTTCGAAGTCTTCTCTTCCAATGATCGATTGGAATGATTTGGAGAAGAAGGCTTTCGCTCTTAATGCAAAGGCTATGAATGCCTTATTTTGTGCACTTGATAAAAATGAGTTTAACCGTGTTTCAACTTGTGAAACTGCATTTGATATTTGGCACACACTCGAAGTGACCCATGAGGGCACAAGTAGAGTAAAAGAGTCAAAAATCAATTTGTTGTTACATTCTTTTGAACTTTTCCGCATGAAACCGAGTGAAACCATTTGTGACATGTTTACCCGTTTCACGGATGTCGTCAACGGTCTAAAAGGACTCGGAAAGAGCTTTTCGGATTTTGAGCTTGTTAACAAAATACTAAGATCCCTTCCTAAGAGTTGGGATCCTAAAGTCACTGCTATTCAAGAGGCAAAAGATTTGCGAAATTTTCCTCTTGAAGAACTAATCGGGTCATTAATGACCTACGAAATGACTTGTAAAGCTCATGAAGAGCAAGAAGACATCCTTCCAAAGAACAGGAAGGATATGGCACTCAAAACTTCTGAATGCCACTTGAGAGAAAACTCAAGTGATGAGGACTGTGATGATGACTTGGCACTTCTAACAAGAAAATTTAAAAAGTTCTTTAAAAGAAACAAGTTTAAGAATGATGCAAAAAATAAACTTGAACCCAAGAAGGACCAAGTAATCTGCTATGAATGCAAAAAGCCGGGACACTACAAGAGTGATTGTCCCCAAGTCAAGAAGAGAACATCAAAGAAAAAAGCGCTTCAAGCAACATGGGATGACTCAAGCGCATCCGAAGAAGAAGAGTCCAACACCGAGCAAGTTGCTCATTACGCCTTAATGGCCATCGAAGATGAGGTAACAAATTCAATAGATACAGATTTATCTTTCGATGAATTATTAAATGCTTTCCATGAATTGTTTGATGAGTATAAGACTATCAGTAGTAAATACAAATTGCTAAAGAAGGAGCATGATAGTCTTATTTGTAATTTCGATAAGTTAAATGCTGAACATCATGATAGTTTAAGCCCATGCATAAAATGCCATAATCGAGAAACTCTCCAAAAAGAAAACTTGCTACTTAAGGACACCTTGAAGAAATTCGAGGTTGGTAGCAAGTCATTGAACATGATCCTTACAAACAAGGGTCACGTTCCCAAAAGGAGTGGAATTGGATTTGTGAGAAGTCCTCACCAAAATCCAACCACCTTCATAAAAGGCTCCATCTTACATGTTCAACACCAAACCAAGTGCAACTTCTGTTGCAAATCTGGACACAAGACACATTGTTGTCCATTCAAGAAAATAAGTCCAAACAAATTGATTTGGGTTCCTAAAGGAACCATGACAAATTCTATGCAACATGATAAAAAATGTAGATCTATTTATGAGGCACCCAAAAGCAAATGGGTACCTAAACATCATCCTTTCTTGTAGAAAACTAAACCATCGCAAGCTAGGAGCAAGAGATGGTACCTTGATAGTGGATGCTCAAGGCATATGACCGGAGATCCATCTTAATTCTCTAAACTCGCTAGCATAGACGAAGGCTATGTCACCTTCGGAGACAACAACAAGGGTAAAATCATTGGCAAAGGAACCATAGGTAACAAATCCAACCTCTTTATTGAAGATGTTCTGTTAGTTGATGGTTTAAAACATAACCTCTTGAGTATCAGTCAATTATGTGATAAAGGATATACTGTCAAATTCGAATCTAATGCTTGCATCATTGAAAAACCACATAAAAATATGTCTATGATTGCATTAAAACATAATAACGTATACACTATTGACATCAATGACTTATGTGATGAAATGTGTTTTGCGGTTATGAATGAGGATGCTTGGCTATGGCATAGAAGATTAGGTCATGCTAGCATGAAACTAATCACTCAAGTATCATCTAGAGAACTTGTAAGAGGAATTCCTCATATCAAGTTCATCAAAGATAATGTATGCGATGCTTGCCAATTAGGTAAACAAATTAAGGGTAGTTTCAAAGCTAAGAATCAAATAAGCACCTCTAGGCCCTTACAATTGATCCATATGGACTTGTTCGGACCAATCTCTACATCGAGTCTAGGAGGTAGCAAATACGCATTTGTCATTGTTGATGACTATAGCAGATATACATGGACCTACTTCTTAAAACAGAAAAATGAATGCTTTAGATATTTTACCAAGTTTTGTAAACTTGTTCAAAATGAGAAGGGATCTATGATTTCGTCAATTAGAAGTGATCATGGTGGAGAATTTCAAAACCATGATTTCCAAGAATTCTATGAACTCAATGGATACAACCATAATTTCTCTACTCCAAGAAATCCTCAATAAAATGGGGTAGTAGAAAGAAAAAATTGAAATCTACAAGAAATGGCAAGAACCATGTTGAATGAACATAGCCTACCCAAATATTTTTGGGCCGAAGCTGTAAACACTGCATGCTATATTTTGAATAGAGTTCTAGTAAGACCCTTACTCACCAAAACTCCTTATGAGTTATGGAATAACAAAAAACCAAATGTCTCATATTTTAAAGTCTTTGGGTGTAAGTGTTTTATCTTGAATGAAAAGGATAACATAGGAAAATTCGATGCTAAATCTGATGAAGGAATCTTTCTTGGTTATTCTTCGGTTTCTAAAGCTTTTCGTATTTTCAATAAAAGAACTTTAATTATTGAAGAATCCATCCATGTTGTTTTCAATGAGATTTCCGAAATTAAGAAAAATGATCTTGATGATGATGTTAACTTTGATTCTTTGAATTTAAACGAAACCCCGTCTCCAACTAGCAACTTGGATGCATCCACTTCCTTACCCAAGGATTGGAAGTATGTAGATGCTCATCCTAAGGAGCTAATCTTAGGAGACACGTCAAAGGGGGTTCATGTTAGGATCGAGAGCACTAAGAGGGGGGGGGGGTGAATTAGTGCAGCGGAAATCTTACAGCGATTTAAAACCAAAAGCTGCGTTCGTTCAATAAAAACTATTATGATGCAAAAACTAATTCTCAGTTTGTATCTAAGTGCAGTTTGCGTCTAAGCGCAGATTGCGTCTAAGCGCAGTTTGCGTCTAAACACAGTTTGTGTCTAAGCGCAGTTTGCGTCTAAGCGCAGTTTGCGTCTAAACGCAGATTGACGTCTAAACGCAGATTTACGTCTAAACGCAGTTTTACGTCTAAACGCAGTTTTACGTCTAAACGCAGTTTTACATCTAAACTCAGTTTACGTCTAAAACGTCTAAACACAGTTTGGACAGTTTTACGTCTAAACGCAATTTTACGTCTAAACGCAGATTTACGTCTAAACGCAGTTTTACGTCTAAACGTAGATTTACGTCCAAACTCAGTTTACGTCTAAAACGTCTAAACACAGTTTGAGCAGTTTTACGTCTAAATGCAATTTTACGTCTAGATGCAGTTTCAAAGGGAGCTGAACTTTAGAAACTGGTTCGTAAGAGCGCAGAAGACAGTTTTGCAGAATCAAGGCGTAAACGTAAACTGCTATGTAAATATCGTACGAAAACACTGGTTTACGTCTGAAAACAGATTCGGACAGATCAGCACTTAAAGACTTGTTCGTGAAGGCGTAGAAGACAGTTTTGCAGAATTAAAACGTAAGCGTAAACTGTAATGTATGAAAACACCGATTTACGTCTGAATGCAGATTCGGAAAGAACAACACTTAGAACTTGTTCGTAAAAGCGCAGAGAGCAGTAGTAATGAAGGAGGTTTGCAGTAAGGATAAAGTGCTCAAAAGTAAACGCAAACCAGAGATTTAGAGTGGTTCGGTCAGTCTTGACCTACTCCACTTTTGGCTTCCTCCACCAACGAGGTCACCGATGTCCACTAGGGGCCTTCCTTCAAAAGGCGAAGGCCAAACTGCCCTTTTACAGTTTCTCTCCTTTTGACAGGCTTAGGAGACAACCTTTACAGACCTTTCTCTCCTCACTTTACAACTGAAAACTTGAAGAACAGAAGGAGGAGACTTAAAGGCTTTACAACACTTTTGAGCTCTTAGAATCACAGAAAAGATCAAGATTTTGGTGTAGGTCTGTTTCTTTTCAGTGCTGAATGGGTGGGGAATTTATAGGCCCCAACCCAATTCAAATTTGGAGCTCAAAACGATCAAATCCCGGAATTCCGGGATCAGGCGGTTGCACCTCTTGACTGGAGAGGTTGCACCGCCTGGCAGAGCTCGAAGACCGAGCTCAGGCGGTGCCACCTCTCTGCCAGGGAGGTTGCACCGCCCAGTCTTGCTCGAAGACTGAGCTCAGGCGGTGCCACCTCTCTGCCAGGGAGGTTGCACCGCCCAGTCTTGCTCGAAGACTGAGCTCAGGCGGTGCCACCTCTCTGTCAGGGAGGTTGCACCGCCCAGTCTAGCTCGAAGACTGAGCTCAGGCGGTGCCACCTCCCGGCTGGGGAGGTTGCACCGCCCAGTCTCGCTGGAAGGCCTAGCCCAGGCGGTGCCACCTCCTGGCTTGGGCGGTTGCACCTCCTAGTGCAATCAGGGTCCGAATGGTTCATTCCATTCGGCCCAATTTCACTCTTTCAGGGGCCCAATTGCCCCAAGATTAAGCCAATGGGATCACCTCCCATTTTCCAACTTAATCAACGTGCTAACTACGATTAAATCTAAGACAATTTCTGCAGCTTTGCTTTGGTGCGTCAATCGCTCCTTCCGGCGAGTTTCCGGTGAACTTCCGTCGATCATCCGATGAACCCTCGGTGATGCTCCTGCGGACTTCCGGCAAACTCCTGGACTTTGCGACGATCCACTTGGCAAGTTTCGACGAGCTTCGCTTGGCAAGCTTCTGGACTTCTCGGATCTGTTCTCGCAGAACCTCCGACGACCGTCCGAACTTCCGTCGAACTCTCGAACTCCCAACGTGATCATGAACTTGACTCCGGCGCAACTCCTGCTGCTTGTCTATCTTTCATCGTAGTTAATCCTGCACACTTATCTCAACACATAGATTAGACAACAAATGACAATTGACTTCATCATCAAAATCCGAGATTCAACAAATGACAATTGACTTCATCTCTTCAAAGATGATGTCAGGGCTTGACATACATCATCAAGTTTGTATGATTGTGTTTGTAACTATTCATCATGTAGTTTGAACATTATCATATAAAGCTGTGAAACACTATTACATGATGCACACATTTGAAATATTCTAGCAAGTTTTGCATTTTCTTCACATGATAAGATATCAACTTAGGGCATAATGCAAACTTTAGCACATGTTCATATATCTCTTGGTGATGCAAGGATGGCATAATCATAGCAGTGTTTATAGCATCATTCATAGTATTTCTAATCATGGCAGTGTTTATCAATTCATATATATCTCCCCCTTTGTCATCAACAAAAAGCATAGTAATCATGATACCAGAAAATAATAATAGCAAGCTTATAGAGGAATTTTACATAGATTGCTTTAAATACTTCTTCCCCTTTGTGTTATAATCCATTGTCTATGTAAAGATTTTGCAGGATGGAATACATACACATGAATCACTTCATCAAATCTATTTCAGAAACTCATTTTTTTATGAAAGTGTACGAGAAAATCTGTTTCATAAATAAGATGCATTCGGACAAGATTTTGTTGCAGATTTTCATATATAATCATGGAAATCAAGTGATTTGATCATACAATATAGTCCGAAAAAAAAATGATTTTAACAAATTTATCTGTTCGGACACATCATCATTCTTCGAATGAAATCAAAGCACAAGGTTTTCAAAACTTTTAGTTTCAAAGCACAACATTCTTAATTTGGACACATCATATACCAAACAATAATGATACCATAAAAATCTGAGATAACTTTTACCACAAGGCGCAAGATATATGTTTACCACGATAGATGTTTACAGCCAGTACATCAGAAGTGAGTAACATAAGAGGTTTACAACAACAACAGGTGTTCAACAAGTTCATTGATGAGGTGGAAAATTAAAGTGCCTAAACAAGGAGTCAAATTGACTATGAATTTTCTGCAGCTCAGATAGGATTTGATCTTGTCTTTGTTCAATCCGTTCTTGTCTCTGTTCGAATCGATCCATTCGAATCCCAATTTCTTCGATGGATGTATGAGTTTGCTCAACTGGATGTGTTTCCTCAAAGGGAAGGGTCGGAGGAGATTGGGTACCCCTAAATACTGGTGTTTCCGGTTCTGGTTCAGGTTGAGGGTGATCAGTCCTTCTAGGGATTCTAACCCAGTTACCATTTCTATAGTAACATCTTAGTCGGTGAAGTAGATTTTTGTTTATTATGCTGAATCGATCTACTTTCATTACTTCTTCTTCTGGTGGTATTAGAATGTCGTAAGCTTTCATTATTCTTGTGATTATACCACCATATGGGAGCATCATATCTTTCTTAGATAATTCTAACATATTTTGTTGAATAAGATAGCCAAGACAGATGTCATGTCCCTTCATGATTGAGTACATAGTTCCTAATTCTAATTGACTTATTTCATCATGATGGTATTGTTTAGGAAGAATTATACTAGTCATGATATAATGAAGTATCTTAGTGTTCAAAGGCAATAGATGTTCACAACTTTTAGGAACTAATGCTATGTTAGGATTGTCAAAGATTGTTCCTAAGGCTTCAACATAGGATGTTCCAATACTTTCATCATCCCATGATCCTCTAAAGTAAAGTCCTATGCTTTTTATGGGAATGCCTATTATATCACAAATGAACCTATCAGTGATTGTGATGTGTTGTCCTAAAAGATAAGTGGACATCCTTTCTTCATCATCTATTTGTATGTTATTGTAAAATAATCTAACTAGCCTAGGATAGATGGGTTCATTAATCTGCAAGATTGGAAGTAGATCTAGGTTTGCAAACCATTGGATAGTCTCTAAGTCTCTTTGTTCATTTAGATCTACGTATTTTCCCTTACTGATACATCTAAGTTCGAAAGAGGGAAATTTTTCAGCATGGTATTTTGAATCGAAAAGAGTGAAATCAAACTCTTCTACTAATCTCCTCTTTCCCTTGTCCCTTGAGGATCTTCTAGATCCCATAACTACTGCTGTTTAGAGGGATGATGATGAGCTAGAGTAAATGAAGAACAAAACAGAATTTAAGAGCTTCTTAGAGAGTACCTTTGTGAAATCTTCAAGAGAAGGAAGGATTCTTGATGTTTTGCTCCGAAATGGGAGGTATTTGGAAGGCTTAGAGGAGTGAAATGGGAATGGAGGAGACTTGGAAGAGTAGAGGAGGAAATGGGAGTGAGTTGGGTTCGGTTCCATAGCCGGCCCTAGTGTGGGTTTAAAAAGGCAGAGTTGCGGGCGGTTGCACCTCTGGCTGGAGCGGTGCAACCTCTGGCAACCCGTGGTAGCTGGAGGTGCCACCGCCAGCTGGAGAGGTGCCACCGCCTGCAGCCAGTGAGCACCTAATATGATTTGATCAGGGAGCCTTTGCCTTGAGGAGAGTTTCAGAGCAATTAATGTTTGTTACGTGATTTCGTATGAGTTTTTATTTAAGGAAGAAGCTCTTGTACGATCAAGATAGATCTTTTAACGTGCATATGTCATACGTATGTTGATAGTTTGTTTGGTATCCCTTTTAAGATCATGACATATTTAGTTTCTTCATGAAACAAGAATTAATTTGTAGATGATAGTGTTAACGGGTTTTGAAGATCAAGGGGATATGTGAATTTGGATATCATATGTTTCTAATAAGGTTGTATCCAAATCGTATTTGTGATTTCATAACTTCCACTTGTTACTTAAGCGTTGCGAGTTCCTTTTTGATTCTTGGTTTATGACTATCGAGAGTCAAGGAGCAGAACATTATTTCTTGCTCCAGCCTAAAATTTTAATGTTTTTATAGGAAGGGATGATTTTTAGGAACCCATTTCCTTTTGGGTGCATCATAAATAGATCTACATTTCTTATCATGTTGCATAGAATTTGTCATGGTTCCTTTAGGAACCCAAATCAATTTGTTTGGACTTATTTTCTTGAATGGACAACAATGTGTCTTGTGTCCAGATTTGCAACAAAAGTTGCACTTGGTTTGGTGTTGAACATGCAAGATGGAGCCTTTTATGAAGGTGGTTGGATTTTGGTGAGGACTTCTCACAAATCCAATTCCACTCCTTTTGGGAACGTGACCCTTGTTTGTAAGGATCATGTTCAATGACTTGCTACCAACCTCGAATTTCTTCAAGGTGTCCTTAAGTAGCAAGTTTTCTTTTTGGAGAGTTTCTAGATCATGGCATTTTATGCATGGGCTTAACTTATCATGATGTTCAGCATTTAACTTATCGAAATTACAAATAAGACTATCATGCTCCTTTTTTAGCAATTTGTATTTACTACTAATAGTCTTACACTCATCAAACAATTCATGGAAAGCATTTAATAATTCATCGAAAGATAAATCTGTATCTATTGAATTTGTTACCTCATCTTCAATGGCCATTAAGGCGTAATGAGCAACTTGCTCGGTGTTGGACTCCTCTTCCTCAGATGCGCTCGAATCATCCCATGTTGCTTGGAGCGCCTTCTTCTTTGTTGTTCTTTTCTTGACTTGGGGACAATCACTCTTGTAGTGTCCCGGCTTTTTGCATTCATAGCAGATTACTTGGTCCTTTTTGGGTTCAAGTTTATTTTTTGCATCATTCTTAAACTTGTTTCTTTTAAAGAACTTTTTAAACTTTCTTGTTAGAAGTGCCAAGTCATCATCACAGTCCTCATCACTTGAGTTTTCTCTCAAGTGGCATTCAGAAGTTTTGAGTGCCATATCCTTCCTGTTCTTTGGAAGGATGTCTTCTTGCTCTTCATGAGCTTTACAAGTCATTTCGTAGGTCATTAATGACCCGATTAGTTCTTCAAGAGGGAAATTTCGCAGATCTTTTGCCTCTTGAATAGCGGTGACTTTAGGATCCCAACTCTTAGGAAGGGATCTTAGTATCTTATTAACAAGCTCAAAATCCGAAAAGCTCTTTCCGAGTCCTTTTAGACCGTTGACGACATCCGTGAAATGGGTAAACATGTCGCCAATGGTTTCACTCGGTTTCATCCGAAAAAGTTCGAAAGAATGTAACAACAAATTGATTTTTGACTCTTTTACTCTACTTGTGCCCTCATGGGTCACTTCGAGCGTGTGCCAAATATCAAACGCAGTTTCACAAGTTGAAACACGGTTAAACTCGTTTTTATCAAGTGCACAAAATAAGGCATTCATAGCCTTTGCATTAAGAGCGAAAGCCTTCTTCTCCAAATCATTCCAATCGATCATTGGAAGAGAAGACTTTGAAAAACCATTCTCGACAAGATTCCAAAGATCAATGTCCATAGAAATAAGAAAGATTCTCATTCGGGTCTTCCAAAAGGTGTAGTCCATCCCATTAAACATGTGTGGACGTGTAATGGAATGGCCCTCTTGGTTTCCGGCGTAAGCCATCTCTCTTGGGTTTTATTCCTTTTGAGAGTTAACCGGGCTCTGATACCAATTGTTAGGATCGAGAGCACTAAGAGGGGGGGGGGGGTGAATTAGTGCAGCGGAAATCTTACAGCGATTTAAAACCAAAAGCTGCGTTCGTTCAATAAAAACTATTATGATGCAAAAACTAATTCTCAGTTTGTATCTAAGTGCAGTTTGCGTCTAAGCGCAGATTGCGTCTAAGCGCAGTTTGCGTCTAAACATAGTTTGCGTCTAAGCGCAGTTTGAGTCTAAGCGCAATTTGCGTCTAAACGCAGATTGACGTCTAAACGCAGTTTTACGTCTAAACGCAGATTTACGTCTAAACGTAGTTTTACGTCTAAACGCAGTTTTACGTCTAAACTCAGTTTACGTCTAAACTCAGTTTACGTCTAAAACGTCTAAACACAGTTTGGACAGTTTTACGTCTAAACGCAATTTTACGTCTAAACGCAGATTTACGTCTAAACGCAGTTTTACGTCTAAACGCAGATTTACGTCCAAACTCAGTTTACGTCTAAAACGTCTAAACACAGTTTGAGCAGTTTTACGTCTAAATGCAATTTTACGTCTAGATGCAGTTTCAAAGGGAGCTGAACTTTAGAAACTGGTTCGTAAGAGCGCAGAAGACAGTTTTGCAGAATCAAGGCGTAAACGTAAACTGCTATGTAAATATCGTACGAAAACACTGGTTTACGTCTGAAAACAGATTCGGACAGATCAGCACTTAAAGACTTGTTCGTGAAGGCGTAGAAGACAGTTTTGCAGAATTAAAACGTAAGCGTAAACTGTAATGTACGAAAACACCGATTTACGTCTGAATGCAGATTCGGAAAGAACAACACTTAGAACTTGTTCGTAAAAGCGCAGAGAGCAGTAGTAATGAAGGAGGTTTGCAGTAAGGATAAAGTGCTCAAAAGTAAACGCAAACTAGAGATTTAGAGTGGTTCGGTCAGTCTTGACCTACTCCACTTTTGGCTTCCTCCACCGACGAGGTCACCGACGTCAACTAGGGGCCTTCCTTCAATAGGCGAAGGCCAAACTGCCCTTTTACAGTTTCTCTCCTTTTGACAGGCTCAGGAGACAACCTTTACAGACCTTTCTCTCCTCACTTTACAACTGAAAACTTGAAGAATAGAAGGAGGAGACTTAAAGGCTTTACTGTTGAATCTCGTATTTTGATGATGAAACTACTTAATATATGTTTATGAGATAATCTGCGTTTTGAGTGACGCAGGGTGCTTTGATCAGGATGAGACAATTAAAGCAGGAACATCATGTTGTGCCGGAGGAACATGTGAGAAGATTGGACGTCGGGCCGGTGGATTGGTCGACGTATCGACAGAAGGCTTCGGGTCGTGGACTCGGGCATCGGGCCAAGAAAAGCGGGTATTGTGCCAAGGATATCGGAGTTGCGGAGTCAACTGGCCGATTGGGCAATAGGCTGCAGGAAAGGACGATGTGCCGAAGAATCGGACGAAGCGTCGAGGGACCAATGACATGTCGGACAACATGATTAATGCTTAGTATTAATTGTCTCGATCGAAGTTTTGCTTTAATTGTGCAGGATTACCTATGATAACGATGAAGACATAAAGCGAAACAAAGTGTCGGAGTCAAGCGCGAAGGATTTGTTGCAAGTTCGAGAGTTCGACGGAAGTCCGAAGGTTCGTCGGGAATGCTACCGGAACTAGCCGAGAATGAGTTGGGAGCTTGCCGAAGGGTTTTTCGGAAGCTCGCCGGAAGGTTCGTTGGGAGTTCGCGGAGTTCGCCGAGAAAGATCGGAGCTTGCCGAAGAAGCTTGTTGGAACTCGCTAAGAACAAATAGTGAAGTCTAGGAGCTTGCCGGGAGTCCGCAGAATGGTTTCCGAGAGTTCATCGGAAGACCGCCGGAAGTTTGCCGGAAGCTCGCCAGAAGAAGTCTTGACTTGCGGACTTTGTAATAGCTTAGAAAATGTCTTTAAAATCATAGTTAGCATATTAATTAGGGTTAGGATTAGGTGTTAATCCTATAACCCAAGTAGGGGCCAATTAGGCCCAAGTTCGGACTGGTTTGGGCCAAGTTTGGAGCCAAACCAAGTGAGCTGAAATAGTGAAAGAGGTGGCACCGCCCCAGCCAGGAGGTAGCACCGCCCAGGCTAAGTCTTCCAACGAGGCTGGGAGGTGCAACCGCCCCAGCCGGGAGGTGGCACCGCCTGAGCTCAGTCTTCGAGCAAGACTGGGCGGTGCAACCTCCCTGACAGAGAGGTGGCACCGCTTGAGCTCAGTCTTCGAGCTCTGGCAGAGAGGTGCAACCGCCTCTGTCAAGAGGTGGCACCGCCTGAGCTCAGTTTTCGAGCTCTGCCAGGCGGTGCAACCTCTCCAGTCAGGAGGTGCAACCGCCTGATCCCGGAATTCCGGGATTTGATCGTTCTGAGCTCCAAATTTGAACTGGGTTGGGGCCTATAAATACCCCACCCATTCAGCACTGAAAGAGCAAGAACTCAAGCCGAAATCTTGATCTTTTCAGTGGTTCTTAGAGCTCAAAACTGCTAGTTTTCCTCCTCCTTCTGTTCTTCAAGTTTGTGTTGTAAAGTGAGGAGAGAAAACATCTGTAAGGGTTGTCTCCTGAGCCCGTCAAAAGGAGAGAAACTGTAAAAGGGCAGTTTGGCCTTCACCCATTGAAGGAAGGCCCCTAGTTGACGTCGGTAACCTCGTCGGTGGAGGAAGCCAAAAGTGGAGTAGGTCAGGACTGACCGAACCACTCTAAATCTCTGGTTTGCGTTTATTTTTTAGCACTTTATCTTTACTGCAAACCTCCTCCACTACTACTGCTCTCTGCGCTTTCACGAACAAGTTCTAAGTGCTGTTCTTCCGAATCTGCATTCAGACGTAAAGTCATGTTTTAGTACATTACAGTTTACGTTTACGTTTTGATTCTGCAGAACTGTTCTCTGTGCTTTTGCGAACGAGTTTCTTTGCAGTTTACACTTACAGTTTGATTCTATTTATAACTGCAAACTGTCTTCTGCAATTTTACGAACGAGTTTCAACATTTAGACGTAAAACTGCATTTAGACGTAAATCGGCTTTCCTCGCACAATCGTCAGATTTCAGTTTACGTTTACGTCTTGATTTCAACTGCATATTGCCCTCTGCGAATATACAAACGAGTTTCAAAGTTCAGACGTAAATCTGCGTCTAATCTGCGTTTAAGACGTAAATCTGCGTTTAGACGCAAATCTGCGTTTAGACGTAAATCTATTTTTTTTGCAGATTACCTTTTGTGCTGTACAACAGCAGCACATTGTCTTTATACTTCTGCTCAATCCGCGCTTAGACGCAATCTGCGTTTAGACGCAATCTGCGCTTAGACGCAATCTGCGTTTAGACGCAATCTGCACTTAGACGCAATCTGCGCTAAGACGCAAACTGCGCTTAGACGCAATCTGAGTTTAGACGCAATCTGCATTTAGACGCTAACTGCGTTTAGACGCTAACTGCGCTTAAACGTAAACTACACTTAATCATCTTAGAATCGGTTTTTGCATCAAAATAGTCTTTGTCGAACGAACGCAGCCTTCGCTTTTTAATCGCTGAAAAATATCCGCTGCACTAATTCACCCCCCCCCTCTTAGTGCTCTCGATCCTAACAATTGGTATCAGAGCGGGGTATTTCTCATTTCGGATTTACACCCGAGAGAAATGGCTCTTCAAGAGGGCTTTTCGATCTTTCGTCCACCGTTCTTTAACGGATTGGACTACACTTATTGGAAAACTCGAATGAGAGTTTTCTTGATTTCTCTAAATCTGGATTTATGGAATATCGTTGAAAACGGTTTTCAACTTCCCTCTAAACCGATGAACGAATGGTCGGATTTAGAGAAGAAGTATTTTTCTTTAAACGCAAAGGCTATGAATGCCTTATTTTGCGCTTTGGACAAAAATGAGTTCAATCGGGTTTCTTTGTGCGAAACGGCTTTCGATATTTGGCGTGCTCTTGAAATCACGCACGAGGGAACTAGTAGAGTCAAAGACTCGAAAGTTAATATTTTACTGCATGATTTCGAGCTTTTTCATATGAAACCAAGCGAAACCGTTGTTGACATGTACACCCGTTTTACGGATGTCGTCAATGGTTTAAAATCACTTGGTAAAAGCTTTTCGGATTTTGAACTCGTTAACAAAGTTTTGCGCTCACTTTCTAAAACTTGGGATTCAAAAGTAACTGCTATTCAAGAATCGAAAAACTTGAACCAATTTCCACTTGAAGAACTAATTGGTTCATTGATCACATATGAAATGACGTGCAATGCACGTGAAGAACTTGAGAACCACCTTCCAAAGAACAGGAAGGATTTGGGACATAGAACATTTGAAGACCACTCGAGCATAAGCTCAAGTGATGGTGAACTTAAACTACAAATGAAAAAAAAATTAAAAAGCAAAAAGAATCAAACTACTTGCTTTAAACGCAAGAAGAAGAACAAAAATTGGGATGAATCGAGCTCCTCCGAAGAAGAGAAAGTCAACAAAAGGAAGGCGGCAAACTACGCCTTAACAGCCCACAATAATGAGGTAATCGAAATCCCCCTAATTTATTTTTAAATTACTTGATGCTTTCATGATGTATTTTTCTCTTTTAGTTTAGAATTAATTTTCTTAAAAATTACATGTTAAAAAAAAAAATTATTATGATCATACTAAGTAATTTCGAAAATGATAATATTGCATATTTTATGATAAACAAATAAAATGATCTTGATTGAAAATATGAAATCATGGTTAAGAAGTAATAATGTGCATTACGTTGATTTCCATTGTTATTTCTCGATTTTGATTAAAGATCATGTTTGATTTGAAGAAATGCATAATGATGAAATTAAATATTTCGATTGACAATTTCATGCATGAGATATACATGATGATTTTTGTGATTGATGGTTTTATGATGAAATTCATTTTACTATCCTAAACGTTGATGCATGTTTTCATTTGACATAAATGAAAAGGCATGCTAACATGAAATCGATCACTTAAGATGAAACACTTAAAAAAGGGGAGAAATATATGAATTGATGCTATAAACACTATGCTATGATTATCCCATGCTTGCATCATCAAGAGATATATGAATTGATGCTATGATTGCCAAATTTGCATTATGCCATGTTTGCATCATGCGTTAAGATATCAAGAACTTGTATCGTAATTTTACGCATTGATATCTTACCATATGATGAAATGCTACAATTGATGAACACTTGAAATGTAATCCTCTATCTTATTGATCTTTCAATAAATCTATGCTTGTCATACATGAATTTATTGAATGTAATTTTGAGGATGATTTCAGATTTGTCAAATGCTTGATTCGTATTTACGACATAAGATACACTTTAAATATGAAACATGCTTCAATCATTTTCTATCTCTAGAGTTCTCGATTTTGATGAAATACAAGTGATAAATTCATTTATGATATCTTGTAAATCACTTGAGTTATGAATGAGTTTTTTATGATGTGTTAAAAGAATCACTTAAAAAGAAAATGCTTTTCCCATCTTATCGAGATTAATGATTTCATGATATTGTGTGAATCTCGAAATTGATTTTGATGAAATAGTAATAACGTTATTCATGTTATGAATCTCAAAAATGATAATATGCTTCATGTGATAATATGAATACACGAAACACTTATGATATGATTTTTATACAATTCCGTGTATTCATAAAATATTTATCTCCTCATCCAATAACTTTTCTTGATATTCCTTATGAGATGAAATGAAATAATGCATGAAATACAAATGAGAAGTTATTGATCATGCATGGTAGGATATAATTTGACAAAATTGATACCATCATGATATGAAACATTTATGATTTGCAATTATGCATGCAATACTTGTGCTTTCTAATTATGATGTGATGTATTGCATATGATGTAAATCATGATGAGTGCTAAGTTACACATTTTGAGAAGAAATTACTATATTGAAACATTAATGTAATTATGATATTATGCATGTAATACTGCAACTTATGATAATGCAGTGATAAAATATTCATGATGAAAAATTGTCTTGACATTCATAACTTGATTATTCATCCTTTGTCATGATTTTGAAATCGTTGTAAAAGGAAAAAGAACTACAAAACTGTATTCTTCCTTTCTTTTTGACAATGACAAAGGGGGAGATAGCTAGCTTGCACAAGTCAAGAAGATGCAAAAACTTGATTGCTAGCTTGCCTATCTTAAGTAGCAAAGATTGCTAACTTGCTTATTTCAAGAAGCAAAAGTTGTCTTCTTGAACATCACCATCTTGAATATCTCAAGAAGCAAGACTTGCAACCTGCACATTACAATAGGAAGCAATAATCATGAGCCTACACAAGAAAATTATCTTGCATTTGCTTTCGAAGTTTTTGCTAACTCGTAAAAAAAAAAAAATTGCTAGCTTGTAGTCTAAAGAGAAGCGAAAAGTTGCTATATCAAAAGAAGCAAAGGTGCTATATTGCCTATCTCAAGAAGCAAAACATGCTAACTTGCGCATCTAGCAAAGTGGACGAAATTTTCATATTTCAAGAAGCAAGAGTTGCCTTCTTGAACATCTCTAATTTCCTAGCTTGCATGATGTAGAACTTGCTATCTTGAACATCTCTAATTTTCATACCAAGTGCTATCTTGTATACTGTAAAACTTGCATATCTAAAACTTGATAGCTTGAATGTTCTAAGCATGATGTAACATTTGCTAAATTTTCTGGCTTCAAAACTGCATGATGATAAAACTTGATAATATGTTTTTCATGCAATGAGTTGAACCAATATCACAAACACTTGATTGTGATACTTCTCCTTTTTGTTGATGACAAAGGGGGAGAAGTATGTTGATGAAAGTATGTTGATGACATGACATGTGATGCATGAGTTTATGCATATGTTCATGTTGACGTGTTGCAAGTATTCATGATGAATATTGCAATGACTTGAATTCAGTTTGAATTCAAGGTTCTATCAATATGGCATATTGATAGGGGGAGTTTGTTTAAACTCCGGGAGTTAAGTTTAACTCCGTCATCAAGTAGTTGTCATCATCAAAAAGGGGGAGATTGTTGAATCTCGTATTTTGATGATGAAACTACTTAATATATGTTTATGAGATAATCTGCGTTTTGAGTGACGCAGGGTGCTTTGATCAGGATGAGACAATTAAAGCAGGAACATCATGTTGTGCCGGAGGAACATGTGAGAAGATTGGACGTCGGGCCGGTGGATCGGTCGACGTATCGACAGAAGGCTTCGGGTCGTGGACTCGGGCATCGGGCCAAGAAAAGCGGGTATTGTGCCAAGGATATCGGAGTTGCGGAGTCAACTGGCCGATTGGGCAATAGGCTGCAGGAAAGGACGATGTGCCGAAGAATCGGACAAAGCGTCGAGGGACCAATGACATGTCGGACAACATGATTAATGCTTAGTATTAATTGTCTCGATCGAAGTTTTGCTTTAATTGTGCAGGATTACCTATGATAACGATGAAGACATAAAGCGAAACAAAGTGTCGGAGTCAAGCGCGAAGGATTTGTTGCAAGTTCGAGAGTTCGACGGAAGTCCGAAGGTTCGTCGGGAATGCTACCGGAACTAGCCGAGAATGAGTTGGGAGCTTGCCGAAGGGTTTTTCGGAAGCTCGCCGGAAGGTTCGTTGGGAGTTCGCGGAGTTCGCCGAGAAAGATCGGAGCTTGCCGAAGAAGCTTGTTGGAACTCGCTAAGAACAAATAGTGAAGTCTAGGAGCTTGCCGGGAGTCCGCAGAATGGTTTCCGAGAGTTCATCGGAAGACCGCCGGAAGTTTGCCGGAAGCTCGCCAGAAGAAGTCTTGACTTGCGGACTTTGTAATAGCTTAGAAAATGTCTTTAAAATCATAGTTAGCATATTAATTAGGGTTAGGATTAGGTGTTAATCCTATAACCCAAGTAGGGGCCAATTAGGCCCAAGTTCGGACTGGTTTGGGCCAAGTTTGGAGCCAAACCAAGTGAGCTGAAATAGTGAAAGAGGTGGCACCGCCCCAGCCAGGAGGTAGCACCGCCCAGGCTAAGTCTTCCAACGAGGCTGGGAGGTGCAACCGCCCCAGCCGGGAGGTGGCACCGCCTGAGCTCAATCTTCGAGCAAGACTGGGCGGTGCAACCTCCCTGACAGAGAGGTGGCACCGCTTGAGCTCAGTCTTCGAGCTCTGGCAGAGAGGTGCAACCGCCTCTGTCAAGAGGTGGCACCGCCTGAGCTCAGTTTTCGAGCTCTGCCAGGCGGTGCAACCTCTCCAGTCAGGAGGTGCAACCGCCTGATCCCGGAATTCCGGGATTTGATCGTTCTGAGCTCCAAATTTGAACTGGGTTGGGGCCTATAAATACCCCACCCATTCAGCACTGAAAGAGTAAGAACTCAAGCCGAAATCTTGATCTTTTCAGTTGTTCTTAGAGCTCAAAACTGCTAGTTTTCCTCCTCCTTCTGTTCTTCAAGTTTGTGTTGTAAAGTGAGGAGAGAAAACATCTGTAAGGGTTGTCTCCTGAGCCCGTCAAAAGGAGAGAAACTGTAAAAGGGCAGTTTGGCCTTCACCCATTGAAGGAAGGCCCCTAGTTGACGTCGGTAACCTCGTCGGTGGAGGAAGCCAAAAGTGGAGTAGGTCAGGACTGACCGAACCACTCTAAATCTCTGGTTTGCGTTTATTTTTTAGCACTTTATCTTTACTGCAAACCTCCTCCACTACTACTGCTCTCTGCGCTTTCACGAACAAGTTCTAAGTGCTGTTCTTCCGAATCTGCATTCAGACGTAAAGTCATGTTTTAGTACATTACAGTTTACGTTTACGTTTTGATTCTGCAGAACTGTTCTCTGTGCTTTTGCGAACGAGTTTCTTTGCAGTTTACACTTACAGTTTGATTCTATTTATAACTGCAAACTGTCTTCTGCAATTTTACGAACGAGTTTCAACATTTAGACGTAAAACTGCATTTAGACGTAAATCGGCTTTCCTCGCACAATCGTCAGATTTCAGTTTACGTTTACGTCTTGATTTCAACTGCATATTGCCCTCTGCGAATATACAAACGAGTTTCAAAGTTCAGACGTAAATCTGCGTCTAATCTGCGTTTAAGACGTAAATCTGCGTTTAGACGCAAATCTGCGTTTAGACGTAAATCTGTTTTTTTTGCAGATTACCTTTTGAGCTGTACAACAGCAGCACATTGTCTTTATACTTCTGCTCAATCCGCGCTTAGACGCAATCTGCGTTTAGACGCAATCTGTGCTTAGACGCAATCTGCGTTTAGACGCAATCTGCACTTAGACGCAATCTGCGCTAAGACGCAAACTGCGCTTAGACGCAATCTGCATTTAGACGCTAACTGCGTTTAGACGCTAACTGCGCTTAAACGTAAACTACACTTAATCATCTTAGAATCGGTTTTTGCATCAAAATAGTCTTTGTCGAACGAACGCAGCCTTCGCTTTTTAATCGCTGAAAAATATCCGCTGCACTAATTCACCCCCCCCCTCTTAGTGCTCTCGATCCTAACATTTACAACACTTTTGAGCTCTTAGAATCACAGAAAAGATTAAGATTTCGGTGTAGGTCTATTTCTTTTCAGTGCTGAATGGGTGGGGAATTTATAGGCCCCAACCCAATTCAAATTTGGAGCTCAAAACGATCAAATCCCGGAATTCCGGGATCAGGCGGTTGCACCTCTTGACTGGAGAGGTTGCACCGCCTGGCAGAGCTCGAAGACCGAGCTCAGGCGGTGCCACCTCTCTGCCAGGGAGGTTGCACCGCCCAGTCTTGCTCGAAGACTGAGCTCAGGCGGTGCCACCTCTCTGCCAGGGAGGTTGCACCGCCTAGTCTTGCTCGAAGACTGAGCTCAGGCGGTGCCACCTCTCTGTCAGGGAGGTTGCACCGCCCAGTCTAGCTCGAAGACTGAGCTCAGGCGGTGCCACCTCCCGACTGGGGAGGTTGCACCGCCCAGTCTCGCTGGAAGGCCTAGCCCAGGCGGTGCCACCTCCTGGCCTGGGCAGTTGCACCTCCTGGTGCAATCAGGGTCCGAATGGTTCATTCCATTCGGCCCAATTTCAGTCTTTCAGGGGCCCAATTGCCCCAAGATTAAGCCAATGGGATCACCTCCCATTTTCCAACTTAATCAACATGCTAACTACGATTAAATCTAAGACAATTTCTGCAGCTTTGCTTTGGTGCGTCAATCGCTCCTTCCGGCGAGTTTCCGGCGAACATCCGTCGATCATCCGATGAACCCTCGGTGATGCTCCTGCGGACTTCCGGCAAACTCTTGGACTTTGCGACGATCCACTTGGCAAGTTCCGATGAGCTTCGCTTGGCAAGCTTCTGGACTTCTCGGATTTGTTCTCGCAGAACCTCCGACGACTGTCCGAACTTCCGTCGAACTCTCGAACTCCCAACGTGATCATGAACTTGACTCCGGCGTAACTCCTGCTGCTTGTCTATCTTTTATCGTAGTTAATCCTGCACACTTATCTCAACACATAGATTAGACAACAAATGACAATTGACTTCATCATCAAAATCCGAGATTCAACAGTTCAAACACGATCTTCTCTTAAAACTTTTTGTGCAAACGCCGCCTTTCTCTCCCAAATTGAACCGAAATGCGTTGACGAAGCTATGAAAGATGATTCATGGATTATCGCAATGCAAGATGAATTGAATCAATTTGAGAGAAATGAGGTGTGGACGCTTGTTCCTAGGCCAAATGACCATTTAGTTATTGGTACTAAATGGGTCTTTAGAAACAAGCAAGATGAAAATGGTATCGTGGTTAGAAACAAGGCTAGATTAGTGGCCAAAGGTTTCAACCAAGAAGAAGGTATCGATTACGAAGAAACCTTCGCACCTGTGGCTCGATTGGAAGCCATAAGGATGCTCCTTGCCTATGCTAGTTGTAATAATTTTAAGTTATTTCAAATGGATGTTAAAAGCGCTTTTCTAAATGACTTTATTTCCGAAGAAGTCTATGTTGAACAACCTCCTGGATTTGAAAATAATAGTCTCCCTAATCATGTGTTTAGATTAACTAAAGCTCTCTATGGTTTAAAACAAGCTCCAAGGGCTTGGTATGAGAGACTTAGTTCTTTTCTCATTGAAAATAATTTCATAAAAGGCAAGGTTGATACTACATTATTCATCAAGAATTTTGAAAATAATTTTCTCATTGTTCAAATTTATGTTGATGATATTATCTTTGGTTCTACGAATGAATCTCTCTGTGAATCTTTTGCTAAAACTATGAGTCTTGAATTTGAAATGAGTTTAATGGGAGAGTTAACATTCTTCTTAGGTTTACAAATCAAACAACTAAGCAATGGCATCTTTATTAGTCAAACCAAATATGCCATGAATTTACTCAAGAAGTTTAATATGGAGAACTCAAAAGCCATTAACACTCCTATGAGCACCTCCACTAAATTAGAAATTGATGAAAGTGGAGAAAGCTTTGATCAAAAAACTTATAGGGGTATGATAGGAAGTTTACTTTACCTCACTGCAACAAGACCAGACATCATGTTCAGTGTAGGACTTTGTGCTAGATTTCAATCAAACCCTAAGACATCTCATCTCAAAGCAGTTAAAAGAATACTCAGATACCTTAATGGTACCACAAATCTAGGATTATGGTACCCAAAATCAGAGAATCTTGAGTTAATTGCTTATGCTGATGCGGACTTTGCTGGTTGTAGATTAGATAGAAAAAGCACATCAGGAACATGTCAATTTTTAGGACATGCTCTTGTTTCCTGGTCATCTAAGAAACAAAGCTCGGTTGCTCTATCAACAACCGAAGCGGAATATATTGCAGCAAGTGCATGCTGTGCACAAGTTGTATGGATGAAAAACACTTTAGAAGATTACAAAATTAATCTTAAAGATATTCCCATTAAATGTGATAACACGAGTGCAATATGCTTAACCAAGAATCCTATACAACACTCAAGAACAAAACATATTGATATCAGACATCACTTTATACGAGATCATGTTGCGAATCATGATATAATCATAGAGTTCATTGATACTAAACATCAACTAGCTGATATCTTTACAAAACCTCTAAGTGAAGAACAATTTGATTTCATTCGAAGAGAATTAGGAATGTTGATGTGTCCGAATAGATAAATTTGTTAAAATTATTTTTCGGACTATGTTGAATGATCAAACCACTTGATTGCCATGTTTCTATGATTATATGTGAAAATCTGCAACAAAATCTTGTCCGAATGCATCTTATTTTTTGAATGCTATACACCAGATTTTCTCGTACACTTTCATGAAAAATAAGTTTCTGAAATAGATTTGATGAAGTGATTCATGTGTATGTATTCCATCCTGCAAAATCTTTACATAGACAATGGATTATAAAGGGGAAGAAGTATTTAAAGCAATCTCTGTAAAATTCCTCTATAAGCTTGCTATTATTATTTTCCTGGTATCATAATTACTATGCTTTTTGTTGATGACAAAGGGGGAGATATATGAATAGATATATGAATTGATAAACACTGCCATGATTAGAAATACTATGAGTGATGCTATAAACACACTGCTATGATTATGCCATCCTTACATCACCAAGAGATATATGAACATGTGCTAAAGTTTGCATTATGCCTTAAGTTGATATCTTATCATGTGAAGAAAATGCAAAACTTGCTAGGA
Source organism: Musa acuminata AAA Group (assembly GCF_036884655.1). Taxonomy (NCBI): domain Eukaryota; kingdom Viridiplantae; phylum Streptophyta; class Magnoliopsida; order Zingiberales; family Musaceae; genus Musa; species Musa acuminata. Next base: position 30,492,275 of record NC_088338.1, on the reverse strand, counting down.
TATTTCAAATGTGTGCATCATGTAATAGTGCTTCACAGCTTTATATGATAATGTTCAAACTACATGATGAATAGTTACAAACACAATCATACAAACTTGATGATGTATGTCAAGCCTTGACATCATCCTTGAAGAGATACATCATGATGAGTATCATGATGGGAGTATTGATGAGTTTAACGGATCTAACTTATCAATACGTCACTTGAATTCTCAGGTCTTGAATTCAAGGTTGACTTATCTCAACTATGGCATATAGACAGGGGGAGTTAAGGATAACTCCATTATCAATTGATTGTCATCATCAAAAAGGGGGAGATTGTTGAATCTCGGATTTTGATAATGAAGTCAATTGTCATTTGTTGTCTAATCTATGTGTTTGAGATAAGTGTGCAGGATTAACTACGATGAAAGTTAGACAAGCAGCAGGAGTTGCACCGGAGTCAAGTTCATGATCACGTTGGGAGTTCGAGAGTTCGACGGAAGTTCGGACGGTCGTCGGAGGTTCTGCGAGAACAGATCCGAGAAGTCCAGAAGCTTGCCAAGCGAAGCTCGTCGGAACTTGCCAAGTGGATCGTCGCAAAGTCCAGGAGTTTGCCGGGGAAGTCCGCAGGAGCATCACCGAGGGTTCATCGGATGATCGACGGAAGTTCGCCGGAAACTCACCGGAAGAAGCGATTGACGCACCGAAGCAAAGCTGTAGAAATTGTCTTAGATCTAATCGTAGTTAGCACGTTGATTAAGTTGGAAAATGGGAGGTGATCCCATTAGCTTAATCTTGGGGCAATTGGGCCCCTGAAAGACTGAAATTGGGCCGAATGGAGCTAACCATTCGGACCCTGATTGCACCAGGAGGTGCAACCGCCTAGGCCAGGAGGTGGCACTGCCTGGGCTAAGCCTCCCAGCGAGACTGGGCGGTGCAACCTCTCTAGCCGGGAGGTGGCACCGCCTGAGCTCAGTCTTCGAGCAAGACTGGGCGGTGCAACCTCCCTGACAGAGAGGTGGCACCGCCTGAGCTCGGTCTTCGAGCTCTACCAGGCGGTGCAACCTCTCCAGTCAGGAGGTGCAACCGCCTGATCCCAAAATTCCGGGATTTGATCGTTTTGAGCTCCAAATTTGAACTGGGTTGGGGCCTATAAATACCCCACCCATTCAGCACTGAAAAGATACAGACCAATACCGAAATCTTGATCTTTTCTGTGATTCTAAGAGCTCAAAAGTGTTGTAAAGCCTTTAAGTCTCCTCCTTCTGTTCTTCAAGTTTTGAGTTGTAAAGTGAGGAGAGAAAGGTCTGTAAAGGTTGTCTCCTGAGCCTGCCAAAAGGAGAGAAACTGTAAAAGGGCAGTTGGCCTTCGCCTAATTGAAGGAAGGCCTCTAGTTAACGTCGGTGACCTCGTCGGTGGAGGAAGCCAAAAGTGGAGTAGGTCAAGACTGACCAAACCACTCTAAATCTCTAGTTTGCGTTTATTTTGAGCACTTTATCATTACTGCAAACCTCCTTCATAACTACTGCATTCTGCGCTTTTACGAACAAGTTCTAAGTGCTGTTCTTTCCGAATCTGCATTCAGACGTAAATCGGTGTTTTCGTACATTACAGTTTACATTTACGTTTTGATTCTGCAAAACTGTCTTCTACGCCTTCACGAACAAGTTTTTAAGTGCTGATCTGTCCGAATCTGCTTTCAGACGTAAACCAGCGTTTTCGTACGATATTTACATTGCAGTTTACGTTTACGCCTTGATTCTGCAAAACTGTCTTCTGCGCTTTTACGAACGAGTTTCTAAAGTTCAGATCCCTTTGAAACTGCGTCTAGACGTAATATTGCGTTTAGACGTAAAACTGCTCAAACTGTGTAAAGACGTTTTAGACGTAAACTGAGTTTAGACGTAAATCTGCGTTTAGACGTAAAACTGCGTTTAGACGTAAATCTGCGTTTAGACGTAAAACTGCGTTTAGACGTAAATCTGAGTTTAGACGTAAATCTGCGTTTAGACGTAAAACTGCGTTTAGACGTAAATCTGCGTTTAGACGCAAACTGCGCTTAGACGCAAAACTGCGCTTAGACGCAAACTGTGTTTAGACGCAAACTGCGCTTAGACGCAAAACTGCGCTTAGACGCAAATTGTGTTTAGACGCAAACTACGCTTAGACGCAATCTGCGCTTAGACGCAAACTGCACTAAGATACAAACTGAGAATTAGCTTTTGCATCATAATAGTTTTTATTGAACGAACGCAGCTTTTGGTTTTAATCGCTGTAAGATTTCCGCTGCAC